>NC_135803.1:48834502-49180942 GCF_964213995.1 Mustelus asterias
TACATTGGCCTTTATAAATCGGAGTATCGAGTATTAAAGTTGGAGTGTTATGGTAAGGTTATATAAGGCATTGGTGAGGCCGAATTTGGAATATTGTGTACAGTTTTGGTCACCTAGTTACAGGAATGATGTAAATAAGATTGAAAGAGTGCAGAGAAGGTTCACAAGGATGTTGCCGGGACTTGAGAAGCTGAGTTACAGAGAGAGATTGAATAGGTTGGGACTTTATTCCCTGGAGCGTAGAAGATTGAGGGGAGATTTGATAGAGGTGTATAAGATTTTGATGGGTATAGATAGAGTGAATGCAAGCAGGCTTTTTCCGCTGAGGCGAGGGGAGAAAAAAACCAGAGGGCATGGGTTAAGGGTGAAAGGAGAAAAGTTTAAAGGGAATATTAGGGGGGGCTTCTTCACGCAGAGAGTGGTGGGAGTGTGGAATGAGCTGCCGGATAAAGTGGTAAATGTGGGGTCACTTTTAACATTTAAGAAAAACTTGGACGGGTTCATGGATGAGAGGTGTGTGGAGGGATATGGTCCAAGTGCAGGTCAGTGGGACTAGGCATAAAATGGTTCGGCACAGACAAGAAGGGCCAAAAGGCCTGTTTCTGAGCTGTAATTTTCTATGGTTCTATGGTTCTAACATGCAAACTCCACACAGGCAGTGACCCAAGCCGGGAATCGAAACCAGGTTCCTGGAGCTGTGAGGCAGCAGTGCTAATCACTGTGCCACCATGCCACCCTTAAGGAGTTGGATTAATTCAAGAATCTGAGAAGTACCTGGGAAAGCCAGGTGGTCTGGTATCTGAACTTGGTGATTAGCTGAACAGGCCAAGAAGAGCCAAAAAGTGAGTAAATTAAGCTGTGGACCAGGAAGCTTTTGGGTTTTTGCGGGCAGTTGAGCAAGTTAACTGGGCGCACGTAGGCTGATTAAATGTAGCGCGCAAGTCAAGTAACATCCATTTGACAAAATGAAAGTCGGGCAATTTTTGTTGCTACTGGCAATCTCCATAAAAACTGTTCTCTCATTGAGCTCAGAATGGGCTCAAAAGGATCGATCTTCATCTGTCCACTAATTAAATCCTGTGACCTTTGATTCATCACTTGTACCACTGCCACTTCCTTTTGCCTTGCACCACCATCTCTTATGTCACTTAATCTCTCCTGCCTCACAGGCTCACTATCTTGTTCATTCATTCTCTTCCCCCTTGCCTTACCTCTGTATTTGCTTAAAACCTGCATGTTACATCACTAATGTTTCCCAGTTCTGGTAAAAAGACTGTAAAACGTTAACTCTGAGTGGAATTTTCCATTCTGTGAAATAAGTGGCACGGAAAGTGTGGAAAACGTCATTTTTCCTGATGGCCGCAATGGCGGGCTTCCGTGCCATATAGTATCTTCCCAGCTAATTAAATATACATCCACAAGAAACCCACTGGATCTCTGGCAAAGAGGGCTGGATTCGCCCGTCCTGACGTTACCTCACCACTTTTTGCTCGGGCGGCATATTTAAAGCACATCAGAGCAGAATCTTCTTTATATCTATAGACCAGGATTCCTACAGGTGAGGTATGGCCCCAAAACTGAAGAAGATGTGAGTGGCCAAATTTGGTGCCAATAGTGATGCCTCCCTGAGTCACCTACTGGACACTATGGAGGATCACCAAACTGTCTTCTATCTCTATGTTGGCTGCAGGTCTACCAACCTCACCACTCCAGCTTGCGAGGCAGTGGCAAAAATGGTCAATGCCAACATCTCATTCAAGCGGTATGCCACTTAGTGCGGGAAGATTATGAATGATCTTGTCCATGCCGCCAGGCTAAGTCCATCGTTTCATTGCTCTTAACTCACAAACACATCGCATTGATCTCTCATACTGCCAGCTCAAGGGACATCACCATTCACTCACACACACATTCACATTTCCATCAGGCTTATATCCCCTTGAATTTGCGGCCTCATCCCATCTATGGCTCGACTCACTACATTCACAGGCCAGGTATCCTTACCATCTGCCTTGGCATGTGTCCTGTTCACATTCTCTCCATCTCTCTTTCTGCAGGACAAGCTCATGCACAACAACAGGGAGAGATACCAAACTGAGGGTGTGGTGTTCAACATCAGGATCTTCACTCTCTTTGAGGAATGTGCCATTGCACTGCCTGGGGAGAATGCCAACTGTGCCCATGGCAATGGGCAAGTGGGCAGCGCGTACCCAATTGAGGGTCCTATGCCAGCTCATCCTCCAGTCAATGACACTGTGAGGGCTTTGTCCTCTTTTTAATCCTCTGTCATGCAGTAACCTTCGCTGCTTTCTTTCCTAGGTAACTCTGGAACGCGCCCAAGGACATCTGCAAACCAGGCCCTCATCTCAGGTTTCTGAGAGCACTTTGGATAGGGAACCTGACGACAGTGCTCACCACACCCTCCACCATTGCTGAGAGACACTGCTGAATGGAACCTAGATATAGAGATAGTTTGGGTTCACAATCTGGTGAGAGCAGCGCACAATCTGATCCATAGCAGGAGGCGGCAGGGACATCAGAAGTTGCCAGTCCTCGGAGTACTGCTGGAGGCCAGTATCCCACTAAATCCCAGTCAGATGATGCGCCTCAGAACTCCATCCTAACTCAGTCACGTGAGATGCAGTGACTGTCATGGGAACTTCAGGAAGAGATGTCAACTGCACTCCTCAGATTGAAATGAACAATGGAGGTGTTTGTCTGCATTCAGTCTGAGGTGATCATGCTGGCATTTCAATGTATCAAGAGAACAGTGGCAGGTTGGTGGCCGCTGTGTAGACCTTGGTCCAGGACATTATTCTTGCATTGTTGCAGGAGCAGCATTGCCTGCTATAGCCCATCAGTGGCTAAGTGAGAGGGTGGCAGGCTAGCTCAATCTTACCAATGGCGTGTTAAAACCTCACCAGTTAACTCCCTGAAAACGATGTGGTGTTGGCAGTGAAATCTTGCATTGAACTTTAAAGAACAAAGAACAATACAGCACAGGAACAGGCCCTTCGGCCCTCCAAGCCCGCGCCGCTCCCTGGTCCAAACTAGACCATTCTTTTGTATCCCTCCATTCCCACTCCGTTCATAAACTTTAAGCTGTATCGGAGTTGCCACGGGTGCTGGGCAATGCAAGGTGGCGAATAAGCCTCAAAGGTCCAAGCGAAGTACATGTCACCAGGTACACATCATTTATATGATGTTGTGAAACACGCTGGTATCATTGCATACTGACATGCCCTATCGATCCAGTGTGGGGGGGATGATTCCAGCTAGCACCCCATTTAATGAGCAGGCATGACATTAAGATTCATGCAAAGTATGTTCTGGATGTTGCGCAGCGGGAAAAGTACCCTGCCATTGGAGACCTGATGGCACTACAATGGCATAAAGCTGAGCTTTGCCTTGTCGTGATATTTTCTGCTCATGCCCACCATGATGCCCACAGCAGACAAGAATGGAAATTCCTGGCTTTTATCTCGCTCTCTCTCCAGTTGCTGGCAGACCTGCCAGACTGAGTGCTTTCAGCACCTTCCCTCTTGATTCAAGTTACACACAGCTGCAATTTAACAGCAGAATAAAACATTGTGCATAATTCTCTTTGTAAGACATTGCATCCTTTGATATGCAGATCACAGTTCTCATATACTTTTTCATCCTATTTTACAAATGGTGCTGTAACGCCTCCAAAAGCTATTTTAATTACAGTGTAGACCGAGCATGATTAAGTTGTTAATGATTGTGTTTATTGGCTGCAGCTTCCTCCTTATTGACAAAACTGGATGATAAACTAAACAGTTTTGCTTTGTTTTGCAACCAGCAAGACAATTAAACATTAAATGTATTGAGGCTTCATTCCACAAATCAGTCTGGCTGGAGAACAAGTGGATCAGGATGATTTTGAAGGGTCCACAGCTTGAGTCCAAGATTGCAAGAACTGGCAGTCATGGAGTTAGCTGGAGAAAGATACTGCAGGAAGACAGATAGACAGCTTCCACATTTAAAAAAGTAAGGAGGGGAAGATTTGGCTCTGGACAATTTACAGAGCAAAACATGGAACAAACAGTCCAAAGATGTGCGGGTTAGGTTGATTGGCCATGCTAAAATTGCCCCTTAGTGTCCTGAGATGCGTAGGTTAGAGGGATTAGTGGGTAAATATGTAGGGATATGGGGGTAGGGCCTGGGTGGGATTGTGGTCGGTGCAGACTTGATGGGCCAAATCTTTCTGCACTGTAGGGTTTCTACGATTCAAACAAGAGGAACACAGCTGTTACCAGCAGCATCAGCTATAGGCAAGGCACATATCGAATACTATCCCTTCAGTGAGTTTCTGAGGTTTTACTGTGGACTTAGTATCATCACCATTACTAATGTCTTATGGTCCTTCATATAGTTGCATCTTCATTTACCTGTTTAAAAAAAAAGCAGGCTTCCGATGACTCCCCCATATGCTCGTTCTTCATAGCATTAACCATGGGGGATGGGGCCTCCACAACAGATTCAAATACTCATGTGCACGTCATGTATATACTGTTGTGAAACACATCATCATAACTGCACACCAACGTGCCTTATTGATCCAATGTGTTGGGGTGGGGGGTGGTGCGGGTGTGATATAGTACAAACTAATAATGGCATGATGGGAAAAGTGGCTACTTGCTCGAGGTGATACTAACAAAAAACCACAGAACAAAGCAGCTGCTAAACCATTTGACCCTCGCCCAAACTAGTAAGGTTAAACTAAGGCTGACTCTGCTTATCTTAGGGAGGGGAAGTAATAAAACTATACAAGGCCAACTGGCTTGACCTCAGGGTGTTTTGACAAGTGCCCTAGAACTACGTACATACAACAAGGCCAACTGGCCTGATCTCAGGGTGTTTTGAGAAATACTTTAGGACTACGTACATAAACAAGATAAGGTCGGAGGTGAGGGAGTCACCAAACCATTTTGTTCCTTCAAAGGACAAGATAATGTTATTATTGATAAGACCGAGGGGCCTCGAAGTCACGCTGAGATGCCACTTGTATTGACGTGGCTACTAATTGTTTTATTGCTCACTTTCCCACGTAAGCCTTTGTCACAAAACCTGATACTGATTTTGTATAAATTGTGGACTGTTTCTGGCGCTAGGCGCGGACTTGGTGGAGGAATTAGCAGCTGTACCAACTGCTCTCTGACATCAAATCTTAGCCATCTTCTGCATGCAGAGCTTCGTTATTAAAGGCTTGTTATTTTGACGAGAACAAATTTGTAGAGTCTGTCTTTTACAAGTAATTAGCAGGAAAAAAGTTACACTTCAACAGGGGGGATGATTCGCAGTACAATCCTCATTCAATATCCTCATACAAGAACTTCACATTGAGGATTATTGGGGTAGCTATCATGATTAGGAAGTCTCACCGTTGCCTAAGGGCATTAAGGCAAATTCTAACTACACTTCCAGCCTGGCTGCAATCAGTCAACTTACTACAGATCACAATCAAATCTCAAACCTTCTTGTCCAAATGTTTCAGAACATGAGGCAGTGCACTTAGTAGCCAGTTGAGCAATGTCCATTTATCAACAGTAAGCTGCAAAGATTATTTCTGTGCAGCACAGGTATACAATGAGATAGTATAAATGTATAATATCCCCTCAGCTGATAGTGCACAACCTGCACCTCCATAGATTTCACTCACTGCTTTCCCTCGTTGCTGAAGAAAAAGTCCACCTTTTGCAAAAACCGAGTAAAAGTGCAATACTTTTAATAATTTGATAATCAGAACACTGGAAAGCATCTTGACAATGTTTGCCCCAATGACAAGATGGCATAGGATAAAAATCGTGTCAAATTATTTGATAAACAGATGTAGAGGAAGCTTGATTTCTATCATTTGTTGTTTGAATTCACTTTCCACAGCAAATAATTTATTCACCAGCTGTGGGGGAAATCAGCTTAATTAAACCATTTTGAAAATAAATTGTATTGTGAACGTAAATGAAGTTTGACTTGTTTCATTTCCACGTGGGCTAGGTGAACAGAAGAGGGAGCCCCTCTGCTTCTGCATTATGGTTGAAGTGAGTGACAGTTGTTGCTGGTTGTTCAATAGCCACGAGCCAGAAAATAAAACACAAAGCAATGACATTCGGGCCTCAGCAAGAAAGCTTCAATGGCACGAAGATGAAACCAAAATGGTTGTGAATGTTGAATACAAACAGGTAATGGAAAACATCTTGAAGCAACAATAGCAGTGTGTGGTAACATGGCCCTTTTAAGGGGCGATACTTTGTAGGCCAGGTAATTGGGCTGGACCCTATGGCTGAAGAGTTCCGCCAATTTGTAAAGTCTAATGGGGTCTGCCATTTTCATTCTGCCCCATATCACCCAGCCTCGAATGGCTTGGCAGAGAAAGCTGTACAAATGTTTAAAGCTTCAATAAAAAATCAAGTTTATAGGCCATTAACTTTATGTATGGTATGTTACTTGCTATTGTACAATACTACACCAAATGCTACCACCGGGGTTATGCCAGCTGAATTATTAATGGGACAACGCCTGCGAACCCGCTTGGATTTGATACTTCCAGATTTGTCGGGGAGGTTGGAGGTTAGGCAAGCCTCCCAGAAAGAACACCATGACTGGAAGAAACAGACCGTCCGAGGTCAGTGACCTAGTCTTGGCAAGATATTATGCTGGTGGACCAGCCCAGGATTTGCCTGAGCTAATGGGACCGGTTTGGTACTTGTTGGAAGTACAAGATCACCGTGTAAAAAAACATGTGGATCATTTGAGGAAAAGAGCTGGGCCAGAACCAGGGGACCAACAAGTGCATCCTGCTGTAGATTCAAGAGTCTCAGCTTTGGAATCAGGAGTACCTGCGGCCTGTTGAGCCTGGGCAGCTCCCGGCTTCTGTAACCAAGCAGGAAGAAGCCATGGGGGAAGATGTCGACACTAAGTTGATGAGCTTGCCTTGTCTTTAGCCAGACCGGATTTATTACTAACTGAAGGACCCTGCATTGAGTTAAGGCATTGCACAAGAATTCAGAAGCCTCCAGACTGATTGACTTTGTGATTGGACTTTCCCTTGGACTCAAATGTGATATTATGTCTGTGTGCCTATGTCTAATGTTTCTCTTTTGTTTTCACTCATTGGTGAACTCAAGAGTTTGGGGGTGGTGGGGGCAAGGAGGAGTATGACAACATGGCTCCTTTAAGGTTTGACCCCCTACGAAGAGGCTGCACAGGAAGCCGGACCAATTGGGAACAAGGGCACATGTCCTGGGAGGAGGACCACCTCCAGTTGGAGCCAAAGAGGAGGAGAGAGTACAGCGGTGCAAGAGTTTTCGGTCAGACCCTTAACTTGTATATACATTAGTTAATAAACCCTCCCTTGTTGCAGTCACAATGAGTCACTTCTGGTAATTACGCTGTGCAGCAGGTGGGCATGAGGATGAGTGGAAACTTGGAAAGAGATAGGTAAAAGGAGCCTGAAAAACATGGAGATTAAGAGGTAATCGCTGTGCTCTAGCAGGATCAGTGACCCAGAGCAGACTGGCCCAGCAGACCAACTCCAGGCAGTGAGTTAGTTCAGAAATGGTGGCGACCAGCTGGTTCTTCCAATTTGGTTGTTAACAAGCTCACACAGGGAAAAGCAAACATTTGCTTCGGGGAGTGATTTGAATTGCATTTTTTTTTCTGTTGGAGACTATTTTAAATCTTGGAAAATAAAGGCAACAAGCAGAACCAAGTTGGTATTTACGCATACATTTTGCATGCTTTGTTTCTTTTGAAGTTTACATCATTAATGATTTAATACATGAGGGAACATGTGCTGTTCCATCTCCGAGGCCAATAATGCACTGGGAAACGATAATAGAATCGAGCATTGTGCACATAGGATTATCCCTCGCTGAGGTGATATTCAATACAGCTCATTATAGTGGGAAATGCTTTTATGTGCCATATCCTTATCCATTAACTTCTTGAAAATTAGGTCATAGGAGAGAATGGATTCCAAAATGTTTCAGCGATTCCCAGATTGTAAACTGAATACGTACAGAAGGCGTTATGCACATTTTACAGCTCCTCAAGAAGCTGGTTGATTTGTAAAATAGTTGAATTGTTTATATATTACTGGACATAAACCTTCTGTATAAAAGTAGCAGTGCACTCCTCTCAGAGAATGCTGTCACTGCTAAAGAAAGTTGTGCAGCGAAAGATACGATCCCTGATTATTTCTTGCATTAGTTTGCCCCTCAGGGAACAAAACCCTTCCATTTGCCATCATCCAACATTCAATTTTCTTTTCAAAATGCCACTTTAATGTCAAAGTGAAACGAGATTCAAACAAGGTGCCTCGGTGAGATTTGCCACAATGTTTAATATTTAAATCAGATTCCTGACACTGTTGTGGCTCACAGGATCACACAGCTGCAGAATATTATAATGGGGGTGTTCAAAGCAAAGGAAAATCTTTGTCTTTACTTCTTCGGAACTTTGGGTTCTGAAGAAGAATCATTTGACTCAAAACATCAACTCTGTTTTGCTCTCCACATCAACGCCCACAGATGTTGTCAGGTCTGCTGAGCGTTTGGGCGGCACGGTAGCACAGTGGTTAGCACTGCTGCTTCACAGCTCCAGGGACCTGGGTTCGATTCCCGGCTTGGGTCACCGTCTGTGTGGAGTTTGCACATTCTCCTCGTGTCTGCATGGGTTTCCTCCGGGTGCTCCGGTTTCCTCCCACAGTCCAAAGATGTGCGGGTTAGGTGGAGTGGGCATGCTAAAATTGCCCCTTAGTGTCCTGAGATGCGTAGGTTAGAGGGATTAGCGGGTAAATGTGTAGGGATATGGGGGTAGGGCCAGGGTGGGATTGAGGTCGGTGCAGACTCGATGGGCCGAATGGCCTCTTTCTGCACTGTAGGGTTTCTATGATTCTTTCCAGCATTTTCTGTTTATATTTCTGATTTCCAGCATCCACAGTATTTTGCCTTCATCTTTACTCTTTTCATTTGGTATTTAGATGAAGGATCAATGACTTTACGGGCCCAATTTTACCATTGCGTTGCGCCCGTTTTCGGGCGTGAAAACTTGGTAAAGTCGGCCATGAGGCGAGTAGCGCGATCCGCGCCCGCCTCTGCGCCGGTTCCCCCTTTACCAAGGCCCAAAAATGGATTTAAATTGACTTAATGGGCTGCACACCCAACCTTACCGGCCCTTCTCCCTTTACCACTGCATTCACCTGTCCAGAATTGGGGCGAAACAACCATGCACCACAAAGGTCCGATTCGGGCGCTCCAGTTAATGAGGAGGTAAATGCCGAGTGTCCGACGGTTCTCTGCTTCAGATTAGTGGAGGGAGGGGGGGGCGCAGAAGGTGGGTCTGACGGCTCGCTGCTTGAGATTGGTTGGGGGAGGAGTCCACCGCCACTCTGCCTGAGATCTGTGAGGGAGGGAGGAAGGGCCTCACGATCGGTCTGGGTGGTGGAGGGGGTGGCGATATAAGGAAGTCAGTAATGTTGTGGGGCTGCTGCAATGTCTGTGGGGCCCGAGAGAGGCATTATCCAGTACAGGAGCGATGAGGCAGGGAAGCCGCATCCTATCATTTTATTTCTGCGCATGCGCAGTTGGAGGTTCTGATCGCAGCTGCAGGGTTTCAGGTGTGTTAAGCCCCGCCCACAGGTTTGTGCAGTGCGATTCAGACTCGCTGATATTTTTGCAGGCAAAGTGCGTATGGGGGTGCCTGAGAACGGGTCTAAAAGTCAGATTGGAAACACTCCCAGTTTCAAGTCCGCCCAGTACTTAGAATCAAAATGGTAAAATAGGGCTTTACAAATTAGAATTTCAATTGAATCAAACGTCATTGCTTAAATAGAATGTTTCCATTTTGACTTGGAATGAATTTATTCGGAAAATGTTTCCAGCTTTGAAGGTGGGTAAAGAATCAAAACAATGGTTTCTTTTGGTTGTTTTGTTTCCCCCTTCCCCTACTGAACTTAGTTCACTCTTGCTGGCTGATACTCCCTGATACTTACTGTCTGCTTGTGAGTGGCCATGAATTAGGTGTGGGTTAGACTGCTTAAGAGTATGACAGCTGAGCCAACCCTATATCACCGAATATACAAGCATACAGTTCTCAACAGAGATCACTCAACAGTGAGCAGGACCTGGAACTGTAGTTAATACCTTCCTCCTTGCTCGCCAAGTGGCACTGAGGCCAAATGTAGCAAAATGGCTGCTGGCCCAACAGCCCAGGAATCAAAGTTGGGATCCTATGTTGCAGTACCATGCCCTGAAGAATTTGCCAACTAAACCATTGGGGTTAATCTCAATAAATCTAGTTAACCTCAATAAACCTCTCTTTGCACAGGTTTCACAGTGAAAATGATAAAACTGAACGATTAGCTCAAACTTCACTCTCAATCTCTCAACGAATCAGTCTCAAATCTTGTCACTATTTAAATACTTGCCTCATTGGCAGGTTTTGTATAATTCCATTATTTTAACAATACGCTGCAACGAACTATGCAATAAGGAAAAGGGCTGACATTATGAGATTGTCCACATCTAACTCATCCTCCAATCCACATCAAAAGGTTAGGTTGACTGCTGATCACTCTTGATGCCAACGGATGACTCTGACCAAGAGTGTGTTGCATCATTGAACCTATCACTAACAGCACAGCACAAAGCTAGCACCAGTCTAAAAATTGCAACAAATCATGGAGGACGCATTTCGAGTTGAACAAGTGAACTGAGAGAGAATGGTAACCAAGTTCACTTTGGGTGTTGAGATTTGTATTACTGTGACGTTTCTTTTCAATTTGTGCTCAGGGTGTGGTTCTAATGAAAGGTCGCAGAGCTGACCTCTTTTCACTGGTGCTGCCAGGTCGACTGATGACTTCCAGCACTCTGCTTTCAGATCCGATTTCTGGCCTTCAAAGTATTTTGCTTTTGGTCATTAATTCTGAGATGTCTTGAAGAAACAATAGTGGGGTTTTTGATGTTGCTTATAAACTTGAGCATTTTTACAATGTAGAAGGCATTCAAAGTCAACTTCAGAGTAATGGACTAAAGCCTTGTCTAAGCTCGACCACATATGGGTGGCACATCTCCTTCCTTGAAGGATATTAGTGAGCCAGTTGATCTTTCATTGCCAAATTACCAGATAAGGTAAATTAAATTTTACAACTTGTTATGGGGGTTGACCCGTGGCCTATGTTGTGCTCACTGAATGCAATAAATGCAGGACTAAACTCCAACTTGGGTGTCACTTGGCCCAATGTTATTACACCATTAAAGCATGAATACACAATACTTTAAGCTGACCAACAAAAAAAAAGTCATGTTACTGTAACTCCTGGCACTGTTTGAAAGTCTTTGTGCAGCCACAAATTGTGCACATGTGCCAAAAAGGCAGTGATACCATCAAAACAGTGAAAGAAGTTTGTTTTGATGCCAGAGCCCAAGACTACCACAATGCAGGGAGTTGCCACAAACAGTCCAGCTAGCTCAGTTGGTAGATAAGGTAACTCTTAATCCCAGGGTCAAGGGTTTGAGCTCCCTGTGGGGGAGATAGATTTTTTCTTTAAAAAAAATATTTTATTCAAAATGCGTTTTTATTGATTTTTACCAACTCATCAAGAGATTATAAATTGATAGTCTGAGGTGGAGCTGATAAGTACCAGCTCCATGATCGATCTGGATTAATTCCAAGATTCATTTATTATTGATTTTTAAATGGCTTTCTTAGTTCATTATTTATTTTTAACGTGTGACTTCACTCTGCTCTCTTAATTCTGCCAACGGTGCCATTTTACCTTTTGTTTCACCTTTTATAGAATTAAGAAGCCAATTCCCTGATGCAGCCAGGCAAGATGTTGCTGACAGGATGACTGCACAGGTACAAGAAGTGCTCCCCCTATGTGGCACTGTCAATAAATGCAGCCAATCGTTCTACACTGGAAGGATGGGCAAACTGTAAGTGAATGAGGAAAGATTGGATAGGTGCCCGTGAGGACATGTCTGAAAGAATCAGGCTGCTCCTGGTTTCCCTGCTATGGGAACAGGATGATGGAAAAAAAACAGCTGGGACTCCACTTCCATAGCCCATCGCCATGGTTTGAAAGGTAATTGTACAAGTATTCTGTGCGCATGTCAGAAGTATGCAGACCGGGCTGATCGAGATGTCAGTCAGCATCTAATGCTAATTTGGTGCCTAACTTGCCAGTGCTGCTAATGCCCGGTCTTAAACACGCAGAGATGAACAAGGAAATCTGCACTTGCCCTACTTAAAAGCAACACATTCAATTTTCAAGTGTGGGGATGCTATCGACAAACATTTAATTGTTGCAAAATGAGTGAAAGGACTGCAGTGTTAGATGAGTTGACAAAAGGTTCTTTCAGTCAGAAATGAATGGTGTTGGAACTTTGTGGGGCGATCTTACCGCTCGATAATGCCACGCTCCCGCTGCAGCGAGGCCAGAGATGGGACAATCCCACTTGCGCGAATGGTCAGAAAATTCCGACCTCGGGAGGATTGGGGCTTATTTGAAAGGCCTCTGATTGCCCTACTTGTCCCCTGTCAACTGGGTTGTAGCTTGGGCTACAAGGCAGCATTTGGGAGAAGGTCTTCACAGCGTGAGGAAGAGGAAGATTCTCTGAAGGTGGTCTTACCCATCTATGGTCACCATGGAGCAGAACCTGCAAGCAGAGGCTACACTTCACCAAGGAGACGGTTAGAGAATTATGGATGGCACGGTCAGTGGTCACCAAGGTGATCATGGCCCCAGTTTCTATACTGGCGAATTTGTCAGAGTGGAGTAGACATCATTCCCAACACATCTCAGCTTGCTCTAGATTGCTGCACTCGGAAGGTCACCAAGGGCCTGTACACTTGGAGAAGGGTCCTTATTGTCTTCCCTCTTCATAGACTGAAGCAAGTGGAGCAAGCTCCTGACTTTGCCAGGATAAAGGCTTTCCTAATGGTGTAGGGAGCCACTGGCTGCACACATGTGCCTCAGCGATTGTCACATCTCAATGGGTAGTAGTACTAAAACTGTCAAAGATTCCTTTCCCTGGATGTGTAGTTGGTATGCAACTACACCTATCCCATCATGTTGATGAATGACTGCCATCCCAGCAAAAGTCACAATGCTTTTATCCCATAACAGACAACCATTCCAGCCATCTTTAAGCCAAAACAATGAACAAGAGAGTATGTGAGAATGAGTTGGGGTATCTGAATGTTATGTGTGAGTTCTGATTTCCAAGATTGTTGATGGATGCATGGTGGGGATGTGGTGGTTGAGCAGTGTGCGTAGCTGAATTCTGTGGCTCTCTGTTCCCATTCCCTTCATAGTGTGCACTTTTAGGGCTTTTGACCTTCTGCAAATATATATCCTCTCTCTGCTCCTTTCTACCTCCTGCACTGAGGCCTCCAGTGCTGCAACTGAGAACCTATGAGCGTTCACTAGGCTGCTGCTCCAGTGCTCTAGTTTTGTCTGACACAGGAACCTTGCTTCAGCTACTTCCACTACCTCCTGCAGCCAGGCTGGCTTTAAGAATCTTTATTTGGTGCTAGCCTTTTGTGAACCTCAGCCTCTGCTGAGCATGCAACCACTCTGCAGTACTTTTGAGTACTGCACCACATGTCACTGTTATGGAAATGAGCAGGCAGCAGAAAGTTTGCATGCTGACTGCATCACTTCTTCCATCCGGAGGAGGATAATTGCGCATTGCCATCTTCATGCCCAATGACAGGTCTAATTGAATTTTCCCTCCACTACACAGTGTGGATACAAGGGGGTCGATATTATACATTTAGATTATGCTGTTGTAAAATTCAACATTAGACAACACGGAAACCTTCCTGAACACAAACCACTCAAATCGCTTGCACGTTTGACCAGCATTCCTGTACCTGAGAGAATACTAAAAGCAGACCTGAAATTTGTCACACAGATCTGTTTTGGAATGATTAACTTTCATCTACATGACAAAAAAAAAGATATTAGTATCGCCCCAGTTAAAGTACTTATTATTTATTTGGTAAATCCACAGAACAAACTGAGTGTGGAATTAATGAGCCGTTTTTGAGAGTTAAGCCTTTGTGGCACTCATATTAATTTCAAAATACTTAACCATCTTGTGCTAGTGAGCTACTAGGGGAAAGGAATCCTTTAGAGAAATGGCAACATAAAATTGCTGACCTGAATGTAATCACACTGTTAATTGTTTGGTTTGACATTCTTGGGGAAGGAGGGATCAATAATGTTTGGTCAGGCAGTCAGATCCTCACTGGATGATACAAAATCTCTTGTATCAAATTTAATCAGGGTGTAAGTGTTTCATTTCACAACTAAAAGAACCTGCAAACCATCAACCTGACCAAGGAGACCAAGGGAGATGAAAGATATTGCAGTTCACGAGTAGTTCCTGTATCATGTGCAGCCTGTGATTATGCATGGCATGTGTCTCCCTCACTGTCACTTCCAAGGTGCAAACTGAAAGACAGCTTACAAGTGGAATGTGGCATCTGCGTCCAACATTAATCTGCACTCCAGAGGGTATTTTTAAAGGAACAATCTGTTTCAAATATCCCTAATAACAAATCAACGATGTATCAATGCAAAAGAGATTTTTAATGAGGACTAAACCACATTAAATTGCAAATTGAGGATGAGGAGCATACAGGATCATTGCTCAGATAAAGGCAACTAGTAACTAAGAACAACCTTCGGGTTGCTATCGAATCAGCAGGACCAAATGGCGCTGTCTAAAGATAAGGCCCTTTTAAACCACAGGTGACATGCAACATGAATCTCACTAAACTTTAAACCAACACGAGCAACAAGTGAACAGGCAGGCCTGAAGGAACCAAGCATTAAGACATGCACATGAAAGTCACAAATTAAGTGTGAACATAAAAAATCTACAAAGTCAACAATGCCTAGTGCCTTTCATGCAGTCTGATACAAAGAAGAGGTAAGATTTTACCATTGTGGTATAAGGGTCTGGCACACATAGCATTAATGTGGGATTGGGTACAGTACCCAAACAGTGGTGTAAGAGGCATGTAGCCCACACTCAGGGTCAGACAGAGCAGTGTGTACCAGCAAGTGTGGACATAGCTCCTATCTTATATTCTTTGCTGCATTTTTAAATTGTTCTAACAGTCAAGAGACTTACAGCTAAACTATGTATGACTTCAAACCGACTGTATCCAACACCTTAAAATACCCTGGGCCTCAAGACCACGGCCCCATGACCAAATAGGGATCCTGAGCCGCACTTTTCAGCAGCAGGACTGGCTCAGCATTCCAACGAGAGGTTCATCCAGCCTAGTTAGCTGTTTCCAGGTTCGCCAACCGGCGAAGGATGATGAGCACGATGTATACACTGCTGCCCAATTCAAGAGCCAGCAGCTCGTGAACCCCACCGGGCAAGGTGAGGGGTACTGAGGCATGTCAGGATTTGATTGGGCTATGTGGAGGACACCTTGGTGAGGTTAAAATCAAAGGAGCCTTTCTGGCAGGTCCTTCTGGAGGAATAGCTTTCCCTTCTTTGGGGCATGGAACCTCCAGCTCCAATGAAACCTGGACAGCTTTTTAAAAATTTGTCCGTGGGACGTGGGTGCCTCTGGCTGAGCCAGCATTTATTGCCCATCTCTAACTGCTCTTGAACTGAGTGGCTTGCTAAGCCCATTTCAGAGGGCATTTTAAGAGGCAATCGCTTGATTTGATTTACTATTGTCACATGTATTAGAATACAATGAAAAGTATTATTTCTTGCGCGCTGTATAGACAAAGCATAGCATTCATAGAGAAGGAAACGAGAGAGTGCAGAATGTAGTGTTGCAGTCATAGCTAGGGTGTTGAGCAAGATCAACTTAATGCAAGGTAGGTCCATTCAAAAGTCTGATGGCAGCAGGGCAGAAGCTGTTCTTGAGTCGGTTGGTATGTGACCTCAGACTTTTGTATATTTTTTCCCGACGAAAGAAGGTGGAAGAGAGAGTGTCCAGGATGCGTGAGGTCCTTAATTATGCTGGCTGCTTTGCCAA
Source organism: Mustelus asterias (assembly GCF_964213995.1). Classification (NCBI taxonomy): domain Eukaryota; kingdom Metazoa; phylum Chordata; class Chondrichthyes; order Carcharhiniformes; family Triakidae; genus Mustelus; species Mustelus asterias. The sequence continues at coordinate 48,850,544 of NC_135803.1, forward strand.
GGCAGCGGGAAGTGTAGACAGGGTCAATGGTTGGGAGGCTGGTTTGCGTGATGAATTGGGCTACATTCACGACCTTTTGTAGTTCCTTGCGGTCTTGGGCAGAGCAGGAGCCATACCAAGCTGTGATTCAACCAGAAAGAATGCTTTCTATGGTGCATCTGTAAAGGTTGGTGAGAGTCGTAGCTGACATGCTAAATTTCCTTACTCTTCTGAGAAAGTAGAGGCGTTGGTGGGCTTCCTTAACTATAGTGTCGGCATACGGGGACCAGGACAGGTTGTTGGTGATCTATACACCTAAAAATATGAAGCTCTCGACCCTTTCTACTTCGTCCCTATTGATGTAGACAGGGGCACGTTCTCCTCTACACTTCCTGAAGTCAATGACAATCTCCTCCATTTTGTTAACATTGAGGGAGCGATTATTGTCGCTGCACCAGTTCACCAGATTCTCTCTCTCATTCCTGTACTCTGTCTCATCATTGTTTGAGATCTGTCCCACTACGGTGGTGTCGTCAGCCAACTTGAAAATCGAATTTGGAATTTGGCCACACAGTCATGGGTGCATAAGGAGTATAGCAGGGGGCTGAGAACACAGCCCTGTGGGGCACCGGTGCTGAGGATGATCATGGAGGAGGTGTTGTTCCCTATCCTTACTGATTGTGGTCTATGGGTTAGGAAGTTCAGGATCCAGTCACAGAGGGAGGAGCTGAGGCCCAGGCCACAGAGCTTGGAGATGAGTTTCGTAGGAATAATGGTGTTGAAGGCTGAGCTGTAGTCAATAAATAGGAGTCTGACATAGGTGTCTTTGTTATCTAGGTGTTCCAGGGTTGAGTGCAGGGCCAGGGAGATGGTGTCTGCTGTGGACCTGTTGTGGCAGTAGACAAACTGTAGTGGATCCAGGTAGTCTGGGAGGCTGAAATTGATTCGTGCCATGACTAGCCTTTCGAAGCACTTCATAATGATGGATGTCAGAGCCACCAGATGATAGTCATTAAGGCTTGCTGCTTGGCTTTTCTTTGGTAGTGGGATGACGGTCGTCTTCTTGAAGCAGATAGGGATCTCAGACTTTTATAAAGAGAAGTTGAAGATATCTGCGAATATCCCCACCAGCCGATTCACGCATAATCTGAGTGCTCATTTGGATACCACATCCGGGTCAATTGCTTTCCATGGGTTGACCTTCAAGAAAGCTGCTCTGACATCTGCAATGTTGATCTCAGATACAGGTTCATCCAGGACTTCTAGGGTGGAGGGCATGCTCTCGCTGACCTCTTGCTGAAAACGTGCGTAGAATGCATTGATCTCATCAGGGAGGGGTGCGTTGGAGCCGGCGATTTTACATGCCTTCATCTTGTAGCCTGTTATGTCTTGCAGACCTTGCCATAGTCGGAGGGGGTCAGTGTGGCTAGCCTGGGACTCTAGCTTGGTCTGGTCTTTTGGCATCTTTGATGGACCTCCTTAGATTGTATCTGGCTTTCTTATATAGGTCAGGGTCGCCTGACTTGAATGCCTCAGACCTGGACTTCAGCAAGCAGTGGCTATCCCTGTTCATCCATGGTTTCCGGTTGGGGAACACGTGGATTTGCTTCTTTGGCACACAGTTTTCTATATGCTTACTAATGAAGTCAGTTACTGTAGTGGCGTACTCATTCAGGCTGGTCGCAGAGTTTTTAAATACTGACCAGTCACTGACACCAAGCAGTCCCGTAGGAGATTATCTGATTCCTCAGACCAACATTGCACGACTTGCTGTGAATCTGGAGTCATGTATACTCCAGAGAAGGATGGCAGATTTTCTTCCCAAAAAGGATGTTAGTGAATCAAACAATGATTTCATGGTCATCGTTGGACTTTAAATTCAATTAATTTATCTGCCATGGTGGGATTCGAACCTGGGTCCCAGAACATTCCACCAAGTCCCTGGATTGAGAGTGCAGTGACAATATCACTATGCCACCGCCTCCCCAATTGGAGGCTGCCTTCATGAGCTGGTGGTTTGGGAAAATTACTTTCAATAAGGCCTACAGTTATTTGAACTGGCTGCCTACCTCTGACTGGCAGGCAGCCAATCTACATCTGCTCCCACCATCAGCAAATTTCCCCAGTGATGGAACTGTGTTGGGGAGCGATCCAGACTAATTTCCCCACTATTTACTGCCAACCGCCCACTCCTCCTACCTCCTCCCTGCCACCCAGGGTCAGGAAAATCTTGCTGCTGGCACTTGAAGGCTCCTGGGAGGTTCTTATTCATCAAATTAGTGAATAAATAATAGGTCTCTATGAAATAAAGTGTGTTTGTCCTGAATTTGTCTTAACGGAAACGAACCCCACTCTAACACCCAATGGGAGTAGTGTGAATTGAATAGTTTGCAGGCAAACGGCCATGGAATCCATTGATGTTGCTAATCTTCCAAAATATGTGCTCTAGTATGACTTTCCTATATTCCAACTCTTTGACATATTGTTCTCCAATTACAGTTCTCAAAAGATATTAATTTGTGTACTTTCAAAATGGCCCTGTAAATAGGTTTGCCTCACAGATGTTCAATCAGTCAATTATGGTTCCCGCATAAGATGACTATAAAACACAACTGGCCTACTTAACATGGCAATAAATTTGGCCCATAGTAACAAGATAAAAAATACATCCAAAATCAGTCTCCTGTGCACAGTGATGCTCTGTTATGATTCATCAACACTTCCTCACTTCTTAACCACAGAGTACAAGCAACATTTAAATACAGCACGTTTAAATATAGCATCTACAAATCCTGTTAGGAAATGCCACACAAAAAACAGGCAGCTCTCCAGCCAGTAATAACCTGCGCAAGCTCAGATGCTTCCAGATCAGCATCAAGAAATGAGCCACATCACCAATTTTCCATTATGTAAATAGAATCACTCTGGGATGAATAAGCACTTCCCCAGGAATCCTTGTTATCAGCAGGGTTCCAGGTGCAAGGACAGACATGAACGGCAGAACTGCATAACTGAAAAGTGACCAATCAAGTCAAAGCTAATACTTTTTCTTTGCATGGGAAAGCACATCCCCTCGGCTTTCTTTCTCATTTAATGATAAATGTGCATTTATAGAGCTCCTGTGCTCAATAACATTTAAGCAGCTCTACTTCCTACATAACTAATTGAAAGAGTATCCACAATTTCTATTGCTCTCAAAAAGAGTATTAGTGTATGTTAATATGTAATCACATGTTTAACCATCAGTAACACAGTGTTCAATGTAGCAGTTAATTCTTTGGGATGTTCATGCCACTAATTAAGGCCCTCACTCAGTCATTTCTGATATCATTGAGACACATTCTTAGGGGACTTAACAGAGTAGATGCTGCGGGGTTGTTTACCCTTGTGAGAGAGTCTAAGACCAGAGGACATCATCTCATAGTAAGGGGTTGCCCATTTAAGACATAGATGGCGAGGAATTTCTTCTTTCAGAGTGAATATACGGAATTCTTTAGCACAGAAAGCTGTGGAGGCTGGGTTATTAAATATGTTCAAGGCTGAGATAGACAGATTTTTTAATCGGCAGGGGAATCAAGGGTTATGGGAATAAGGTGGGAGAGTGAAATTGAGTTTATCATAACAGATCAGTCATGATTTCATTGAATGGTGGAGCAGAGTCAATGGACCAAATGGCCTACTTCTGCTCCTATGTTTTATGGTGTTATCACAAGCAGCTCAATGTAATATTAATCCTGCACTTCAAAATTTAGAGAGTTTTCAAAAAATTCAGAAAATGGACACTTGAAGGTTTGTGCATAAGCTTACCATTTGGTAAAGAACAAAGAGACAGGTTTTTCTCAAAACAAATTTCCTGAAATATGACGGTTCCATTATATAGGGTCCAGCATCTTTCTGGAATCTCAATCAGGTAACCGTTGAGTGCAGAATAAGCCACTATTGGCATCCAGAAAGTTAACCAGAGACGCATGACAGACTGTATTTGAATAGCGATCAGATGTGAAAATTCCTGAATTATTTTTTTCCTTTTCTCGGGGTTGGATGGTGATGCTTGTTGTAACTTCTCTATTGCTGCCCCATTTAAGTTCAGCTAACTCAGTTAGGGATGGGCAAACAATTCTAGCCTTGTCAGTGACACTTTTATCTCATGAACGAATAAAAAAACAGTACTGAGATTTAAGCTGGGACCCACATAACTCAGTTTTACATTGGCTGATGTGTTTACACCAAATTAATGGGCGAAGCTACAAATAAGTTTCTTATCACATTGGGAAATTGTTCTGGCCCCTATCCACCAGTTGATTTGCATTACTTACATTCAATATCAGGCTGATGGTCTGCCAAAGAAATATAGCTAGGTAGGTAATTAGCCATAGTCCATGAGGGACTGGAGGCATCTCTGTCTATTAGAGAGATAATTGATTGTACATTTTGAGGGGTACCCTCACTGCATCAAACATGGGACTGACGTGGAAACAGGTCCCAAATCACTTCAGCCGTAATGAGAATTGAACCCTCATTGTCGACAATATTCTGAACCACACACTGTCTACCGACTTAACTGAGTTAATTAGCTCCACCACCAAGTACTATATTCACTGCATAAAACTATAACATAACACACTTTGTATTTATTAAACACCAGCTATTCCACAGTAAAAAACGCTTATTGTATTTGTACACAGCAAGCTAGGTGGTCAAGTGGTGTCATTTGTCATGTTAGAGATCAGGTCTGCTTGTACTAATTTGTTAAATAATGAAAATATTGAGTTAAATAATGAAAACTGTATTTCTCGCTCCTTTCCTCACTTTCTTTCTATACCCTTCAGCTTAACCTCTCAATTTTTGCAATAATGGGTGGCATGCTGGCACAGTGGTTAGCACTGCTGCCTCACAGCGCCAGGGACCCGGGTTCGATTCCCGCCTTGGGTCACTGTCTATGTGGAGTTTGCACTTTGTCCCCGTGTCTGCGCGGGTTTCCTCCAGGTGCTCCGGTTTCCTCCCACAGCTTGAAAGACGTGCTGGTTAGGTGCATTGACCCGAACAGGTGCCGGAGTGTGGCAACTAGGGGAATTTCACAATAACTTCATTGCAGTATTAATGTAAGCCTTACTTGGGACTAATAAATAAGCTTTAAAACTTTACTTTAACTTGACTTTTCAAGAGGCACCTATCCTCCGTGAACAACTGTTAAAATGGGCATTGCCTGGCTCACACCCAATCTCTCTTCTTGTAAGTATGTCTACGATTCAGTTAAAATATGGCACACCTGAAATAAGGAACCTACTAACCCAGGGATTAGAACTACAATGACACAACATATGGGAATGGCATCCATGATGACACCCAGATTTTACCTCACCATCGTTGATCTCGACCCCTGCACTGCCTCTGATTTCACATTGTTTGTTCAACATCCAGCGCTGGATGAGCAGAGCTCTCTTCCAATTAAATACTGGAAAGACCAAGGCTGTTATATTCAATCCCCATCACTAATTCCATGTTCTCGCACTCTCTATCTGTCTGAGGCTGAACCAACCTTGACCGAGAGCTGAACTCCCAATCCCATTTCCATTCCATCACCAAAAACTCTGTAATAGCCCCTACCTCTGCCACTGCTTCAGCTCATCTGATGTTGAAACCCTCATCCATGTCCCTTCTATGCTCTAGAATCTTCCAATGACCTCCTGGTTGGCCTGCCACCCTTTATAAAATGAGTTCATCCCAACTCTACTGCATGTATCCTAACTTCAACATTATTCCTATGAAACTCACCACCAAACTCCGTGGCCAGGGGCTCGGCTCCTCCCTCTGCGACTGGATCCTAGACTTCCTAACCCATAGACCACAATCTGTAAGGATAGGCGATAACCTCTCCACGATTATCCTCAACACCAGTGCTCCACAAGGCTGTGTCCTCAGCCCCTTACTATACTCCTTATACAGCTATGGCTCTGTGGCCAAATTCCCCTCCAACTTAATTTTCAGGTTTGCTGATGACACCACTGTAGTGGGTCTGATCTCAAACAATGATAAGACGGAGTACAGGAAAGAGATGGAGAATCTGGTGAGTTGGAACGACAACAATAATCTCTCCCTCAATGTCAACAAAACGAAGGAGATAGTCATCAACTTCAGGAAGCGTAGTGGCGGACATGCCCCTGTCCACATCGATGGGGATGAAATGGAAGTGGTAGAGAGCTTCAAGTTTCTAGGTGTGCAGATCACCAACAACCTGTCCTGGTCCTTTCATGCCGATGCTATAGGTAAGAAAGCCCACCAATGCCTCTACTTTCTCTGGAGACTAAGGAAATTTGGCATGTCTGATATGACCCTCACCAACTTTTACAGATGCACCATAGAAAGCTTTGGTTTGGCTCCTGCTCTGTCCAAGACTGCAAAAAATGATAAAGGGTCGTAAACGAAGCTCAGTCCATCACGCAAACCAGCCTCCCATCCATTAACTCTGTCTACACTTCCCACTGCCTTGGAAAAACAGTCAGCATAATCAAGGACCCCACGCACCCCGGACATACTCTCTTCCACCTTCTTTCATTGGGAAAAAGTCTGTGGACATGTATCAATCGACTCAAGAACAGCTTCCTCCCTGCTCCCATCAGACTTTTGAATGGACCTACCTCACACTAAATTGATCTTTCTCTATACCATCGCTATGACTGTAACACTACATTCTGCACTCCCCCCTTTCCTTCTCTATGTACAGAATGCTTTGTCTTAATGGTGTGCAAGGAACAATACTTATCACTGTATACTAATACATGTGACAATAATAAATCAAATTAAATCAACTTGCCACAAGCTCCTTTTAATAAATAATAATTGTCACGTTTGATGAGCTAACAATGGTCCCCAGTCTAGCAACGTCTTGATTTTAGAATTTCTGTCCTTGTTTTCAAGTTCTGCCAGTCTCGTCCTTCCTTACCTCTGTAATCTCTTCAAGCCCTCTGCACTCCTCCAATTCTGGCCTTCTGAGCATCCTCAATTTTCTTTATCGCCATAGATGGCTTCAGTGACTGAGACCCTAAGCTTTGGATGTCCCTCCCACAGGGTGGCATGGTGACACAGTGGTTAGCACTGCTGCCTCACAGCTCCAGGGATCCAGATTTGATTCCTGGCTTGGGTCGCTGTCTGTGCGGAGTCTGCATGCTTTCCCTGTGTGCTCAAGGTTTTCCTCCAGGTGTTCCAGTTTCCTCCCACAGTCCGAAGGACGAGCTTGGTTAGGTGCATTGGCCATGCTAAATTCTCCCTCAGAATACCCGAACAGGCACCGGAATTAGGCGACTAGGAGCTTTTCACAGTAATTACATTGCAGTGTTAATGTAAGCCTACTTGTGACACTAATAAGTAAAAAAAACTAAGCCTCTCCATCTCTTTAACTCTCTCCTCCTTTAAGACATTGATTTAAAATTTTTCTATTTGACCAGGCTTTGGGCGATCTGTTCTCAAATCTCTTTATGTGGCACATGAGAAATTTTGTTTGATAACGCTCCATGAAGCACCTTGGGAAGTTTTACTTTTTTACATCCTATATGTAAAAATTAGTTGTTGCTGCTTGCATTAACATTTTTAATAGCACGCTGTCATTCCAGTGTGACAAACAATGTGAAATCACTTCACATGGAAAGAGATCCGTCAAAAATAGTTTGCTTTTTCTGGAAAAAAATTGTCTTTCTGTAAAATATTCATACACCAAGTTAGATCCACCTGAAAAGTTATCGACACAAACAGCCCCCAGTGCTGAAATTATTGATTTATATCATGGTTTAGAGATTGAAGATATTTCATACAATGTATAAATATGCATTTTAATATACACCTTAAACTTTGCCCTGACTCTACCAAGTAGGAAAGTTTATATTATGGTAAAAGAATGCTGATATGTGCTAAACATAACTTCTCTTTACAACTCTTCTACCAGATTAATCACATTATTATTCTTTAATAAATTTATATATTTGTTGGATTATGCAGAATTAGTGTAGAATTCCCATTTAAGTGTAAAATTGCATTTCATTATAAGTATAGGCAATTCACAAAACAGCTGTATTATCACCATGTCAACAGACCGGTTCTTTTGCACAAAGCCCCTTTATTTTCCATTTTATCCTTCTGTTGAATATGTTTGTTGATGTTAAAATATTGACATTTATACTCCACAAAGTCTTTCCCTAAAATTTAATTATTTCCATCTCGTGGTACATCAAATTAAATACAGCGCACCAGAATAAATGCTCCCATGTCCAAAGGTAGCTCATAACACTGCAGTAAATTGAAGCCATCAATTAATTACCCAAAGTAGCATTTATGCAGATCTCCCTGCAGCCAATTTTCTTTGATGCCCTATTTATTTATACAATCATTAAATGACAAAGCCTACTTAAAGAGTTGGTGGGGATGAGGGGTTGCATAGAATAAGAGGGAGAGAGAGCAATGGAGGCATTTCTTTATCAGCTTGAACTTTTACCCTATAATCTAACTGTCAGCAATTGTCTACATTGCATTTCGCATTTTAAGTTTGTGACACGGATGCAAACCAGAATTTCTGATTTAAATGCTATTTATACATTTCAGCAGATTCAAATTAATCTTTTTTGTGCTGTGTTTACATTACTCATTTTGGAATGTTGTTTATGCACATTTTTTATTGGGTGTTAGTGTTTTTTCAGGTCAGGTATTCAGCGTTAGCCTACATGGTTCAGACATAGCAGTTCATCTATTTAACTGGGTAGAGCTGGCTTACTCCATCAGCTCTGTGATTTTAATCTCTGTCTGAGTCCTTTGAGCTGCACCTGACTAATTACATCCTGGATTCAAGGCAGTTTTGTGCTCTGGATCTAATTCCGGTGGGGGCTCATCTTACGACTGTCTGAGTTTGATTCATTTACTGTCCTGCAAAATCACACAACATCACTCTTGGGATTCTCCTTTTTACACCACTGCTGTGTTAATCCAGCAATTATCAAAGATTTGAATAATTAATCATTACTGGCTCCTTCATCCAACAAAATTTATACAGTACGAAGCAACATTTAAAGGAATTTTTAAAAAAATATAGAAAATCAGGCACTCAAAAGACAATTTGGAAAAAACATATTGCAATTGCAAGATTAAAAATGGAATCTCAGAAGAATGAGCTGAAATAGAATCAACAGTTCAGTTGCAAGTGCTTCATCAGCCTTCACACATTGCACTGATTAATGCCTTTTGTAGTTAATTATTGATGCGCGACAATTAAGCACGTGGAACCAAGGCTTCGATATTGAAGGCTTTAATAGAGTAACAATGGAACTACTAACACGAATACACCAGTTCAGACTGAAGGGGTCCTGCCGGAGCAGGGGGTCTTATACCTCGCCACCGGAGGCGGGACCCCACTGGAATGTGCCATGATAACTCTTATAACAGGTAAACACCCTAACCCAACAACATTGTACAACCCCCACAGTAACAACACCCTAGCCCAACAGTAACATAATAACAACCCCCAGTGGTGAACCAACGATGGTTCACCACATTCACCCCTCCTTTAAGAACAAAAGGTGGCGGGGTGCAAGAAAAAACAGGTCATATAAACAGACAATTCACAGAATTCACAAGTCCAGACGGTCTGGAGGACCGCACCGACGCTGTGATCTCCTCAACACCGGTTGCGAAACCGGAGCAGGTGCTTGCGGTGGCGTTCTTTCCAAAACAACGTCTGGCTGTCCCCTCAAGGACTCCCGGGCCGGCTGGCCCTGGTGAGGCGATGGTGCAGGGGATCCTGGAACCTTTGGTGGTGGTGGTGGTGGTGGTGGTGATGATGGTGGCGCCGATCTCCGAGTCTCAGGCAAGCTGTACATGGGGGTAAAAGTGTTATGCACTGGTCCCGGTGCTGACCGCGCCACGTCTGGGGAAGCAATGAGGAGTAGTGGATTCGTGACTGGGGGAATAGGAGCGACAGGAGTTGCGACGTCCCCTGCGGGCGCCAGGTCTCTAATGGAGACAGTGTCCTCTCGCCCGTCAGGATATGCCACATAGGCATACTGAGGGTTGGCGTGGAGGAGTTGGACCGGTTCGACCAAGGGGTCGGACCTGCGAGCCCTCACATGTCGCCGCAGAAGGACGGGTCCTGGGTACGTCAACCAGGCTGGCAATGAGGTTCCCGAGGACGACTTCCGAGGGAATGAGAACATCCTCTCGTGGGGAGTAGCATTGGTTGCCGTACACAGGAGGGAGCGGATGGAATGGAGCGCATTTGGAAGGACCTCCTGCCAACGGGAGACTGGAAGGCCCCTGGATTTCAGTGCCAGTAGGACAGCCTTCCAGACTGTAGCATTCTCCCTTTCCACCTGTCCGTTACCCCTAGGGTTGTAGCTCGTGGTTCTACTAGAGGCAATCCCGAATGAGAGCAGGAATTGCCTCAAGTCGTTGCTCATGAACGATGAGCCCCTGTCGCTATGAATGTAGCAGGGGTACCCGAACAGGGTAAAAAGCTCACTGAATGCCTTGATGACGGTGGCAGTCGACGTGTCCGCACAGGGGACAACAAACGGAAACCGGGAATACTCGTCTATTATGTTGAGGAAATAGACATTCCGGTCCGTTGAGGGAAGGGGGCCCTTAAAATCCACACTCAGCCTCTCAAAAGGGCGAGTGGCCTTGACCAATTGTGCCCGGTCTGGTCGATAAAAGTGTGGTTTGCATTCTGCGCAAATCCGACAGCTTCTCGTCACTGACCTGACATCCTCCACCGAGTAGGGCAGGTTGCGGGCTTTGACGAAGTGGTAGAGTCTGGTGACTCCAGGATGACACAGATCATTGTGGAGAGCCTTCAAGCGGTCCTCCTGCATGATGGCGCATGTTCCGCGCGAGAGGGCATCCGAGGGCTCATTGAGCTTCCCTGGACGATACATAATATCGTAATTATAGGTGGAGAGCTCAATTCTCCACCGCAAGATCTTATCGTTCTTGATCTTGCCCCTCTGCGTGTTGCTGAACATAAACGCCACGGATCGTTGATCCGTGATCAGGGTGAACCGCTTCCCTGCCAGGTAATGGCGCCAGTGTCTGACTGCCTCCACAATGGCCTGAGCCTCCTTCTCCACCGCTGAGTGCCGAATTTCGGGGCCTTGAAGGGTGCGGGGGAAGAACGCGACGGGCCTGCCTGCCTGGTTTAGTGTGGCGGCTAGGGCGAAATCAGATGCATCACTCTCCACCTGGAAAGGGATTGGTTCATCCACCGCGTGCATCGTGGCTTTCGAGATGTCGCTTTTCAAAACCTTGAAGGCCAATTGGGCCTCCGGCGTAAGTGGGAAGGTCGTGGACTTAATGAGCGGATGAGCTTTGTCCGCGTAGTTGGGGACCCACTGTGCATAATACGAAAAGAACCCGAGGCATCTCCTCAGTGCTTTCGTGCTAGCGGGCAAGGGAAGTTCAGTGAGTGGGCGCATACGGTCTGGATCAGGGCCAATGACCCCGTTTTCCACCACGTATCCGAGGATGGCTAACTTACGCGTACGGAATACGCACTTCTCCCTGTTATAGGTCAGATTCAGGTGAGATGCAGTGCGCAGAAAGTGTTGGAGATTCGTGTCGTGGTCCTGCTGGTCATGGCCGCAGATGGTGACGTTATCCAGGTACGGGAAGGTAGCCCGCAACCCGTTCTGGTCCACCATTCGGTCCATAGCACGCTGGAAGACCGAGACCCCATTGGTGACACCAAATGGAACCCTGAGGAATTGGTATAGACGACCATCCGCCTCAAAAGCCGTATATTGTCGGTCCTCTGGGCGGATGGGGAGTTGATGGTAGGCGGACTTAAGGTCTATGGTAGAAAACACTCGGTACTGCGCAATCTGATTGACCATATCAGAAATGCGCGGGAGAGGATACGCATCCAGCTGCGTATAACGATTAATGGTCTGACTATAGTCGATGACCATCCGAGGTTTGTTCCCGCTTTTGACTACCACGACCTGCGCTCTCCACGGACTAGCACTGGCCTGTATAATCCCTTCCTTGAGGAGCCGCCGAACCTCAGATCTAATAAAGATCCGGTCCTCAGCGCTGTAACGCCTACTTTTAGTAGCGATGGGCTTGCAGCCAGGAACCAGATTTTTAAAAAGGGATGGTGTAGTGATTTTCAGGGTGGATAGATTGCATGCGGGGCGCTTTGGGCAATTTGGAGGCTGCGGCTGATTCCCTACTGCCAGTGAAGGGAGTGGCCCACCGTACTGTAGGATCACACTCTTCATGTGGGCCATAAAGTTTAGTCCGAGGAGAACTGGCGCGCAAAGGTGAGGTAACACAAGGAGCCTGTATTGCTCGTAAATTGTGCCCTGTACCTCAAGAGTTACCATACATCGTCCTTGGATCGGTACAGACCGGGACCGTGATGCCATGGAAATTGTCTGCTTGGCAGGGAGAACCCGGAGTCCACACCTTTTAGCAGTTTCAGGGTGTATGAAACTTTCGGTGCTCCCACTGTCAAACAGACAATTCACAGTTCGACCACTAACCTTTATATCCATCATGGAATTTTCAAGTCTGTAGTGCCTGGTCTGGTCCAGGGAGATCGACGCCACCGTTGGCCCCTGGGCGCCACTGCATGCTGCCGATGTGGATGCTGAGGACCCCTGCTGGTCGCTCCTAGTCGTCGTGGACCATGATGGCCGCCCCCATGAATCGCACGTGGGCGAGGGCGCCAAGCGCAGCGACTCCTGGTGGTCTTCCTCCTCCTCCGTCAGCCACGATGGCGCCGTCCTGGGATCGCACGTGGTCGGACCTCGTGGGTACTGCGATGCCGAAGGAGATTGTCTCCGTTCTGGAGGGTTACAAGCTGCACTGCCGTTTTTAGACTTAGACCAAGCTGCACTGCCGTTTTTAGGCTTGGACCTGCAGACTTTGCCGTAGTGGCCTTTTTTACCGCACTGGCTGCAGATTGCCGTTCTTGCCGGACACTGTTGCCGTGGATGCTTGGCCCCACCACAAAAATAGCATCGCTGGCCACCTGGAGCTGCCGCCATCGTCGGATCGATCTGGGAGCGCGGGTTAGCGGGGCGAGGAGGGAGCTGAGCTTGCTCCAGCCACGTTGACTGCACGTGGTCCTCGGGGTACAGCGCCAAGCTCTTCGACGCCGCTTCCAGCATCACGGCCATCTCCATTGCTTGGGTCAAGTCGAGTTTCCCCTTTTCCAGCAATTTAAGCCTGATGTACGAGGACCCTACCCCTGCTACGAACGCGTCTCGGGCGAGGTCATACATATACTGTTCGGCTGATACGTCCTTACAATCGCAACCCCTGGCAAGCTGCAGGAGCTCATTGGCATAGTCCTCCATGGTTTCGCCCGACTGCCGACGTCGTGTAGCGAGGAGGTAACGAGCATGTATCTCGTTGGGTGGCTTCATGTATCTTTTTTTTAGGAGCTCGACGGCACCCGGGTAAGTGGGAGCTGCACGAATGGCTAGATAAATCGTGTCGCTTACCCTTGCGTGGAGGACCTGGAGTTTATCACTGTCTGTAGTGATAGCTACCGAGGCTGCCAGGTAGTCCTCGAAACACTTCCACCAATGGTCGAATGTGTTAGCGGCACCGACCGCACGTGGGTCCAGTGTCAGACGATCCGGTTTTAGGATCTGTTCCATACTCTCTGTTTTTTTTTACAGCTGTGAGTTTTCTGTTACTCTATTAAATTGATGCGCGACAATTAAGCACGTGGAACCAAGGCTTCGATATTGAAGGCTTTAATAGAGTAACAATGGAACTACTAACACGAATACACCAGTTCAGACTGAAGGGGTCCTGCCGGAGCAGGGGGTCTTATACCTCGCCACCGGAGGCGGGACCCCACTGGAATGTGTCATGATAACTCTTATAACAGGTAAACACCCTAACCCAACAACATTGTACAACCCCCACAGTAACAACACCCTAGCCCAACAGTAACATAATAACAACCCCCAGTGGTGAACCAACGATGGTTCACCACAATTATGTTGAAGTTTTGTCAGATTTATGATTTGGGGGATAAATCTGAATTGCTCACAGGTAAATGTGGTTTTGCACAAAATGCCTATTTAGTGCAGGGACAGCAAACTATATGATGCTGGCTAATATTTAGCAAAATGAAAATGGTACAGAGGAGATGTAACACATCTCTATATATAGGCCACACTAAAGATAATTTAAATCGTGTATTGGACTTAGATACACTGCAAACATTAAGTTACAATTGTCTAAGAAAACATTATATGAAAATTTAATTACAAAATCAAATTCCTTAAAACTGTTTTTTTTCATTCTTAAAATATAGCACTGTTTGCTGATGAACCAGTGAGTCTAGCTGAAGCTTTAATGACTGCCATTAAGGCTCTGTTGTCCTGCAGAGATGAGCAACCAGCCAATAGATGGAGTGCTTCGCAGTAACCAAGTGTTCAATCTCATTACAGCAGGGAGAGGGGAAATGCTGAAGACAGTCCAGCTTTATGGAAGTAGACAGCTTGACAGCTCTCGTGTCAGTCCCTGTGTCCAATCGCACAGCTATTGGATGTGTTGAATGGTGGGACGCTTCTCAAGAGGAGAAATGGGGCTTACAATTTAGAAATCTGCTGATCACTATTAAATGACTAGTGGCACTTTCATTAATCTATTTGGACAGAAAACATTGGGAAAAATTTATTGGCTCCGGGGAGGGGAGGGGAGGGTGCTGGAATAGAACATAGATAGAACATAGAACATTACAGCGCAGAACAGGCCCTTCGGCCCACGATGTTGCACCGACCAGTTAAAAAAAAACAGTGACCCTCCAACCTAAACCAATTTCTTTTCGTCCATGAACCTATCTACGGATCTCTTAAACGCCCCCAAACTAGGCGCATTTACTACTGATGCTGGCAGGGCATTCCAATCCCTCACCACCCTCTGGGTAAAGAACCTACCCCTGACATCGGTTCTATAACTACCCCCCCTCAATTTAAAGCCATGCCCCCTCGTGCTGGATTTCTCCATCAGAGGAAAAAGGCTATCACTATCCACCCTATCTAAACCTCTAATCATCTTATATGTTTCAATAAGATCCCCTCTTAGCCGCCGCCTTTCCAGCGAAAACAATCCCAAATCCCTCAGCCTCTCCTCATAGGATCTCCCCTCCATACCAGGCAACATCCTGGTAAACCTCCTCTGCACCCTCTCCAAAGCCTCCACATCCTTCCTGTAATGTGGGGACCAGAACTGCACACAGTACTCCAAGTGCGGCCGCACCAGAGTTGTGTACAGTTGCAACATAACGCTACGACTCCTAAATTCAATCCCCCTACCAATAAACGCCAAGACACCATATGCCTTCTTAACAACCTTATCTACTTGATTCCCAACTTTCAGGGATCTATGCACACATACACCTAGATCCCTCTGCTCCTCCACACTATTCAAAGTCCTCCCGTTAGCCCTATACTCAACACAACTGTTATTCCTACCAAAGGAATGGTAAATTGAGGGAAGCTGAGATGGCTCCTATCGCAGTCCCACCATCGGAGCTGTACTACAGGCTGGCTGGCTACTCGAGGATGGTAGGCAAATGGTTTGCATAGTTAAAAAGTCCTCTTAATGGCCATTTTATTGTGCTGTTAGCATTTTGCAGTCGGTGGAATGGCTCCCCAATGTAAGGGATTGCTGTCAACTTAATTGACATGGCCTCTCTGTGGCAGCCCAGATGGGGTGGTGGAGGAGAGGAGGTGGGGGAAGCTGTCCAAGGCACAAGGAAGGGGCTGTGAGCAGAAAAGGCAGTCTCTGTGGTTCCAACCTGGGGTTTCTCCAACCATCCTTATCCCTCTGAATTTTCCACTGTTTTTGAAAATGTACTCTTCCAAGTCCTCAAGATCTTCTTCTGCCAGTTTCAGCAGTGGCATCTTCTGCCAATGGCACGGCTCAGGCTTCAGAGCTGTTGACCTTCAAATTGGACTCTGTGCATTATGAGCCTTCCTGCTGTCCTTAACTGGATGGCGGGGGAGCCTCCCTGCAGTGAAATCAGTGAGCCCATCCCACTGTTGTCAATTATGGGCTCGGAACCCGTTTGTCTCCCCGACAACTGGATCCCAAAGCCCATGCTAAAATTTAGGCCTGAAGCACGAGAAACTTCTAGCCATAATCTGTAAATCAACATCCAATTCATTACCAGGAATATTAGTGTAATCACAACATTTCATATCAAGTTCATCTACAACAGCAATGAATTGACGATCAAATTACTCTCACATTGCCAAAGCAAGCAACAATATCCCCTCGAACCAAATTAAAAGCATTTTTGACAATAAAACTGTTTCACAGACTGAACACAAACGTACATTCTGGTTCTGGTTATTCACCTCTTGTTGTGACCAACAATTTACCTTCCTATCAATGTTTAAGAGGATTAAAACAAATGGTTACAGTGGCCAACATCTCTCTGGTGCTTTCACCCAAGTTACCATTCTTCATGCAAGAGAGCCTGACCAAGCATATGTCATGATGTGGAGATGCTGGCGTTGGACTGGGGTAAACACAGTAAGCATATGTCAGCAGATTACTCTACCATGAGCGCCAATGTCTTTGCACTCAGTACCTGATGCGCGTTATCATACCCGAGGCTTGATGCTCAGGAAATAAAGGCTTTTATTTGCTGTAACAAGGCAGCTACCAATTATATACACGATCCCAGACTGAGGGGTCCCAGCCAGAGCAGGGACCTTTATACCTCTCCCAGGAGGCGGAGCCCGACTGGGATGTACCACAATACTACAATACAAAGGTGTAACAACCCCACCCTAACCCCAACAGCAACAAGTAGAACAACCCATCCCTAACCCAACAGCAACATATATACATACTTGTAGTACTGGCCAGACCCTGGCTCAGTACTGTCTAGTGGGAACCAACGATGGTTCACCACAGTACCATAATCCCACTCCTGCTACACACCTATTTTAGCATAATCATAACAGCAAAATGCTATGGATGCTGGAAATCTGAAATACAAAGTGAAAATCCTGCAAAAACTCTGCAGGTCTGGCAGCACCAAGGTGGAGAGAGAAAAATAGCGTTTCGAAGCCGTCTGACTTCTTTAGAGCTCTGTTTTCTGTTTTTATTTTACATTTCAGCACTGGGAGCAGACCTGGCTACTGCTGCATCTTGAAGCTTGGTGCTATTGTCCCTGGGAACTCAATTGCTTCTCCCCATTTCAATAGCAGTAGAACCAGGGTGACAGCAAATGAGCAGAGCCCAGCAATAATATTCTGCTTTGCAGAGTTGGTAACTGAGCTCCACTTGTTGGCCAGAAAATGAAAGTCAGGTCATAACTGTAGGTGTGCAGTTGTTTTCATACCACCCCTGATGCTCTGAATTCTAGCCGATAGCATTCATAGGGTAGACTGCAGAGCATGAGCAGCCAAAAATGAAGAACTGATCAGGTTCCCAATTATTTAAATGCAACACAAATGTCAAATACACAATTCTTCACTCTGATTCGTAGAAGAAAATAATGAGAGGTGGGGACAATTTTTAACCTCACTACAGCCATTTTCCCCCAGGAAGGTATGGAATGGAAGCGAGATGAAAAGTTGGAAAAAATATTTTACTGTCAAACTTCCATCTGTGCACTGGCTGTTGTGATTTTCATGGGCATCTTGATTTAGGACGCAAATTCCCTTGCCAGAAACAGGCTCCATATATTAAGACCAGCTTCTGTGACTTATTTAGGACTCCAGTGCAACTTGTTTCATTCATTTATTCAAGGGATCTTGGCGTTGCTACCTAGGCTTATTTATTGCCCATCCCTAATTGCCCTTGAGAAAATGATGGTGGGCTGCCTTCTTGAACCATTGCAGTCCATGTGTTGTAAATACACCCAGAGCGCTGTTAGGAAGGGGACTCAATGGCAGCCCAGAAGGAAAAAACAGTAAAATGATGAAATAAGAATACTGGCCTGAACTGGTCTTGCATACTTTAAAATGGAACACTGGTAAAAACTGGGACATAAGAAAACTGGTCTGAACTGTTTTTCCCTTTTGGGAGTGAAGGGATGGAAATATACTTGCAAGTCAGCAAGGTGTAGCTTGGAGGGGAATTTGGTGGCGTTCCCATGTATCTGCTGCCTTTCCTTCTAGGTAGTAAAGATCAGGGGTTTGGAAGGTGCTGTCGAAGGAACGATGGTGAGTTGCTACAGTTTATCTTATATATGTACACATTGATTGCCACTGTGATGGAGTGTTTAAGTGGTAGATGGAGTGTCAATCCAGCAACCTGCTTTGACCTGGATGGCATTGAGCTTCTTGAGTGTGTAGTTGGAGCTGCACTCATCCAGGCTCCTGACCTAGTAGACGGTGGACCGGCTATGGGGAGAGAGGAGGCTGGTTACTCTCCACCGAATTCCCAGCCTGAGCTACTCTTGCAACCACACTATTCATATGGCTGGTCAAGTACTGTTTCTGCTCAATGACAACGCTCCAAGGTCATTGATAATGGACTGACCTGTTTCTAAAATAGGAGGGTAACATTTAAGGACCACTTTACTTGGGCCAAGAACAGCACAAAGACTTCATAATTAATGCCCTGCCTGCTACTGGTCAATCCTCACCCGTACTTGTATTGTCTGACCTGGTGTTTAAGATGTCCCTGTCATCTCATATTCATGAAGGAATTGCTGGATCTTCTACAGCCCCATCATCTTCCCTGAATCAGCACTTATTTTACACAAGCAATCGATGGTTTTACATACATGTGTTTTGAATGTCAAAATAGTTTGGTCCTCCTGCAGGCAATGGGATTGCTTCACCCACCCTGTGCCTGAAGTATCCTCAAAATGATAAATTACCCCATGGTGTTTATACACCACAGCTTTTCCTGAGTCCTCCAATAGATGTGGAGATGCCGGCGTTGGACTGGGGTAAACACAGTAAGAAGTCTCACAACACCAGGTTAAAGTCCAACAGGTTTGTTTGGTAGCAAAAGCCACTAGCTTTCGGAGCGCTGCTCCTTCATCAGGTAAGTGGGAGTTCTGTTCACAAACAGGGCATATGAAGATACAAATTCAGCGCAGAGACTGATAGCCAAGTTCTGCACACATGAGGACGGCCTCAACCGGGATCTTGGGTTCATGTCACCCCCACGACTTGCCTGGGCTTGCAAAATCTCACTAACTGTCCTGTCTGGAGACAATACACATCTCTTTAACCTGTGCTTAACGCTCTCTCCACTCACATTGTCTGTACCTTTAAGACTTGATTACCTGTAAAGACTCGCATTCCAACCATTATTTTGTAAATTGAGTTTGTGTCTTTATATGCCCTGTTTGTGAACAGAACTCCCACTTAGCTGATGAAGGAGCAGCGCTCTGAAAGCCTGTGGCTTTTGTTCCCAAATAAACCTGTTGGACTTTAACCTGGTGTTGTGAGACTTCTTACTGTGTTCCTCCAATAGAGGCAGCAATCACAGATCTCAACTCTGATACATAAATATGAAGTTGGAAGCCATTAGGTGAAATACTGTAAGTCATCATAAAATAACGATCTTAGATTTATCTAAAAGCTCATGAATCTAAAGTAACAAATCTATTGCCAGCATTTCACAGTGCAAAATCCACCCTGAGGCAATAGCACAAACTGAAATGGAAATTGAATCACATGAAGCTGTTATTTTAGCAGTTGACAAAATGGACTTAATCAGAGTGCTCAAATAAAAACTGCCATAAAATATTATTTTATATTATTGGCCTTCTGTTTGCTGCTTCCTGCACTTATTTAAGACACTTCAACCCACATGCATTGAATATTTTCATGGGGGACTTGTGAAATAACAGAAGATTGTGCCACCTTACTCAATGGAATTGGATATATACTTGAACTGGAATATTTTGCTGGGCTTTCAGGAAAAAGCAGGGCGAGAGGCTAACTGGATCGCACTTAGAAAGAATTGATGTAAGCACGATTGTAGAAATGGGCGATTTCCATGCTGTGTAATTCTATTATACAGTTTAAAACTTGACATCATTGTGGCACAGATGCTGAAGCATCAATGTACTGTCAAAAAGTGTGATACAAAAAGCACATAAATATGTGAGTGTCCACACACTGAGTTTATGATCTCAATTCTCATACACAAGGTAGTGAGCAGAAGACAGACCACAGGTTAGATTTTCTCCCTAGAGGCAGGAGAAAGGGCCTCTTTCCGGCTACCAAATCTGCCCTGGGGGAAACAGTCATGAACCGGTGTTTTCAGGAGGGTAGCTCTTTAATTGGCATGGACAGGTTCTCTGCCCATTTTAGGACATGCTCTCAATGCTTCTTGGCCAGTCACAAGACTATCAGCTTAAAGCGAGCAGCGCACTCACTGTAAAGGTAAAGGACAGAGAGGGCGTCTCAAACGTAGGCACGCTCAGTCCAACACTTTCTAACCATTAATTTAAAAAAATGTTTTCAACAGTGGTGGCCTGGGGCTGCTTGTGCACTCCAGGCAGACTAGGAGAGCCTTTAGGCCTGTCAGGAATGCTGGTCTGATGTCCTGCCTCCAGGTGTTTCCATGCACCTAAACTGGCCTCCGAGAGTGGGGGGAACCTGGAGGCTGAACAGAAAGTTCCAGATGGATTCCTTTAATTGGACTCAATAAGATTCTTAATGAGCCTGATTGAATACCCGTCTCATGTAGACAGGTATCCCTGCCAACCCTCTCTCATGCCTCTGGTAAAATAGCCTAGAGGTGGGATAGAGTAGGGGATCTGGCACGTTGGCTGGTGGGACTAATTTTTGACCAATCCACTTCCTACCTTGGTGCCTGTCGGGGCGGAAAATATGGTCCCACGTGTTATTCAGTTTTATCGAGGAAGAGCTTAAGAAAATGATGAGTTCCTTCAGGATCTCTGGAGTGCTATGGAGCTTATTCAAATCATGAGCAATACAAGCAGCCAACTCGGAAAAGAGCACTTGGTGATCTTTTCAGCTGGGGACAATGCAAGACCAAAAGCAAGGAAAATAATGTACAGAAATCATTGCCTAAAAAACAAGAAGTTACCTTTCTTTGACAGTTCAGTGTGTATATGCATCATCCCAGGACTGATTGCCGATTTGTGCCGTAGTACCGCAGAATACAAGTTGAAAGTATTCTCTCCAGATAAATTCATCAGTTGGAACATTCCATAGGGGCTCTAGGGATTGGGTGCTTATCTTACACCTTTCAAAGGCAACACACAGATTCATACCTCTCTAATAGGATGTACTGAATTGATGACTTCTCTACAGGACAGATGAATTGGGATGACAATGAATCAGTTTATATTTCATCAGTTCAAAGCCTCCTTTAACCTCTAAATAATTTGATCGATTAGTTCCATCCTGCTTTGCCCAGCGTGTACAGCTTACCTGCTCCAGTTTCCAATGGAATTCAGCTGGATGAAAAGTGTCAACTTGGTCAAAATCTCTCCGGAGCAAAAACACTAGCCGGCAGTTGTGGACGTAGAGTGCGTAGTGGTGCCGATTCATTTCTAAAGGCAAGAATTAAGTTGGTCAGACAGGAATCTTGCACTGTTCAAGGTAAAATCTGTCATTCATAGTTAGAAAGAGGGATTGGCAACCTTACAAAATATTCCTTAGCCTGTGAACAAAGAGAGCTGCTGGGGGGAATTCTGGCATGGCTTGGAATCAACAAACGAGGAAACAGTTTTGACAGCATCAACTGGATAGGATTTGAGACCAAACCTCTCCTTATCTTAAGGACACAAGAGACACAGGCGACAGTATGAGAATACATTACAGTTGGGGGAAAATGAATCGGTTGGAACAGAATGATTAATAGAACAAAAGAAAAGCATAGAATGAGCCAGATCACTGTGACTTGAATTGTGCAAACCTCCTGGTTTGTTTGTGCAATGATAGATGACAAGGCAGATAAGGCATTTCAATTTAGGAAATTAAAACGCTGCCTGCTTATTAAATGGAATTATGGGTCAATGGGTTGATAAGAAAATTGGAAAAGATGAAAAACGTTAATGCTGTGTGGAGATACCTTTCACTTTGTACCTTTTCTGTGGGCTTTGAGCTGTCAGATTATACACATGATAAAGCAGTCAGCATTATTTAATGTCACCATATCCGCTGTTATTTGCATTAAACACACAATATAACAACGGCTGTTACATACAAATTAATCTTTGGTGTATCTAATCACCGTCGACTACTGAGTTGCAAACATTTCAGCAGAACTGTGCTGTTGTGCTGCCCACCTTACGAGAAGATAGCCTACACAGACTGTGATGGTTACTGACAACTATTCCTTTCACCGTCTGAAGCTTTGCAATAGCTTAAGGTTACATTTAGTCACCACACAGACCTAAGACACTCTTTAAAAGAAAGAAAATGGGTAGATGTTGGAGGGTGTGTACTGATGGTCTCGATGGGAAAAGAAATGGAGCAGACATAAGCGTTTAGAATGTACGCTGTCATGGGAAAGACTGGAGTTCAGGTTTCCAGCAATAGCGTATTCAACAATTCTCACACAGAGACGGACCAGAAATATTGTGCTTTCTCAGATGCTGACTGACCTGCTGTATATTTATAGCAACTCATATTTTTAATTTTAGGCTGCCAGGAATTATGGTTTCTAGTTTTAACCCATAGAAAACAGCTGCTCTATCAAACCCATCTCTGTCACTTGGATTTGTATTATACATAGATACATAGAAACCCGACAGTGCAGAAGGAGGCCATTCGGCCCATCGAGTCTGCACCGACCACAATCCCACCCAGGCCCTACCCCCACATATTTACCCGCTAACTACGCATCTCAGGGACAATTTTTAACCTGGCCAATCAACCTAACCCGCACATCTTTGGACATGGAACATATTAGCATGGAACATGTCACTAAAATGGAGTTGGGTAACTGCAACACTGATTCAGGTACACAAAATTCAAGGAGTTTATATCAACACAAGGAAAGAGGCTTCAGGCAAATTCAGGATCAGCCTGGTTGCCTCAACAAGTGAAGTTTAATATCGGTTTATTCACAAGTCATGCAACAGCTGGCTACACAAATTGCTCAAGGAAGGCAGGGCACCTGTTTTATCTGAATTGCAGAGAATGGTTTCCTTCTCTGCTCTCAGTCCTGGACTGGGTCCGTGCTTCATCCATGTTGTGATGGTAAACTGGTCCGAAATATTTTTGGGCATCACCCCATCTGGAATTTTTGCAGCATGCTTGCCATCAAACCTGAAGATCAAGTCACTGTCATATCCGTTGTCCATCAGGAGTCCAGAGGTCCAGTTTGATAATCCATAGGGTGCAGGGAGCAAGTTAACACTCTCTGAAGAGGCACCTGGAGAAGGAACAAAATGAAGAGGGAGGATTTTAATCATTCAGAAGCCAATTGGAAGTCGAAGAGTTTAGCTGCAAGACGTTCAAGCATTGTTAAGTTCAATGATTGAGATTCCAGAAAGCTGCAGGACCCAGCTGGTAGATTAATGAACATAAAATAACATATGACACATAATTATGTAATTGCAACAGCGCATTAGAGCACTGGGCAAATTTTTCAGTGCAGAAAATTGTTAAGTCATTTATTATGCCTTTGAACAATATCCATACAACTTGGGCTGAATTGTGTGCACACAATCCAAGTCTTGGCAGCAGCATTACAAGTGGGTGCAGTTGCCGCATGAGTTAAATGTGCTGGCCAGCTTTGATCATGTGGAAACCGTCCAATTAATGACCTGGAGGAATGGGGCCCATCCAATGCTCAAGCCTGTGCCAACCCTGCAATAAGTAACTGCAGTGGCATTTTCCAAAAAGCCATTGCCTCCAGAGCCCACAACTTCACCTTTGTGCTTGGAGGCAACAGTCCCTACAAACTCAAGGAGTGGACCAGGAGGCTGAAGCAAACATGCTGGGGGGAGGACATTGAGTTGTCCCATGTTTTGGCTACGTCTCCTCCAGGCTGCAAGGGAAAGGCTCCTCTTCCCCAGGCACAGGAAGAAGAGACCTGCCATGTGCAATCAAGCCTGGATGAAGATGGGCACAGTGCTGCACAGAGCTCAATGATGTCCTTTGCACTTCCAAGGTAAACCCTTCCTACCATTCTTCCCTATGGGGCTTGTAGGTGGCAATGTGGGCAGGTGTGCCATATGGGATGGGGCAGCAGCAGGTCCCTTCCAATGTATGTTAGCATCTCAGCAAAAGCCGGCTGCCCATCTTTGCTCATCACCACATCCCTGGAGAGTGAACACATGGAGAAGGCACTCAGGAGCAACCTTCCTCATGGGCTAAATGGTTGCCCCCAGCATGTGTTGTGTGGGTCTTCATGGGAAAACGAATAGTGTCCCTCCCTTCGGTTTGCAGGAGGAATGGATGCACAATAATAAAGAATGTGTCAAGACCAGGTGGAGGCCTCCCTAATATTCAACCTCTGATGTCAGCAGAGAAAGAGTCATAGGCCGGAATTTTACTATCCCGCCCGTCATGAGAATCAGAGCGGATGAGAGGCAGACCATGAAAAGATTCTTTGACCTCAGGTGGGATTTTATGGTTTTGGGATGAGCAAGGCCGTAAAATCCCACCCATAGAATCATAGAAACCCAACAGTGCAGAAGAAGACCACTTGACCAATTGAATTTGCACCAACTCTCTGATGATCTTACCCAGGCTCTCTCCCCAAACTATCCCTGTAACCCCACATATTTACCATGGGAAATCCACTTAATCTACACATCTTTGGACACTAAGGGGCAATTTAGCATGTCCAATCCACCTAATCTGCATATCATCGGACTGTGGGAGGAAACTGGAGCACCCGGAGGAAACCCACGTAGACATGGGAAGGACATGCAAGCTCCATACAGTCAAACAAGGCTGGAATTGAACCCAGGTCCCTGGCACTGTAAGGCAGCAGTGCTAACTACTGTGCCATCATGTCGCGCAGGTCCTGGATCGCAGGACAGCTACCCCATTGCAGATAGCAAAACTAAAGTTTCAACCCAAGAGAATAAGGAGACATTTTGTATCCTCCAAAGAATGTAAGGCATGGACAGGAGGAGATGTGAAGTCCTTAATCCCCTAATTGTTTGTATTCTCTCATGGCACTCCAGAAGTATGGACAGCCAGCGAGAGTGGGGGCCTGAAATCCGCCACTGGAGAGGAGGAGGGAAACTCTCAGAGGGTGCAGTATCAGATAATTTCCTCTCATTCCCCACCAGTGCAGATAGTCTCACCTCACTGGGTAAACACTCAAGATTAGATTCAGGGTCACAAGCTGGCAAATACACCATTGATACCAAAGCAGCTGTCTGAAAGCTGAGGCCTCTGATAGTAAGAGGACTGTGGAAAGCTTGGCCCAACAAACCCTAAGATCAGTAAGGATAGGCAACAACACCTCTTCCACAATCATTCTCAACACCGATGCCCCACAAGGCTGTGTTCTCAGTCCCCTACTATACTCCTTATACATCTATGACTGCTAAATTCCCCTCCAACTCAATTTTCAAGTTTGCTGACACCACTGTAATGGGACGGATCTCAAACAATGATAAAACAGAATACAGGAATGAGATAGAGGATCTGGTGAACTAACGCGGTGACAATAATCTCTCCCTCAATGTCAACAAAACGAAGGAGATTGTCATCGACTTCAGGAAGGGTAGAGGAGAACATGCCCTTGTCTACATCAATAGGATGAAGTAGAAAGGGTCAAGAACTTCAAGTTTTTAGGTGTCCAGATCAGCAACAACCTGTCCTGGTCCCCCCATGCTGACACTATGGTTAAGAAAGCCCACCAACACCTCTACTTTCTCAGAAGACGAAGGAAATTCGGCATGCCAGCCACGACTCTCAGCAGCGTTTACAGATGCACCATAGAAAGCATCCTTTCTGGCTGAATCACAGCTTGGTATGGCTCCTGCTCTGCTTAAGACCACAAGAAACTACAAAGGTTGTGAATGTAGCCCAATCCATCACACAAACCAGCCTCCTGTCCGTTGACTCTGTCTAAACTTCCCGCTGTCTCGGCAAAGCAGCCAGTATAATTAAGGACCCCACGCACCCTGGACATTCTCTCTTCCACCTTCTTCCATCGAGAAAAAGATACAAAAGTCTGAGGTTGCGAACCAACCGACTCAAGAACAGCTTCTTCCCTGCTGCTGTCAGACTTTTGAATGGATCTACCTTGCATGAAGTTGATCTTTCTCTACACCCTAGCTATGACTGTAACACTACATTCTGCACTCTCTCTATGAATTGTATGCTTTGTCTGTTCAGCGTGCAAGAAACAATACTTTTCACTGTATGCTAATACATGTGACAATAATAAATCAAATCAAATCAAATCAAATAGGCTGACAATGGGCCTCTGGTGTCAGCAACACTGAACCTGTTAGAATTGCAAAAGGTGAAGGAATATCTAGTGGAGCTGCCAGTGGCTATTTGCAACCATAGATAGATGATGGAAGAGTGCGTCCTGGCCACTGATGCTGCCATGTCCTCGGGGTGTGTGCACATTCTTTCTCCATCGAGAGATTGGCGATCATCCTGAGTCAGATCCCAGCAGGGCAGTCAGTGGATGGCGGAGATGCATGCAGATCTGTGTGCCATTGCACTGTCCATGAGCTCATCACAGCAGCGAGGTGCAAAATGGCTTTGGCAGATTTTTCATCCATCTCAAGTCAGCAGGATGTGATTCCCTTACTCGCAAGGGAAGAGCAGTGGCAGTCTGTCACATCTGGGGGATCCAAGTGTGGACAGCTGCTCCTCAGCCGGCATCTCCACATCATCACCTCAGCCTCTCCACCAGTGTGTCCAGCATCAGCAGCTGTGGTGACAGAGGAGGCTCCTGTACCTCCGCAGGAGTCCTACAGCATTCTGGGGCCTGCCGTGCCTCTGACAACCAAAAGACAGCTGCCAAGGTCATCCCAAGCCACAGAACAAAGGGGCAGTGGGCCTCTATCTCAGCTTCAAGCGTCCCTGAAGCATTGCTCGTTCCTCTTTACCACCAATACAAGGTGTTCCTGTGCTGCCGGTTCAGCAGTCTGCTCCACACCCTTCTCATGGGGTGAGGCATGGCAAACAATGGGGTCCTCATTACGCAAGGCCTTCCTCTCTGTAGTGCTAGACTGCGCTGAGCACCACAATATGACAGACACGTGTCATACTGAAAGGCTCCACTCTAATGGTCTGGACACTTGAATCTCAACCTGAGCAGTCCAATAACCTGCTCACGGTTGCTCGGATAGACCCGTGATAGGTACTGTACTTCTCCACCTTTGCACGGAGGCACATTGCTTCCTGCCTCACAGCGCCAGGATCCCGGGTTCGATTCCCGGCTTGGGTCTCCATGTTTTCCCTGTATCTGCGTGGGTTTCCTCCGGATGCTCCGGTTTCCTCCCACAGTCCGAAAGACATGCTGGTTTGGTGCATTGGCCATGCTAAAGTGGCCCTCAATATATCTGAACAGGCGCCAGAGTGTGGTGACTGGGGGATTTTCACAGTGACTTCATTGCAGTATTAATGTAAGCCTATTTATGACTAATAAATAAATGATAATAATAATTGTGTTTGGATTCCTCACAGGTGTGCGCAGGCATGTCTTCTATGGGTATCCCTTGTCCCAGAGAATCAAACCTGGAAGGCACATGGGGGCCAGAACAAGTAGCGGCATCTGGGCTGTCAAAGTATGTAAGCGTCATGGCTACTGCTGGGGAACCTGACACAATTCTAAAGAATCTGTTTATGGTGATCATCAGCCAGTTGTGTGCTGATAGAATTCCTGTTGTATATTCCTGTTTATTAAGAACACTGGCTCGCCCATGAGGCTCCTTGATGGCCGCATGTGTTTCGTCAACACCTTGCACTGAGGGGAATTCCAGTAGTGGCTCCGTAGCAGACAGCCATCTCCACCTGACTTTTGGTGCAGCAGTGCTGGCCCTCCTGAACAAGGAATTGGTCACGTTATCGATGCAGCGATGGGCAGCTGGCTGGGAAACCCTATACATGTCACCAGTAGGTCTGTGGAAAGAACCAGATGTTGAGAATTCAGTATCATCGCAATCTTTAGGGTCCTGGGCAATGGGTGTTCACTAAACCCAACGGGTGTCAGCTCACCCTGCAACAGGGCACATAAACTGCCTCCATACAGAGACTCCCCTTTGCTGATACTGGTGTTAAGACGTCAACGGCAGGAGTTTGGTAGACACACTCCAGGCAGAGGTCCTGTTTCACAAAGCAGCCTGTGAGTATTTCCCACTGTGTACTTCTCCGTCATATACCCCCAGAGACTGATCCTCTTGCTGTTCCTACTAATCAACCACCCTTGTCTGGTCCTCCCGCCCTCCGTACCACTCCACCTCCACAAGAAGACTGCGTGGTTCTGTCTCTCCACCTCTCGTGCCCAATTCTTGGAATTCACTTCCCCTGGAACCTTCCTCTTGCTCCTCCCTTTTTAATATGCATCAATGACCCCTCTACATCTCTTGAAGACTGGCCAGCAACTGGTGCAGCTCCCAGCCTTAGAAGGCCTCCCACTTCTGACTGGTAATTTCTCCACTCCCCATTCTTCCTCCAGGAGTCAACAAACAACCTCACAATAGCTGGCTTTCAGAAGGTGTGAGGCCTCACCTCATTTCCACCAGTTTTAATCAGCTGGCAATTTGAAAGCCAGTGATCCTGTGCAGCGTTTATTAAAATTCACTCTTCAGATTTAAATACAGATCCATGCAAAAATTCATCTCAACTACCTTATAAGCAAGCTAAAGTCCTGCAGCGTTATAGTGACAATGCCAGATTATCGTTACCACTGTTTACCAAACGCAGAGCCCACATCACACAGACAGGGTTTCTACTGAATGCATGCTCTCTCACTTTTCTGCTTCCCCCCACCCCCAACTCTAACACCGCCTATTTCACTCCGACAGGTCCCAAGGCCTCACAAAACTCAATCTCTTATCTGGGATTCCGATATGAAAAAGTTGAAAAACGCGCTAATTTCTTTTGTGGCAGATGTGGTTGTTGTCGATGGGAGGGGAATGCTGATAATGCTGATCAATCAAGTGGAATAAATAGCTGACAAAGACTCGAGCTGTGCCTATCAATCACTCATCACAACATTTGTTTGCGAGTGTCTCATGTTGCTAAAGAAACACAAATGATGCAAAAATCAAGGCAGAGACTTCGATTTTGATTTTTTTTGGGGTGGAAGTAGTATTATTGCTTACAAGTTGAAAGAGTCAGATACTGATGTACACCAAATTATTAAAATTATAATAAAAACACAAAGTATAAATAATTAAATGTTAACATTTAATTTCTCTTGCAGGCTCGAATGTGTCCACTGGTTTATCTTAGTGGGCAGTGACATACAACTAATCTCGGAGGAGATGATATTCTATTTACCCCACCCAAATTTTAGTTGATGAACTCTCTATTCTTGGAAAGGGCATTCCTATTCTGTAATACAAAGACACTGACTTCCCTTTGCCTTCCTGTTCGCCATCTTACTTATGTTAGTCTAGAAAATAGCTCAGATCCTGCAAAAGAGGCACTGATCTCAAATAAAGATGTCCGCAAAGATCTACTCATCTCTGTAATGTGAATTTTCCCTTTCCCGATGTCAGTTTAAATCAGGTCTTAATTCAAATGGGTGTCCAGGCATCCAACAACAATAATGTCATCACAGAGGGTAAGCATCAACATCCTGGGGATTAACATTGACCAGAAACTGAACCGGACCAACTCTATAAATATTGTGGGCTATAAGAGCAGGTTCAGAGGCTGGTAATCCAGCACCAATTACCTCACCAGCTGATTTCCCAAAGACTGTTCACCATCTAGAAGACACAAATCAGGAGTGTGATGGAATACTCTTCACTTGCCTGGAGGTCCAACAACACAAAATTCAATACCATCCAGGGCAAAAGCTACTTGTTTGAGCCACCATCTTAAACATTCATTTCCTCCACCACCACTGCACAGTGACAGCAAGGTGTATCCTCCATAAGATGCACTGCAACAACTCACCACTCTTCCTTTGCCAACACCTTCCAAAGCCACAAATTCTACCATCTAGAGGACAGTGACAGCAGATGAAGGAATACCGTCATCTGAACATTCCCCTCCAAACCACACAACATTCTGACTAGTAAAATTATTGCCTTTGTTCGCTGTTGCTGGGTTAAAAACTTGGAAACTCCTTTCTAACGGCATTGCAGATGTACCAATTGGTACAAAATACCACCTCCTTCTCAAGGGCAATTAGGGTTGAGCAACAAACATTTTCCTTGCCAATGATGCTCACATCCCATGAAAGAAAAGAAAATAGCCAATTACATTGAAGTAATCTCAGTCAGAGAACTAGGAAGTAAAATATATTGCTCACTTTAATTAAAAATTTAAAAAGAGCAAAAAATAAATGATTGGGACATACATGTGGCATTAAGTTAGAATCTGAAGTAACATATTTAAAATGAATAAAAATTTGATTCGTTTTAGATCATAATGTTACATCCTTGTTCAAAAAACTTTGTGGAGTCCCGCAACTACTGGCCAGTCATCTAACCATGGAGGTGGAGAACCTTCTAGAAATGATCATTCAGTACAAAATTAATAGTCGCTTGGGGAAATGCAGGCTAATTAATGAACAGTAGCATGGATTTGTTAAGGGCAAATTGTATTTAACTCAGTTGCTAGAGTTTTCTAATCAGGTAACAGAGAGCGTTGTTGAGGAGAATCCTATTGATGCGATGTACATGGACTTCCTGAAGACCAAAAGTGCTGCATAGCAGACTTGTGAGCAAAATTAACTGATGGAATAAAAGGGGCAGTAACAACATGGTATCAAATTGAATGAGTGAGAAGTGACAGGAAACAGAGAGTAGTGGTGATTAATCAATGGAGGAAGATTTGTAGTGCGGTTCTACAGGGGTTAGTATTAAGACTCCTGCTCTTTGTGATATATTTATGACCTCAACCTTGGTGTACAGGTTAGAATTTTAAAATTTGTAGATGACACAAAGCTTGGAAGTATTATGAATTGTGAGAAGGCTAATGTAGAACTTCAAAAGGAATAAAGCAGATAGCATCCTTGGCTATATTAGTAGGGACATGGGATACAAAAGACAGGATATTATGTTAAACTTGTATAAAACATTGGTTCAGCCTTAACTGAAGTATTGCCTTTAGTTCTCGGCACCACTCTTTAGGAAGGATGTGAACAGCATTAGAGAGTGCGGGAAAGACTCAAGAAAATAGTCCTAGGGATGGGGAACTTTAGTTATCTTGGTAAATTGGAAAAGGGGAAGTTTGAACTGTTCTCTTTGGAGAAGGTTGAGAGGAGGTTTGATAATGGTATTCAAAACCATGAGGGATCTGGCCAGAGTCGATAGGGAAAACTGTCCCAATTGGTGGAAGGATCAAGAACCAGAGGGGTCAGATTTGAAGTAATTGGTGAAAGAAGCAATGGAGACACGACGAGAAAAAGATCAGGAATCTGCCACCTGACATGTGGTGGAAGCAGGTTCAATCGAGGTGTTCAAGAAGGAGTAGGATTATTCTCCAAAAAGGAGAATCTGCTGGGTCACAAGGAGAGGATTGGAGAATGGCAGTCCATCAATGGTTCCTTCAAAGAACCAGAACAGACATGACTGACCAAATAGCCTTCGCTGTGCTCTAACCACTCTGTGATTCTGTAAATGGAGGAATTTGACTTTCTACAAATACAAAATTAGTTTTTCAGGGACAGTGAGGTTGTTTAACAGCAAGTAAAAACAGTTATACCTCATTCAAGAGGCTATAACCTTTCCAGAGATTTTACAGCAAAACTAACGGCATAAAAAGAAAACTTCTTGCTTGTTGAGTAATTTCAAACTGATTGCTTCTCCATAGGCTGCATGATTGACTGCCAAGTATCATTGACAGCAACTTCTGGATTTCAGCTTGAAAGGTTTGACAGGTTGGGTTTGTATCCACTGGAGTTTAGAAGACTCAGGAGCGACATGAATGAAGCATACAAGATTCTGAGGAGTCCTGACAAGGTGGATGCGGAGAGGACATTTCCTCTTGTCGGGAGAATTTAGAAATAG
Source organism: Mustelus asterias (assembly GCF_964213995.1). Taxonomy (NCBI): domain Eukaryota; kingdom Metazoa; phylum Chordata; class Chondrichthyes; order Carcharhiniformes; family Triakidae; genus Mustelus; species Mustelus asterias. The sequence goes on from NC_135803.1 coordinate 48,882,597, forward strand.
GGTTTATTGTTTAAAAACAAAGGGTCATCCATTTAAAATGGAGAAGAAACATTTCTTTTCCCTCAGAGGGCTGAGAATATCTGCAACTCTTTCCTGAAAAGGTGGTGGAAGCAGAGTCTTTGAATACTTTGAAGCCAGAGGTGGATGGATGCTTAGTAGGTAAGGGAGTGATAGATTATCGGGGTGGGTGGAATGCAGATTTGAAGTTACTATTGATCAGTCATGATCTTCTTAATGGCAGCGCAGACTCGAGGGGCAGAATGCCCTCCTCCTTGTTCGTATGACTTGGAGACAATGAAAAAAAGTTGTAAAAAATACCATTTGCAAAAGGATTAAAAGTACAGGTGAATGCAACAGACCATCTAGGGCTGCTCCATCTGTTCTGGGCAGCACAGTGGTTGGCACTGCTGCCTCACAGCGTCAGAGACCGGATTCGATTCCCGGCTTGGGTCACTGTCTATGTGGGAGTCTGTATGTTTTCCCGTGTTTGCGCGGGTTTCCTCCAGGTACTCCAGTTTCCTCCCACAATCTGAAAGACGTGCTGATTAGGTGCATTGGCCATGCTAAATTCTCCTGAGTGTGGCAAATAGGGGGTTTTCACAGTAACTTCATTGTAAGCCTACTTGTGACGAAGAAATAAACTTTACTTTTATCACAGCTAATAGCTGAGACCTTTTTACATGTAAATAATACTGGAACAATACGCTTGTACTGTCTACATTTTTTGTGTCAGCAGGTCTCAGAAACATATGTGACGCTTCGAAATCTGACGCTTCTGTATGTAGAACGCCACTGTAACTTGTATTAGAACATACTGATTAATCCTCTCCCATGTCAATTCAGATCTGAAGTAGGCCAGCAGCACTGGTAATCGATTGTCATCTGTATCAATGGTCATCTCAGACAGAATCATCAATCGCAATAAATGATGCCACTAGCATGGGACACAGCCGCAAAGCTGCTTGAGCGCCTACTAGCTTGGTAACAGATGCTTGTTAGTTGGAAAGATAAATGCTGCAGAGGAGGCATTGATAAGATGCTGGCAGATTGCCATGAGCTTGGAACATGGTTAACAAGCAGGAAAAGTTGCAGGAATGCCTAGTTAGTCCAGCTGTAGCAGTTTCTGTGTTCTCAGCACTGTGCACCATTTGCATTGCCTGTAGCTTCAACAGTTCAGTCCCATATGTCCAAAAGAACCCCCTTTGATCGATTGTATTGTTCACATCTTGACTTTGAAATTGTTCTGCAAGAACAACACACATTACTGCGCACATTTCTTTAACTGGAACATCAGGATAAGATTATCTGTTTTGAAATTTTAATATTTACTGCATATTGAGGCAAAAAAACCCGCCATTTATCAAAAAGGACAATTCTGAGGTTGGTTTATTAAAATCGGAAGGGGAGATATTAACTGGCGCACAAAAGCTAGAATTCTTGATCATAGTTTGTACTCACCCCATGTAGAATCTGTTACGAACTGTCACAGCTGGGATTATCAACCCACTCCATTACTGAGATTCTAAATCATTTTTTTCCCTTCTAAAATATTAATCCATTTTTTCACCACATAGGCTTGTGGGTAAGCTTCTTCTCAAATATGTTAACCATACTATACTGCAATTTCAATTTCTACAACTGCCTCAAAAAATAGAGTATTTTGGGTGGGGATGATTTTGGCATTTCATAGCAATGTGACGGAGGTGGGGGGAGCATTTTGCATGGAATATTGTGTGCAGCATTGGTGTCCTCATCTGAGGAAGGATGTCCTTGCTATAGAGGGAGTGCAGTGAAGGTTTACCAGGCTGATTCTTGGGACGGCAGGTTTGTCATATGAGGAGAGACCAAGTCAGTTAGGATTGTATTAATTGGAGTTTCGAAGAGTCAGAAACTTATAAAAGTCTAACAGGATTGGACAGTAGATTCAGAAAGAATGTTCCCGATGGAGGAGGATCCAGAACTAGGGGTCATAGTTTAAGGATAAACCTTATAGGACTGAGGTGAGGAGAAAATTCTTCACCCCAAGAGTGGGGAATGTGTGGGATTCACCACCACTGAAAGTAGTTGAGGCCAAGACATTGTGTGATTTCAAGAAGAAATTAAATATAGCTCTTGTGACTAAAGGGATCAAGGATATGGAGGGGAAGGCGGGATCAAGATATTGAATTTGATGATCAATCATGATAAAAATGAATGGCAGAGCAGGCTCGAAGGGTTGCATGGCCTACTCCTGCATCTATTATCTATGTTGGTGGGCAGGAGAATAACTTGGTGATGGTTAGACAGACCAAGAGGAAAATGGCATTTGGGGGTCCAAAATGTATACATACATATATATATATATACATATATATAAGCCTCCCAGCCATTTCAGATGGGAACGCTGGCCACCAGGTTGAAAGTCGAAATGAAAATCAGGACCTACATCAACTTGGGAATATTAATCATTTCACCCTTCAGGTAAGCTTGGTCCTGCTACTGTCCAGTTTTTAATCACAAACTGAGAAGCTGTGACTCAGTATTTTTCACAGCATTTCATTGTGTTTTGTTTAAAAGAATTGGCAACACCAAGAGAACTTGCTTCCTAAGAACAGTGTTTGCCAAGTGTTGCTGGGTGAACTAATGTTCAAGGTACAGCTGTCAAACATTATCTGTTGAATCACACTGGAGTCAAAATGGGACTCAAGGTTATGTCACATAAATGAACATAGAGGAGGTAGGTGAGATACAGAAACACACACATGTGGAGAGTTCCTTAAACGGGTGACAGTGAATAGGCAATGGCAACTATTCAAGGAACACATGGGGAACTGCAGCAACTATTTATTTCTGTCTGGCACAAACGCAAAATGGGTGAAAGGGCCAATCCATGGTTTATGAAGAAAATGAGAGAGAGTATCTGATCTAAGGAAGAAACATATAGATTGGCGAAGAAAAATAATAGGTCAGAGGATTGGGAGCAGTTTAGAATTCAGCAAAGAAGGACCAAGGGATTGATTAAGAAAGGGAAAATACAGTACGAAAGTAAGCTTGCAGGGAACATAAAGACAGACACTAAGAGTTTCTATAGATACGTGAAGAGAAAGAGGTTGGTGAAGGTCCCCTACAGACAGAAATGGGGGAATGTATAATAGGGGACAAAGGAATGGCTAAGCAATAGAATACATACTTTGGTCTGTCTTCACAAAAGGGGATACAAATCAAATGCCAGAAATGTTGGTGAATGCAAGATTCAGTGAGAAGGAAAAACTGAGCGAGATCAATGTTAGTAGAGAAATGGTGCTGGGAAAATTGATGGCATTGAAGGCAGATAAATCCCCAGGATCTGATAATCTATATCCCAGAGTACTTAAGGAAGTGGCTCTAGAAATAGTGCATGCATTGGTGGTCATCTTCCAGTATTCAATAGACTCTGGAACAGCCCCTGCAAATTGGAGGGTAGCTAATGTCACTCCAATATTCAAAAAGGGAGGAAGAGAGAAAACAGGAAATTATAGACCAGCAAGCTTAACATTGGTAGTGGGGAAAATGCTTGAATCCATTATCAAGGACTTTATAGCAGAGCATTTAGAAAGCAGTGGCAGGATCAGACAGAGTCAGCATGGATTTATGAACGGGAAATCATGCTTGACAAATCTGTTGGAATTCTTTGAAGTAACCAGTAAAGTTGACAAGGGGAAACCAGTAGATGTGGTATATTTGGACTTTCAGAAAGTGTTTGACAAAGTCCCGCACAAGAGATTATCGTGCAAGATTAAAGCGCATGGGACTGGGGAAAAGTGCATTGAGATGGATAGAAAACTGGTTGGCAGAGAGGAAACAAAGAGTAGGAATTAATGGGTGTTTTCAAATTGGCAGGCAGTAACTAGTGGGGTGCCACAGGGATCGGCGCTGGGACCCCAGCTATTCACAATATATATTAATGATTTGGATGACGGAACAAAATGCAACATCTCAAAGTTTGCAGATGATACCAAGTTGGGTGGGAGGGTGAACTGTGATGAGGATGCAGAGATCCTTCAGAATAATCTGGACAGGTTGGGTGAATGGGCAAATCAATGGAAGATGCAGTATAATTTGGATAAATGTGAGGTTATTCACTTTGGAAGGAAAAACAAGGAGGCAGATTAGTACTTGAATGGCTATAAATTGGAAGAGGGGAGTGTGCAGTGGGACCTGGGTATCCTTGTGCACCAGTCACTGAGGGTAAGCATGCAGGTGCAGCAGGCGGTAAAGAAGGCAAATAGCATGTTGGCCTTCATTGCGAGAGGTTTCGAGTACAGGTGCAGGGATGTGTTGTTGCAATTATACAGGGCCTTGGTGAGGCCACACCGAGAGTATTGTGTGTAGTTTTGGTCTCCTTTTCTGAGGAAAGATGTTCTTGCTCTCAAGGGAGTGCAATGAAGGTTTACCAGGCTGATTCCGGGGATGGCGGGACTGATGTATGAGGAGAGATTGACTAGGTTAGGATTGCTTTTGCTGGAGTTCAGACAAATGAGGGGGGATCTCATAGAGGCTTATAAAATTCTAACAGGACTAGAGTCCAGAACCAGGGGTCACAGTCTGAGGATTTAGGGTAGACCATTTAGGACGGAGGTAAGGAGACATTTCTTCACCCAAAGAGTGGTGAGCATGTGGAACTCATTACCATAGGAAGTAGTTGATGCCAAAACATTGTATGGATTCAAGAGGCAATTGGATATAGCACTTGGGGTGAATGGGATCAAAGGTTATGGGGAAAAAGCAGGATTAGGCTATTAGTTGGATGATCAGTCATGATCGTAATGAATGGCGGAGCAGGCTCGAAGGGCCAAATGGCCTCCTCCTGCTCCGATCTTCTATGTTTCTCTGCACGCACCCGCACGCTCCATCAAAGTGAGACAAACCTGAAAAACCTTTTTACATCAGAGGTTAGGTTGATTGGTTGGATCTATCATGGCCCATAGCTTCCTGGTTCCCCAGCGCTGCGTTAGAGGGTAGCTCATTGATGCGTTGGGGAATCTCTCTGGGGTTTACCAGGTAAAGATTTACCCAGTAATTGTCCAGAAGTATTAACTTCCTTTGGACAATTGAGCAATGTTGGGAACCAGCTGATTCAATCACTAATTTTGAATTATTTTGACAGTTTTATTCTGATGGAAGGGAAAAAAAACACTTCTAACTTTGGAGCAACTATCTACACACCTAGATCCAGCCTCGCAGGGAATACCCAGCATACCCCACGCACACACCACACACATACACAGCCCCCCATCGCCCCGACCGAGCACCCCCTCCACTCTGAGTGCCCCACCTTCTTCGGCCCGACCTAATACACCCCACCCCTCTGCTCCAACCCCCACCCCTTTCCCCCTTCAATCCAGGACACACTCTGGCCTGGGACACTCCCACAGCCCCCTTCCTAGTAAACCACCTACCTTCAAAACCCCTCTGGTCCAGTCCACTCAGGTAAACACCCCCACCTCCCCCACTCCGGTCCTGGTCACCCCTCCCCTCCAGTCTCGACCCAGTTCTTTGCAGACATGAGTGCAGAGGACAAGGGTCCCTTCTGTTCAATATCAATTTACACTTTAAACCCTAGAAACGTGGAAACATTCAGACTGCTGCAGGACAAGGCAGACTTTCAAAGATTTTGCTGCAGCAGGATAGTCCGACCTTTAGCTTGCAGCTAAGTGGAGGCAATGGCACAATGATATTGTCATTGGACTAATAATCCAGGGACCCAGGGTAATGCTCCAGGGACCCTGGTTTGAATCCCACCACACCAGATGTTGAAATTTGAATTCAATAAAAATCTGGACTGAAAAGTCAAATGATGTCCATAAAACTGTTGTTGGTTGTTGTAAAAACCCATCTGGTTCGCTTTCGGGAAGGAAATCTGCCATCTTTACTTGGTCTGGCCTACATGTGACTCCAAACCCACAGCAATGTGGTTGACTCTCAACTGCCTTCTGAAATGGCCTAAGCAAACCATTCAGTTCAAAGGCAATTAGGGATGGGTAACAAATGCTGACCTTGCCAGCGATGCCCACGTCCCATGAATGAATAAAAAACCCTCTAATTGGGAAAACTGGCACTGACACTGATGATGAAGGAGGAAATGGTGCTCCACTTTCAGCAGTGACATAGTGAACAGTTCATAAAATTACATTTAACATACATTGATAAATCGAACATCTGTATTTTCCTCAAATCCTGAACATAAAAGCGCACATTTTGAAAAGAGAAATGCCACAGTAGATAGAATAGAAACACATTAAACAATCACTGGGAGCTGTATGCATAAAGAATCCTCATGCTTTTTTACATTAGATGAATTCAGCTGACAGCACACACAAGCTTCTCCCTTTGTTAGACTCGCATCCTTTTTTAACTGTGCGCCTAAGTAACCAACGGCATCACAGAAACACAACAATGTGGGTCTATGATCTTGCAAGTGAATCTGGTAATTTTAAAGCAGGCAATGAACTGTATGTCACACATTTCTAGAGTATATTATTATGTGGAGCTTAGCTGCTGAAAAAGACCAGCATCCAAAAATATTAAATGAGAGAGAGATTGCTCTCTCAAGGTTGGAACGACAAAAGCATTCAAACACTTTTGCTGCATTGGAAACATTACTGTATTACAAGGTAGTTGAATTGTCACATACCACACAACTTTTGTAAAGACTTCTCAGAGTATGTGTCACGATCACAACCCTTTCCAATGTGGCTGGTCTGAAGGTCTATTCTGGTCTGCACAGAAGAAACTGGTTCACCACAAGTCTCCAGGTGAATGTTGGAAAACAATGTTTTACTGCCAGAGCCAGACTCATATTCTGTGCGCTTATTCCAGCCTGAAAATACATAAATAACTTTGTTTTTGTGCATTTTTAAACAAACCAAAACAATGTTTGAAAACTATGTTACTCAGTAGGAGGCTAATCCAAATAGTACAGTGCAATTAAATATTGCAATATTAGCACTGTCACATTAGCAGAAGTCAAAGTTCTTTGTAACTATAAAGCGAAGATTGGGATTTTAAGAAGGACACAACAGTCGTAAAGGCAATTCTAATAAAATAAAGCTGATCCATATGAAATGAAAAATAAATTTGATGATAATTCAATGAAGAGTGAAGATCAGTTCTAATTTCTGCTGGAAATTATCGGGATTGTTCATTTAAAGTGCAGATATTTTCTTTGAAGTAACACATTTCTTTGTGAATGTGCAACAGAATTGCAAGCTCATTTTTATGAAGAATACACAAAGGAAATCTACCTTCACATTGATTATTAAGTGATGTTTTAATATTGCCCTGCTAATCTGCTTCTCCAATAACCCAACACAAACCATTTATAATCTGATAAATTGTAAAATAGACCATCGAGATATGTCTACAAGAAGTGACTCAAATAGATTTTAAAGAAATGACTCTGATGTTTCTGAATGGAACTGGGCATGGGTGGTGAACAGCATCCTCTTTAAAGCTGGAATGCAATGTCAAATGGAGCTGCCACTATCTGCAATTATAGCAAGAGCCCTGGTGGATATTGGAATCGAACAGATAATTAATTGTTCACAAATTTTTGTCTTGCATGTAAAGTGCAATAATATTCAATACATAACAAATTTCACATTTTCAAATTTCAAGTAAACTAAATATTAGGAAGGGTGAAGACACTATTTTTGGTCCCCGTCAGAAACTCTGTTCCCTTGCTACCAACGCCATCCATGTTTATGTCAACTGACTGAGGTCGAATCAGACCGTTTGCAACCCCAATATTATATTTAACCACATATGCACACCATTACTAAGACTACCTTGCCTCAGCTTATCTGCCGCTGAAACCCTCTTCCATTGCTCTTACCTCTATGACTCGACTATACCAATAGAGCTTTGGCCAATCTCCCTATAAGTGAACCTTCTGCAACTTTGGAAACTCTGCAATCCATGTCCTAACTTGCATCAAGTTCCACTCACTCATCTCCCTCATGATTGCTGAACGTGTTGACTCCTGCTTAAACAATGTCTCAAAATTTGCATCCTTGTTTCAAATCCTTCCATGGCCACTTTCCTCTCCACAATGTTCTTGCCCCAATATCACCACCAACCCCAACTCCTGGCCACCACCCCATTCCCCCCTGCACCACCCCATTCCTGAGATATCTCTTGACCTTCAATATAATTGCCCCACCATTGATGGCTGTGCCTTCAGCTGTCAAAGCCCTATGCTCTGGAATTTAACCCGAAATCTTTCTCCCCTTTCTTCCCCTAAGACATTCCTTAAAACCTACTTTTTTAACCTCTTTTTGGACATCTGCCCTAATATCGCTCTGCTATGTAGCTGATGTCAAATTTGGCTGATAACTGTTTTTAAAGCACCATGCGTTGTGTTAAAACAAGGATAATGAAAGGATCGATCATGCTTAGCCATGTGATTTGCTAATTGCCTCCACAAGAGAGAATTTAATGTGATACAAGCAGTGAAGAAGTAAGTGAAGGTGAAATCACACTGCTCTTGCCACATTATACTTTATCCTTTAGACTTGTGGTCAGTTTTCAACAAGTAAAAGTGAAGCTAGTACATTAGTAATGTCTCTTTCACATGATTGTGTGACATGCAGCAGAAATGTAGTGTTTTTAGTTCCATTGTGATTTCCGAAAGTAGTTGGAAACAGTGTGAATAATGAAGGAACACATTAAACTGTCTTACCTTGCCAACCTGGCTTGCAAACTGGCTTAATTTCAATGTGAACTAATACATCTTCTGTTGCTTCCTTTTGGCCACAATCGTATGCTGTGACCATGAACTTATATTGGTGCTCTTTGTCATAGCTCAACTTCTCGGTGTTCCTAATGTTGCCTGATGAAAAGCATGGAGTTATTGCTCTTACAATAACAGTAAACTGCCTCCTCAAGGACAACTGGGAATGAGCCTCCCAAACAATGCTCAGATCCATGTATAAATAATACATATTTATTGTGACTGTCAAAATTTTCAAACATTATCATTTTAAAGACAATCCAGAAAGCTTAATAATACTAAACATATCCTATTTACATTTTTCAGGAAACAAATTGCTGGACATAAATCAGCTGAGACTGCAGTATTCACACACACACAAGCCACTCGCTTGCTCATACTCATCTCACACACACTCACTTGCACACACTTGCTAGCTCGCACGCGCTCACTCGTACACACTTGCATATGCTCACATGCATGCACTCACTCATTCAAAGGGTTGTGAAAATGATCATAAGATTAGACAGATACATTTGTTACCAGATGTGTTAAAAATTAATTCATGAGGAACTTCTTTATAGTTCTTCAGAATTGTTGATTTTAATTGGCCCTCATACACTTCACAACTTCAAGGTGTTCGTGCATCTTCCTCATGCTTTGAACGTGTTCTCTTTATTGCATACCCCTGTCTCAGAGATTCTTTGTTTTATTTTCATTTATGCACAATAGTCCATATGCTTTTGCATCTCTTTTCATGTATTGTTAAGTTTCCACTCCCTCTACTTTCTGGATATCTTCTTACTCAAGATGCTACCAGCTTCCTCACCCACATTGAAATATTTCAAAATTTTAAATTAATAAATTGTATCAATAAAATCATTGGGAACAAAGGTTACATCCTGGAAGGTGAGATAGTGTACCAACACATGGCTACGGCACAAAATGGAAACAAACGGGATCAAGTTCCCAGTCTTCAGTGTGTCAGTTCATGTACCAAGTGCTTCTACCACAGAGAGTGGAACAATGCTCTCATTAAGTGAGTCACCCTGGACTACTCATGTATCTTGCACTAATACAAGTTCAATCTAGACAGGAGCTTTCCATGGGCATCCATTCATTCATGTGTGGCATCAGGGCAAGGGAAGGAGATGCATTTAAAACGTTGAGGAAAAAAAAGAGATATTCTGAAAGTCTTATGAAACAAGAGGACAATTGAAATACATCTCATTTGGTTGGAACTTACCATTCCTGTCAATAGCATACGGCACATCAGGTGTGACAATTTCATAATTGCAAATCTGGCTGTATTGAGGAGAGCAATCTTCGTCCACTGCTTCTACCTGCAGTATGCTGTCATAGAGTTTTCCTTCTGTGATCACACCTTTGTATATCGTCTCTTTAAACATTGGTGCATACTCATTGACGTCATTCACTTGAATGTGCACCACTGCCCTACAAACAGATCACAACATTTTTAGTGTTCCACAAACTGGGAACAAGATGCTAACATGTTATGCTGGTTCAGAATCTATTTTTTTACAGCACAAGCAATGTACAGGAATATATGTGATAAATCAAAATGTCATTGGTAACATTTCTGAAAGAATTCGTATTGTCTATGAAGTATTTGTTTCCACACAGTTGCACAGGACGTTGCCTGGAAACAAAATAAAGTTGAATATAATAAAGCACTTTTAAACGTGAGCAAGAACCATGAGGAACTTACCCCGATTGGTAAATAAAAGTCTCTGGGAGGCTATTTGACATTACATTTTGAAACAAAGTTCCAAAGGAGAGAAGGTTGCATTTTCTCTCCAGAACAGGGATCCCTCAGACAAAGCATGTGGAGTGTTCCAATGTTTATTTTGCAGCTCTGCTATCATTTCAATCAGCAGATGTTTGAACTAAAATTGAGAAACCTAGCCAATGAAGATTAACTGAACTTTTGAGGATTTATTTCAAACCACCAGAGAACCTTTGTGGTAACGATGCAGCAATGATGGCACGCACACCTATGTCATCATTACCCTCATCCTTCATAAAAATCAAATCATTACAGAGAATTATTTATTTGACCATCCTTTTATGTTTATTTTAAAATCCTTTTATGTTTCTGTGGCATTGGCGGCTGTTAAACTGAGCTCAATTCAGTGAGAGGGTGGATAAACAGAAAATACTGTAAACACTCGGCAGCTTAAGCTGGCATTTATAGCAAGACAGGTTGCTGAATTTCAGTGGAGATATTGTCATGAAACTAATACTTTAACCATGCACATTACATGAGCTCATGTACACTATTGAGTTCTGTAATTCCTCCGGAATATCAGTACCCCATATCCACAAACCTGTAACGAAGTGGGTTAGAATTTGTTGTTGAATTTTTTTTTCATTCTAAAAGTGAGCATTTATGATCCATCCTTACAAAGAAATTGTGCTTCATTAACAGACCTAAACCCTTCCAGACTATCAACAATAGTATTATGCACAGCTCTGGTCTCCATGTTAGAAAAAACATGTTGAGGAGCTGGAGATGGAGCAGAGGTTTATGTGTAGGTATCCATATCAGAAAAGGATTAACAGGCTGGGTCTATTCTCTCTTGAAAATAAAGAAACCTAAGGGGGTGATTTAAGAAACGTCTTTAAAATTCTGAAAGGTTTCGCTGGAATGGATAGAGAGAGATTACGTTCCCTTGTGGGGAAGAGCATAATTGGAGGCAATCAGAAGTCGATTTGGGCCTCACAGTGGCAGCACTGCTGCCTCACAGCGCCAGGGACCCGGGTTCAATTCCTGGCTTAGGTTACTGAATGTGTGGAGTTTGCACATTCTCCCGGCAGCTGCGTGGCTTTCCTCCGGTTGATCTGGTTTCCTCCCACAGTCCAAAGATGTGCGGGTTAGGTGGATTGGCCATGCTAAATTGCCCCTTACTGTCAGGGGGACTAGCTAGGGGAATGGTTATGGGGATAGGGCCTGGATGGGATTGTGGGCGGTGCAGACGCGATGGGCCGAATGGCCTCATTCTGCACTGTAGGATTCTATGAAGATGGTCACCAAGAAATCCAATAGGAAATTCTGGAAAAACTTCTTCACTGAAAGATTGATAAGAATGTGGAACTTGCTCTATAGGGAGTGGTTGAAGCGAATAGTATTCATGCAATTAAGGGCAAACTAGGAGAGCATATGAGGTAGAAGGAAATGGAGGGTTATGATGGTAGATTTTTTGCAGCACAGTGGTTAGCACTGCTGCCTCACAGTGCCAGGGACCTGGGTTCGATTCCTGGCTTGTGTCACTGTCTGTGTGGAGTGTGCATGTTCTCCCCGTGTCTGTGTGGGTTTCCTCCGGGTGCTCCGGTTTCCTCCCACAATCTGAAAGACGTGCTGGTTAGGTGCATTGACCCAAACAGCTGCCAAAGTGTGGTGACTCGGGAAATTTTGCAGTAACTTCATTGCAGTGTTAATGTAAGTCTTACTTGTGACTAATGAATAAACTTTAAACTTTACTTTAGATGAGAAAATATGGGAAGAGACACAAGTGGAGCACAAACACCAGGATGGAGTGGCTGGGCTGAATGGTCTGTCTCTGTGCTATATTTCAGATATAATCCTATGCAAAACCACACATTTAGATTTTGAGATGTATGGTCTATAGCAGGGGTTCCCAAATTGGATTCCATCAAACCTCAGGGGTTCCCTGAAGTTTCAGCAGCTACACAACAAAAAGGGAGGTTTTTTTCAAGAACACAAATAAAACTAAAGTGCACACGCATGTCAGTTGAAGAAGCAAAGATTTGAGAAAAAGCAACGACCACAAATCAAAGAAAAACAAAAAATTAAATCAGAGCCCATTTTTTTCTGTCGCTGAGCAGAAAAGTGACTGAGGGAGTGGAGAAGAGGACAATGTGATGAATAAGACAACGACTGGAGAGCGGTGTTCGAGAAGTACAATGGCGGCAGAGAGGAAGGAACGTATTCTGACTAAGTAAGAGAAACTGCAGTTAACAAAAGTAAATCCTAACAAGTAAACCAAATACTTATGTGAGGGGGCTTTGGCAGGGGATTCATGGGATGGGGCCATGGGATAGAAGCTTTAGCAGAGATGCATGGGTAGGGGTTTTGGAATGGCTGATGTGAGGGAGGGCATTCATGAGAGGGGGCAAAAACATATCATCGACATGATAAGAACCTTTGAGGTTCCCCGATACCCATGGGAGGTCACTTGGGGTTCTGCGGCTGGAAAGGGTTTGGAATACCCATGTTAAACTTTTAAAAACCATACACTATGAGACACCTGTGCATCTAACTTAGGTGTTTATGTATATTATTCTACACCTATTTAAAATCTTGAAGAGCAGTGTCCATTATTTCACGTATTCTATACACCACAAATTGCTAAAGACAGGTAATGTTTATTAGATGAAGAGGATAAATAGGTTGGGTGTAGGAAGCAGGGGATGCTGTTGCTGTGTTGAGTTGTTATGAGAATAAACTTGCTTAAGGTAAAAGACTAGCTTTTGATTGATTCCTTCACCATACTCAATTATTGGAGTTAACATCCTTTCCAGGATCATAAAATTCTAAGAATAGCTACACTTAAGTCTGCCAAGCTTACATCCAGTCCATTTTCTACATTTATTTCTCAATCAATCTGTATTCTCACCAACATACCACACAAGTAACAATCGATTCTAACTATATTAGGAACAAGTTACGCACTTGTGTGATTTTTTCCAGTAAGTTCCACTCGGTCTGGCTCCACAGTCATATGCCTGAATGATGAATGTGTACTCTTTCTGAAGTTCACAGTCAATTGGGCTTTTTGCACGAAGCAGGCCTTCTCCAGATGTCCTGTTTAACACCACAGCTTCAAAAGGCACGTCCTGCCCATGGATCTTAAAAGCGCAGATCTCACCTGTAACAAAAAAATGTTATGCTTGTGTGAACCCAACAGCACAAATATTATAGGAACTAACAAATTTGGACCACTTTGCCAGAAGTGAAAACTAACAGCCTGAACTGCGATTTATGCCAAGGGCCATTTTTCATATTAGAAGCAATTATTTCAAAGAGGCAAAAATAAATTGAGCGACTGACCAATTTTACACTGTCAGTTGAGTTGCTCATATTAGGAAATTGCCATTTCATATGAACACAACATTTTTACAGTTGAGGAAGGCAATTTCCATCATAATCCATCCACCAAAAAGATTCCAAAATTTCCATGCAATTGATTTGTAAATCATTCCAGAGCAATTCCCTCTTTTCTATATCTGGGAGACCATTTTAAGTGTATATTACACTTTGTAGGAAGTTGATTTTTGAGTCAAAATTCCAACAATTAGTTTTAACTAGTTTGAACCTATCACCTTGTTTAACTCTTACTTCTTAATTTGAAGTAACTTTCTGGTTTTCCCTTCTCTGTTGCTTTTGTTATCTTATATACTTCTATTAGATTATGTCAAAGGTGCTGAAGTGCCCAGGATTCTCCAGCTTTGCTTCGTAACTCAGATTCTGACAAAAGGATCAATCTTGTGGCTCTTATCTAAGTTGCTTCAGTCTTCTTGTTGGCAATCAGAACCAGACATGGTATTTGAGTTGTCTTTTGACTGAGTACTCTGTACAGGGTCCTGGGGGGAGTGGGTTAGCTCAGTTGGCTGAATGGCTGGTCCATGGTGCAAAGCAACGCCAACAGCACAGGTTCAATTCCTGTACTGGCTGAGGTTATTCTCCACCTTGCCCCTCAAAGAACAAAGAACAGCACAGGAACAGGCCCTTTGGCCTGTCAAGCCTGCGCCGATCACAATGTCTTATCAAGACCAACCGTCAGTATCCTTCTATTACCCACCTGTTCAGCTCACCTGAAGTGTGGTGATCCTCAGGTTAAATCACCACAAGTCATCTGGGATTATAACAAATTTGCAAGGTACTAACTCATCTGGCCTCAAAAGAGAAAACGCTGGAAAATCTCAGCAGGTCTGGCAGCATCTATCAGGAGAGAAAAGAGCTTACGTTTCGAGTCCAGATGACCCTTTGTCAGTGTGAAACTTTGCAATCTTTCTCTTTCACTAAGGTTGGGAAATCCAGCATGAATTTATCAGTCATGACCATCTTAATGCAGTTCCAAAATTCATCTCCAACAGCTGTGAGCGGTTCTTTGACTTGGCCAGAGTTATTGTTGAAAATGCTGGGCAAATGTTTCCTCCAGAAAATGGCATTATAACTGTGAAAATAATGGAGTGATCGGCGCTGATCGCTCAGGTGTGCTCACCATCTCAATCCTCCCACACTCAATCACTTTCTTGGACAGTTGGGAGTTTCCCGCTGGTCCAGAGGAAGGGGTGGGGGGGAGCTTAACATGCCAGTGAACTAGGCTTCAAAGTACTCGGGTGCCGTTTTGCAAGAGCGCCTCGATCTTACAGAGCACTGGGAGACCCCCTCCCTCCCGCCATGCACAGCAGGAGCCCCCCCAACCTCCTCTATCAGTGGCATATTCCTCCACCCCATTCCCAAAAATGGGTCACTAGCATTGCGGCCCAGCCAGTGGGTCTCCCTGCCTTACCCCTGACATGCCCAGCTTTATGACTGCCTTTATGATCCACCTCTGCATGATCTTTCCCTGTCAGAACCCCCCCACCTCCCAGCATAGCCCCTCATCATAGCTCCCCTCCCTGTCAGACCCTCCCCACGCCCTGCATAGCCCCTCATCATAGCTCCCCTCCCTGTCAGACCCTCCCCACGCCCTGCATAGCCCCTCATCATAGCTCCCCTCCCTGTCAGAACCCCCCACATCCTGCACAGCCCCTCATCATAGCTCCCCTCCTGTCACAGCCCCTACTCAGGCCCCACCGCCTTAGCATTGCACACTGTGCGGTGCCCAACTGGCACTGCGGGGGTGTCCAGTGAGCACCACCAGGTAGGCACTGTGGAATGGGCAATGCTCAGCCACCCGGGGGTCTCCAAGTCCCTTACAGTGACCATCGCACCAGGTCTGTGCTAATGGAGACTAGTAGTGATTCTTGCCATTATCGCTCCGTGCTCGAAGGCCGGAGACTTCCGTGTGCTGGGATTTGAATGGGTTATGCACTGAGCTTTGGGCATGCGGGGCAGGACATCCCGTTAGGTGGTTGGATCCAGAGTGCAGGATTTGCTTCCTTTTCTTTCCCTTTCTACATCGCACTGCCTCATTATTAAGATGATTAGATTCAAAGCATGATGTAGCTTGAAAGACAAGTTGTCATAATTTTACATTTTTAGTAGCAAGCTTATCCCAGTCATTAATATCAATGCTGCCATGCTTCAAGCTGAGTTTCAGAGTGCCCTTGCAACATTTTGTTAGTCCTCCCATGGAACACTAGCCAGCTGAGAGTTGAAAAAACAGGACCTGACAGTGGAGATATTTTTTGGTAATCCGGACACAGTGTCCAGTCCAGTATAATTGATTTTGCAGAGGTTTGGCTGAATGCTGTGGCGCTGGAATTGAGATGGACACGAGTGTTTAACAGTCCTCCCATTGAAGCTGGAGGATGCAGCAGAAGTACTGATGATGTATTTTCCCTGGCACTCCTATGTGCCTCTGATAGACAGTCCAGTTCTCACTGCCGTACAGGAGCGTGGTAACAACTGCTAGACTAAGAATTTTGTTGACTTATGGAGGTTGTTTATTTGGCAAACACTCACTGCTGGAGTTTGCAGAAAGCTGAGCTGGTGCAGTTGATCCACTGTTGGATCTTCTTGTCAACATTGGCCTTTTGAGAGAAGTGGCTGCCAAGCTATGGGCAGTGCTCAAAATGTTCCAAAGTCTCTCAAAAGTATTCCAATGACAGCATTTATTACTTATTTTTTATTCATTAATTGAAAATGTAATTATCCACATCGAAACTCCCAATTAGCTGCATAAGACTAGTGGCTAATGCATTGGACAACGCTGCCCAGAAGTGGTTTTGCCTTTTATAACTGAAGTTTCCAATTGCTTACTGTTAAAAAAAATGCAACCTGCTTTAAAATGAACATTTCAATGAAAGTAACTTCAAATGCACCAAATTCTGAGCATTGGCATTTGGCACTTCCATGAACACACCACTGCTCCATTGTGAATCTTGATGAGGAGGACAGCTTCTATTCTGATTAGAGACTTTTTTTTAAACCTTCTAAAACGTAGTTAGAAATTCCACACTTTGTCTTATCAATAGAAGACTGAGAGGAGATATGATACAGATTTTTAAACTGCTTAAAGCTACAGATGACATAAAAGCAAGCAGGTTGCTTAAGTCACACCGTGAAAAGCATTGGAGCTCAACTATAAAATTAACAAGCTTCCAACAAAGTTTGAGGGTCGAAGCAATAATTCCCATCTCCATGCGTAAATAATATATCAGATTTAAAGCAAAAGTAAATAGGTCAGCATTTATTGCCCCTCCCTAACTGCCCATGAGAAGATGTCTCGGAAATCTAGATGTCTCAGAAACCTGAATGTCTTAGAAGTTGAATTGATTTGATTTATCATTGTCACATGTATTGGGATCAAGTGAAAAGTATTGTTTCTTGCAAGCAATACAGACAAAACGTACAAGAGTACATAGGAGAGAAGGAAAGGAGGGGGTGCAATTATTGATAGGGTGAGGAGAGATATCAGCTTAAAATAAGTAAATATCTGTAGAAGAAAATAAAAACCTTTGAAATGTGTTTGTTGAGACATATGCTAAAAATTTTGCATATAGACCATAAGACAAATGAAGTTGTAATTGTAAGCGCAAAAAGAATTGGCATGCAGAAAAGAAAATATCAGTGTTTTTGTCATTTGGTCAGAGCTGAAAAGCTATAGAGATATTTTCTAGAGGGCAAAGTGGAGAGCAGCAGATAGAGGGGTGGACCCTGGTGTAGACCGATGAAGGATGTTAAAGAGCGGTTGCAGATCAGCTACAGTGGATGTGAGAGGGTGGTACAAGACCGATAAGTGTGACATACCATGACAGCAGATCTCTTGGTAAGAGTTTGCTACAAGCAGAGGTATATATGTTTTCCAATTTCATAACGCAAGTCTGGATGGTACATAAAAAGTGTCAACAAAAAGAGGAAAAGATTGCTACTGCCATGATAACTTTGGATCCATCACCTTATGTTCCCCAGGAATGACATTGCTGATGAAAACAAACACACCTTTCCTCCTTTTGAGTAACTCTAGGAGATAAATCACTTCATTTCAGTCCGCTTCTCACATTGTATGCTTTAGCAGCCCTGTATCCAAGGAGCATTAGACTCCAGGAAGGGGTGTCAAACCCCCAGAGCGTACACTATTTTGTTATTTGCTTTATTTACTTTAGTTTTCTGGAGTCAGTGTCGTGCATCTGCCCTTAATTTCTTTTTAAAGATAGTCACTTTGAAACACATTACGCCATCTGATTGCAAAGGGATCAGACAGTTGGAAGTCTCATTAACTTATAATAATCAGAGCATTCTCAAACTAAATGAAACGTGTCGTCAGCGCAGCCTGCTAAAATCCCAAGGCTGTCAATTAGAAGCCAACATCTGTGCTTATTTATTAGAAGCTGATAAATGAAAAATCTATATATATATAATATATATATATATGTGCAAATAAATCAGGAAACTCAATACTATAGGAATCACATTTTCCTTTTATCGTAATACTGTAGAGATTTGGATATGTGTAGAACTTGATCACATTACTCACAAAAACATCCCAAGGAATTTTTCACACAATTAATTTATCAAGTGGAGCAAACAGCCGCATTTCATAGTCCCTGAATGAATGAATGACCAATTTATGGTTTGGTAGTAAAATTGGTTAAGGGAAGACTGCTGGCCAGGAAACCAGATGGTTTTCTTGGTGCGGTGCTTGGAATCTTTTACATCCACATAAACCACTGGAAAAAGTAGAAAGGATTCTGGTCCTTTCATCTGAAGGAAGGTATACCACACCAAAGCCTTGACATCAATTAATAAAATAGTAAATTATGCAAACACTCATTTACTTTTTAATTCATCTTCAGAAATAAATGTGAGTTGGCCTGATAGAGTGCAATACTCCCAATTTCCGGATGGTCAAACCCTGGAGGATCCTCCCGTGACCCAAGATGCACTGCCCTTCGGACGTTCCTACACATTCTTAATGTGGGAATTGTGTGGGAATGTTGGACTTCTGATGAGCATTCACCTTGCACCTGGAATCCTCCAAAAGTCAGAGATTTCAGATGGTTTTGACTTACTTAGTAGAATTGTTACCAAGGAGAAGGATTAAAACCAGTTCATGGCTAACTATATAACTCATACCGCCCCCCCACCCCCACCCCCCCTCAAGACTCCCCACTGGATCCCTGCCATCTACCCCTCTCCCAACCCTCAACAACCACTCTCACCAACCACTGACCCCTGACTATCCTCCACCCAACTACCACCACGCATGCTCCCCCTCGACTAACACCCATCACCATCCCGACTACCTCCCAAACTCAACTAACCCATGACCCTCTGACTATACCTCCCAACCGATTCCTCCAACTATCCCCCCAATGAACCACTCCAAACTCCTTGACTACCCATTAATGCCATGACTAACCCCCACCCCACTCAACCTGGCCACTGCTCCTGACCCCTGTCTATTCCCACCATCCTACTACTCCCTGAAAGCTTGACTAGCCCCTACCTGACTGCCCCGTCAATCCCAGTTCCTTCTCTACCCTACCCCTGCGATTCACTGTACCTCCTCATCCACTTAACTCCTCTCCATGGCCTGTCAATGTGGTATTGTTACATTTAAGCTTACTGGGAATACGGCAGCTCATGGTGTAAAAAGGGGAAAGTGCCGTGGCTTCCCCCAGTGCTCCCACACTACGAAGAACTCTTGAATGGCTGTGCTCCACATTCTTGAGGATGCCCAGTTTGGAAATCTGGGCAAGAAACTTGGAGTTCCAGTGCAAGATAAGTAAGGAACAGCTGAGTGACAATGCAAAGGTGATTTTTCCCTCTTTGGAAGATTTGACCCAAGTTTCTTAACACGTGAGAAAACGATGCATAGGAATTATTGGTTTCTCTCATTTACATAACTGGACATTTCCAGCAATGAAGCACATTCTAAAACGAATATAAATATCACAGACAGATCTTAAGATTTTTTTAAAAATTGAGCTTAAAGTTCCAGTCGATGCTTAAAACAAAATGGGAGTTAGTTCAATTGATTGATTGGTGGTTATATTGACAGCAGATTTTAGACCAGCTTCAATCAATCTATTTGGATGAAATAGCCCCAGAGTTCCTGATGCCAGTCATTATCCCAGTGATCCTACTGCAAAGCTTATGCATGGCTGGATCTGAGTTCATTATGATACCTCCCATTGTCCAAGTGACTGTCAATACCAGACACACTAATTAAGAACGATCAAACTTGGCAAGGTAAAAGGGCTGTTACTGCCATCTGCACTATTGTAACTCCACACCCCTCATGAATCATTGCCTTCAGGACAGGAGGAAAAACAAGTATAACAAACAAGATAACATTAAAGCAAATTGCTGCAGCTGCTGGATTCTGAAACAAAAACAGAAAATGCCGGAAAATCTCAGCAGGTCTGACAGCATCCGAGGAGAGAGAATAGAGCCGAGGTTTTGAATCTGGATGATGCTTTGTCAGAGCGGATAACGAGACCATTCCAAAAATGGGACAAAATCATACCCAGTTTGAGTAAGTAGCGTCTCAGCAGTGTTTATACCTAGATATATTATAAGTATAGTAGTTATTTTGCCATATTATTCTTGATGAAAAGGCGTGCTGAATAAGTCTTCAGTATAACTCATTAAGTTTTTAAATGCATGACAGTAAAGCAGTCACTTCAATACTGTCAACTCAGTGGAGTCCTATCAGACCAAGTGCCAGCATTCTCGTGGGCATAATCAGATTGATGATCAGGTCAGTTTTAACCTATCCTGCCCATCAGAAATCTGAGGTGTGTAGATGCAACACTGGTTTTATACCCGATTTGATTCTATTCTCCACTGATGTCAAGATCCACCTAATTCCATGGATTTCACACCTGACAAGTTAAGTAAAAATCACGCCACCCAAGTGTCATTTCTTAATTCAGTCCCAATGTCCCAAAAATAAATGCAAGGATTGTGTTTTAACAGAAAAAAATACTATTGTTGAACTGTAGATCAGAACCACAGAATTCCTACAGTGCAGAAGGACACCATCCAGCCCATTGATTCTGCACCAACTCCAAAAGTGCATCTTAACCCAGGCCCACCACATCCCCCTCCCCCCCCCATGCCCTATCCCCATAATCACATGTATTTACCATGGCTAATTCACCTAACCTATAGATCTTGGGACACAAAGTGGCAACTCAGCATGGCCAATCCACCTAACCTGCACATCTTTGGACTGTGGGAAGAAACCAGAGTACCCGGAGGAAACCCACGCAGATATGGGGAGGAAGTGCAAACTCCACACAGACAATCACCTGAGGCTGGAATCGAACCTGGGTCCCTGGCCCTGGGTCTTCAATTCATTAAATAACATCCTCTGGGTTTTAATACATATTTAAGAGTGGCACGACGGCACAGTGTTTAGCACTGTTGCCTCACAGCGCCAGAGACATGGGTTCAATTCCAACCTCAGGTGACTATCTGTGTGAAGTTTGCACGTTCTCCCCATATCTGCGTAGGTTTCCTCCAGGTGCTCTAGTTGCCTCCCACATTCCAAAGAGGTGTGGGGTAGGTTGATTGGTTATGTTAAATTGCCCTTTAGTTTCAGAGGATTAGCAGGGTAAATATGTGGGGTTACAGGGATAGAGTCTGGGTGGGTTTGCAGTCGATGAAATCATAGAAACCCTACAGTGCAGAAGGAGGCCATTCGGCCCATCGAGTCTGCACCGACCACAATCCCACCCAGGCCCTACCCCCACATATTTACCTGCTAATCCCTCTAACTACGCATCTCAGGGACAATTTGTAACCTGGCCAATCAACCTAACCCGCACATCGATGCAGACTTGATAGGCCAAATGGCCTCCTTCTGCGCTGTAGGGATTCTATGATCCTATGAAACATAAATATATATATGTAGCGGATCCCTCCCATTAAGTGATTTTAAATCCTAGCCATTTTGTTCAGTTCTGTAACTTCACTGGTTATTTGTTGACTCAAGAATGGGAATGCGATTCTCTAATCAGAATTTAAAATTTTACTTTGGGGTGACAATTTATTTAAAAGGCCCCTGTAGGTAGTCTAGTGTATTTTTATAGTTCACTATCTTTTGTTAGCGTTCTGGATCTGAGCCCCAAGGTATACTATGAAGCCAAACTAGACCCCAACAATTTTACTATTTTGGCATAAATGTGAGGAAAGGATGCTTCACTCCAGGGGTAATTCCACTGATAAATTAGGGTTCTTTTCTCAAAACAAACTTTATGCATGACAGTTTAAATATAACTCTAACAAAATGAAGCAGCTTAACTTTTAACAGTTGAACAATCGTTTAAAAAAAAGGAAACAACTTTGATTTTGAACTTATTACCATTTCAGTTCCAAATAAACAAGAGTCCTCTTAGACTCATATGCCACTTTAAATACAGTTAGTAAACCCAGGCATGCTTGCTATAAATTGGGTTAAAGTCCTTGAAGCTTTCACAGAGGTTTTGATTTTCAGAGCAGCTTACAGACTTCTGTCTTTAAACAACCCCAGCCAGAAATTGAACAGAAAGCTGTTTTCCCCTCTGCCACATACCCAGCTCATCCCATTAATCATAATACCACGTGATCCTGTAATCTTAAACAAAATCCCCAATTCCCATTCCTTTAATCAAAAAAAACCCAGAGGACCCTATTTTTTTGTAAACAAGAGTCCATTAGCTCTCTCCTAAGTAAACACCACATGGCTAAAATGAGTAATTAGCCTGCTTTCCCAGCATCTAAGCTGTATTGCTTCCAAACATACCGACTACCTGTACAAAAACCTGAATCTTAAAACATTCCCCTGAAACGTAAAATAAACCAATAGGACAGCATCATCACATGTTCAACATCCAGTGACTCATAAATCAAGTCCCCATCATGAGTTATTTCAAGAGAGTTCCCAGTATGCAGAGTTAGAAACATAGAAACTAAATGTAGGAGTGGACCATTCGGCCCTTCGAGCCTGCTCCACCATTCATTATGATAATGGCTGATAATCAAATTCAGTATCCTGATCTGGCCTTTCCCCTACATCCCTGATCCCTTTAACCCCAAGAGCTACATCAGTTAGCTGTTCTCCAACAGCTGTGCTGCAGAGGCATCAGTTAGCTCTAGTTACCCTGAGTCAGGAAAAGAGGGGTATGGGAGAGCAGATGAAAGCAAAAAGGCATCAACCAGCAAGGGTTCCAGGCACCTCTTAACCAGTGTACAATGAATGCTACTGGAAAATAGATGTCTAATCAGGAGTCAGCTATGAAACAAGGGATTTTTGAAGATAGACTTTCCTTAGCGAGTTGCTAGGTCCCAAAAAAAACAAGTCTTCTTCTGTTTTTCATAAAAACAATACTTCACAGTTATTAATGCTGCCTCAGCATAATGAAATAAAATGTCAAACTGCCTCTTTTTGCCATCTCAGAAAGCTGACGCTTGACTGCTATAACATAATGATTTCATGCTAAAGCACAAACAAAACAGATCAGCATTTCATGTCAATCCTTAAAGTGATCCTGTCACTGGGAGTCATTTAAAACTAGAGAACTGACAGTAGCCGAATTCAGAAGTAATCGTTAGTAAGCTGACATCAAATCTACTGTTTATTCATTGTGCACCCTCAATTTCTGAAATGCACTGAAGTGATATGAGATTTGCTATCATTCCATGGGATCATGGACCGCGAGACATGGCCTGGACTTCCGCAAAGCAGCAATCATCACTGGATTGCCACTCTCCCCAGCCTTTTCCATGCTTCAGTGCTGCTCTATGTTTCTAGATGGGGCTCCTTCAGAAATGCAGCGTCCCTCAGAGAATTCCATCGCAGCACTGTAGCATCAAATCATAGAATTCTTACAGTGCAGAAGGAGGCCACTTGGCCCATCGTGCCCGCATCAACTGTCTGACAGAGGATCTTACCCAGACCCTTTCTCCCACCCTATCCCCTTAACTCCAGACATTTACCCTGCTTATCCACCTAAGCTACAGATCTTGGGACATTAAGGGGCAATTTAGCATGGCCAATCCACCCAACCTGCTCATCTTTGGACTGTGGGAGGAAACCAGAGCACCCGGAAGAATCCCACGTAGACAAACTCCACACAATCACCCAAGACCGGAATTGAACCCGGGTCCCTGGTGCTGTGAGTTAACCACAGTGCCACCAAGCTGTCCCAATCCCCACATCTGGGGGAAAAACAGGACAAACCCTCTTTCTAAGGTGCGAGCTGATGTAATGTAAGTTTAACTGAATGTTCATGAATGGGTGCGGCTGGTAGGGTGGATAGGTGAGTGAGCTAAGTGGGCAGAGTGGTAGGTGGGTGGGCTGGTAAGTAGGCACTAGGCCTCCCTGGGAACAGGAGCACAGATGGGGAGAGTCAAATATTGGTCGGTTGGTGTGCCTCCTTCTAGGGTAAGGCGGCAGGGGGATAGGGCATTTGGTGGGCAGTTGACTTCCCCAGGATCGGATCAGAGATGGGCAGAATCATAATATTAGTCAGACCATGTGCCTGGTTCCATTCCATCTCTGGGCCATTATTGCAGATGTCAGGTATTGCTGGCAGAGCTGTCCACGTTCATGTAGCAGACAGCTGAAGGTTCAGTAAGAGCCCTAGAAACTTAATTTTTCTGCATTGGCAAGGGCCAGTTTACTGGCAGCAGCTAGAGGAACAAACACTCCAAGCAGGTTTAAGTGCCTTGCTTGCTTGCCTGGTTTGGAAAGCAGCTACAGACCATCCTGTAGGGTGAATCCGTCTCCACAGAGCAAACTCTTTCCTCAGATTCAGCAGCCAAGCACCACTATTCTTTGATGAAAAAGATGTAAACAATTTTGAGCATGGGCTCTTCCGCTTTGATGCAACACCCCTGTTACTTACCTCCCCCAACACTGACCCCGCCCCCCCCCTCCCGCTCCATACCTAACTCTGATTCTCAGAGGGAAAATCCAGCCCATGGTCTTTCCCTAATCCAGTTCCAAAATTCCAATGAAGCACAATTTAAACCAGATATAAGGTCCAAAATTACCAATCAATGAACTGCAAATCTGAAATTAAAAATAAAACGGAAAATGATGGAATTGTATAGCAGATTAGGGCTATACTCAAAATACTAGTGTACCTTGTTGTCTTTCAGATGTCAACAGAATTGCTATTTCCAATATTTGCCACTTCTAGACAAATGAATGGCAAGAGATAACAAAATATTTAATAGACATTTCCAAGGTAGCTTAGCGCAAACTAAAAGCAAACGTCAGTACACAATGAACAAATAATCACCTATCTCTGGCTCTGAGAGTAGCTTTCATGAACTTTCAGCCCTCAGATTTAGAAGCAATTTCTGTGCCATCATTTCCTAGTCAAAGAATTAAACATCTGAGTAAACACAATGAGACCTTTTTGCTGGTGCGTTAACAAAGGGATGTAGTCTTCAACTGTTAACAGTGAATCAATTGGTGCTTTGCTTGTGCTACTTGACATCTTTGTTGTTTTACAATCCAAGATGTCGAATGCTTGCATGATTTTGTACAGAAGATCGGCCAAGAAATTGCTGCAGCAGTCACCATTATTTTCTGTGTTGCCCAGAAGTGATGTAGCCTTGAATGTGTCTGGACAAATGGGTGGAAAAACATGAATAGGCCATTAAACTCCCTTAACCTGCTCTGCTATACAAGATTATGGCCAATACAAGCCTCAGTTCCATTTGCTCCATATCCTTTGATGTCCATTGCGAACAGAATCTCTCGATTGCAGCTTTTGTAAATGTCAATTGTCTCAGATTCCAAAGCCTTTTTGTGGATCACATTCCATATTTTCTCTTTTGTTCAGAAGTACTTCTAATTTCACTGAGGGTTGGTGGCATAATAATACCTCATACTTCCTGGCACTACTCTAAAACTGCACACAAGAGATGCCTCTATATTACTGCCATTTAGTACTGCTAAATCAAATGGGACATCAACACATTTAAAAGGGTTTCATTATATTCCAGGACCTCATAACATTCATTTTTCTTTTTCTAAATTTCATAGAATCATAGAACCCCTGTAGCGCAGGAGGAGGCCATTTGGCCCCATCGAGCTTGCACCGAAAACAACCTGACCCAGGCTCTTTCCCCATAACCCCACATATTTACCCTCCTAATCCCCCTTACATGAAGGGGCAATTTAGCATGGCTTAGCCACCTAAGCTGCACATCTTTGAAGTGTGGGAGGAAACCGGAGCACCCAGAGGAAACTCACACAGACAAGGGGAGAATGTCAGCTGCTTTATTGCCAGCAACTTGCCTCTGCTATTGCAGGCACCCAAGGCTTGGTGGTCATTTTCCTCCTTTGTTACATTCCCATTGCCAAGTCATAGATTGGAGCCAACAAAAATATCTAATTTTGCACAGCCCTGCAAAATTTGGTAGTGATAATCCTGTCCAGGCCATCACAGTTTGCATTTTCCGTAGCCATAACTCTACATTTTATCCACTGATCACCAATCTCTGAATTGAAGTGAAACTACATTAAAATGAGCTATTTTCTTTTTTTGTGGAAATCTGTGCACATCCACCTCCCCTCACAAATCTCTCCCATCTTTCTCAGATACACGGGCCAGTTTTCAACCAATGGACACAGGAAACTTTCTTGCTACCTCTAGTGAGGAGCAGTTGGATTTTGCCCTTCCTTCCTGCATTTGAGTAAATGTTGACACAATCTCAGCTTCTATAATACTGCATGATTTAGAATCAAAATGATGCATTACTTTGACACACTTAGAAGTTGACTACTCAGGTAAAGAGATCCATGCATGTATGGTTTTAAAGTGCCAATAAAATTGCCATATCAGTGCATGTGTAGAATAATCAACGTTTATTTAAGTCTCTCATAAGAAAGACACAAAAATGGCAGCTCTATCAGAGGTGTGCAGCAATACACTAGGGATGCAGGCTTGTTGTTTGTTCATTGAGTCAGGTGCAGTTCAGCTGTGACAGGGTCACATCCCTAGTGTTTACTGCTCTTCCTTCTTTACTAACGATTCTCAGTCCTGACAGTGACTGCAGATTGAAAATTAATGGTGACGTTGGTTTGGCAAGTTGAAACTGACACCACCAGACCTTTTTAGTGAAGGTTTAGCATTCCCTTTGAAATATGCATTTGCTCCTTTGAATAGGCGGGCCTATTCCTGTTCACTTCAACACTGCTTCCTCAAATTATGCCAAGGTCCCAGAAATGTAAGCAAATCGTGTCGAGTTGGAACTATTCAATTGTCCTGATTAAAGCAGCTTCAGATTCCTGGTTCCAATACACAGTGAAGTGATGCACAAGGCAAGAATTTATTTTGAATGCTGTCTCCTTCAGGAACTAATTGAATTCATTTAATCACTATCTTGTTTCCTGAGCTGGTGATAGCCATTCACAATGGGTGTTAAAGTATACTGTGAGGGATCTGTCTCTTTAAATCCAAATTGTATTTTGTGAGGCAGACCCGAACTAAGACAAAAACTGAACTGAAAAGAGGAACACAAAAAAATCACAAAAATAGAAAGGAAGCCGACCCTCCTCAGTTATTGAAGAAACAACAACAAACTGAGATTCGAAACCAAAGTGGCTTCATAAACAACCGTTGTTACTGTGGGAACTGTTCCAAGTTTACTTATTCAAGGGGTAAATTTTATACTAGGTAATGATGTGGTAGGCTTCAAAGTATTAGCATCTCAGGGTTTCAATCGAGTCAGCTGAGAGCAGAGAAACAGATTTTGCAGGAGGAGCATCCCAAATTGTTCCCAGATTTTTTGTCTACCAGAATCCCAGCACATAATGCTGGACAGGATGAAATGGAATCAACTGAGAGGGAATTCAGCTGTTCAGCTGGATAAGACCTTTTCAGGAATTTGAAAAAGGATAAAGATTTTGAAAGTAACAATGTTGAATTATTTAGTCATACGCCCTTGATTGAAGCTCAGCAGATAGACCCTGGCTTCTGGGGTTGTCTCAGATGGCATATTCTTGGAAGAATCGGAACGTATCCTTGATTCTTCTCTGAAAAATGACAGGTTGATGAGGAAATGGTGACGTCCTCAGAAGCCAGGGGACAAGGAGTGGACAGTAGTCCATCAAATTGTTGCCACCACAGGTTATCACAGAGATATTTTAAGATTCTCCCATGATATTTCAATGACAACTCATTTTGGAAAAGACTCAGTTTAAAATAATGAAGCACTTCTGTTGGCGAGGATCACATGGAGAATTTTGGAAGGCATGTCACACATGACAACTGATTGGAAAACACCAGCCAACAATTAAACCATCTCCATTGATCCTAAAACTCGGTTTTGATTAACCATTTCATAGTGTTCTAATGCATTGTGTGCAACCCCGACCCAAATCCAAAATAGGACTTCAATATACTTTAATCAGGAAATTAAGTTTATGCTGGACAACGATTATGCTAGACAGTGATATCATTGAATCAAGTCAAACTAACTGGAGTTCTCCAGTTGCCCTGGTAACATAACTGAATGGATCACTGATTCTGCATTAATACAGGAAAATTAATGCTGGAGCAAAAACTGATTCTTCTCCCATTTCTAACTTGGGGATTGCGTTGAAATTCAAACTTCAATAGCAGAGGCTATTTGCAAGTTCCATTACAGATCAAGCCAAATAAAGCTCTGCTTTTGTAACCCCAGATGGCTGTACCAATGTATAATTAAGCCGTTTGAAATGAAGAATGCTACCTTTCAAAACTAAACAATTGCTGGATTACACATCTGTGTTGTGAATATTGAAGATCTGTTGGTCTACAGTAAAACCTGGGAAGAACATGTGGAACACTATTTTCACTATTTGATAGACTACAAAGGACCAATTAGGTGAAATATTTTGCAAAAGATTTTCCAATTTACCAGCGGATTTGCATCGCCATTCACGCTGGTAGTGGATGCAAGCGCAAATTCATGCTCTATGGTTCCTCAGAATGTGCACTTTCTACCAAAGTTTGTCCTGAATTTCAATGTGGGAGTCGCTCCATTAATAAACTCGCTGAAGAAGAATGTAAAGTTTAACTGGATAGAGTCTTGTCAAACTGCCTTTGAGAGGTTGAAGGCCGCATTAATAAATTGAAGGCTGCTCTGAATAGCTATTGATGCCAGTCATGTAGGCATAAGAGCACTGTTTGCTACAAAAGAAAGATACTGATAGCCAGTCAATCATTTTTCAAGAAAACTTAATATGTCAGCAAAAATATTCCAGAACTGAGAAGGAAATGTTGAGTCTTAATTTGTCTTTTCAACAATTTGAAGTGTGTGGTCCATAACTTCTGATGGAATTGGAATCGAGTTGGATTGGCACTCCACTCCTAATTTCTAACCTTAAAATGGAGCTGCTCCTATCTTGTCTGAGCTTCTGACTCAGATTACTCCAATGCAGCGGGTTCCTGAGACCTAGAATTCAGAGGTCAGCTTAGCCGAAGGTCATGCCCCTGTGGTGAACCATAGTTGGTTACCACTATGAGTGCTGAGCCATGGATGGTCAGCACTATGGGTATTTGTAGATATGTTACTGTTGTCACTGTTGGGGTTAGGGTTGAGCTGTTCTACCTGTTGATATTGTTCTGTGGTACACTCCAGTTGGCTCCGCCTACCTGGGGAAGTATAAAGGTCACTGCACTGCCTGGTGACCCTTTAGTCTGGGATTGTATTGTATATAGTGTGCTCCATTCTTGTTAGTAATAAAAGCCTTTATTTCCCGGGCACAATCTAGCCTCCTGAGTGATTTAATCGTGCATCTTTCCTTGGGACATTCTCCACGATGCACCACCCCAGAGCTCAGATATTATGGATTTATGTTGGAAATAATCAAGGAGAGGTTTTAATTTACACTGATGATAATCCACTGGTGTTTTTCAAAAGATTCCATGTGAAGAAGCTTTGGCTGGCGTTTGATGCTGCCATTCCCCTTCAACCTAAAAGCCTAATAAAATAGTTAAGCAAATGTTCTTTCACAACAATGACTCGTTATTCTAATTGCTGCTTTGCATCTTTTCAGGGTCAATCACAGAGAAGTTAGGCTGAATTATGCATGTTATTTTGAATGTTTCTGTTTTAACAGTTACAGTACACAATATAAGTGGAGAGTTATCTCAACAACACACGCATCACATCCCTTGCAATCAGTGAGGCTCAGATTGGTTTGCTTCTCTTTGACCTTGTATCAAATGAGGGTTAGCAGATACAATACACAGACGCCTCAAACCTTCGAGTTAGTTTATAGTCTGGGAAATGTCTGTGTTCAGCTTCGGAAGCCCATTTGTCAGGGAATTTCAGTCCTGCTCCTGAATTCATCATGGCCTTCACAATTAACCTGAGAAGGGTGAGATGTTTGCCTTCTTATTGGGACTAATGGGCCCTATTTTACCATTTTGATTCTAAACGCTGGGCGGACTTGAATCTGGAAGTGTTTCAGATCCGACTTTTAGACCTGTTCTCCAGCCCCCCCCATATGCACTGCAAAAATATCAGCGACTCTGAATCGCGCTGCACAAGCCTGTGAGCGGGGCTTAACGCACCCAAAACCCTGTAGGGCAACCTGGTCACGACATCTTGCATCTTCCCCCAAATCTCCCCTAGATCCTCCCATCCCCAGAACCCTGCATGCTTTCAGCTCCTGACTCCCAAGCTGCTCCTTCCTATCCCCCCCCCAAAGCCCCACTGCGCTTGCCCTCAAAGGGCCAGCACCTGATACTCTGCAGGTGTCACTCCATCAGTTCTTTCATGGCTCCTTCTGTCTCCACAGGAGAAGACCGACCATAACACCTATGAGAGGGCACCTCCAACTGCGCAGAAAAAAAAATGATGGAAAGCGGCTCGCCTGTCACATCGCTCCTGGCTAGATAGTGTCTCCCCCTGGCCCCCACAGACATTGCCCCACGCCCACAACATTACTGACTCCCTTATCCCCCCACTCACCTGCCACCCAAAATGATCCCGAGCCCCTCCCCGCCACTGATCTCAGGCAGAGTGGCAGCAGAAACCCTCCCTCCACAATGATCTCAGACAGAGTGGCAGGGAACCCCCCCTTCATCTCCAATGATCTCAGGCAGAGTGGCAGCGGACGTCCCTTCCCCCCTGCCAAGATCTCAGGCAGAGAGATCCACTCTCCACTTCCACCGTACAGATATCAGGCAGGGTGATCCCCCTCACTCCCACCCCGGACCCTCCCGCACAAGGCCCCCATCTCCTCCAGACTCCTATGGCTGTGTGACACCTCCCTCTCTCGCCCCTGTCCCCAATCATTCAGGCACTGATCCACCCCCCCCACCCCTCTCCCCCTCAGCATACCTGCCAGTGCTCACTTGCCTTCCCCTCAATGCTAACAAGCAAATTGCATGTAACTTGCTGGAATGTTCTGCCAAACTGCCTGCAGCTGATCTGCCCTAACGAGGGGCAGCTCCATTAAAAACTCAAGAATGGGCAGGCAGACAGGCATTCCTGCACAAAATGTGTGCACGACCAGCCCCCTGATTTTTTGAGGGCGAACTGGGGAGGCTACTGGATGCAGCAGAGGCGAGGCGGGACACCCTCTTCCCCCAAGGATGAGGCAGACCCAGGGGGGCTGATGGAAATGCAGCCTGGGAGGCAGTTGCCACCTCGGTCAGTGCCAGGGCACTGGCCCCCTGAACTGCAAAGCAGTGCCGGAAAAAAGTCAATGACCTCATCCGAGCAGCAAGGGTGAGTGCTGAACCACATCTTGCATCTTCCCCCAAATCTCCCCTAGATCCTCCCATCCCCAGAACCCTGCATGCTTTCAGCTCCTGACTCCCAAGCTGCTCCTTCCTATCCCCCCCAAAGCCCCACTGCGCTTGCCTCAAAGGGCCAGCACCTGATACTCTGCAGGTGTCACTCCATCATTTCTTTCATGGCTCCTTCTGTCTCCACAGGAGAAGACCGACCATAACACCCATGAGAGGGCAAAGACAGGGGGTGGTGAACCAGACCTCCAGGTCCTCACCCCCTTTGAGGAGCGGGCGTTGGTACTGTCCAGGGAAGGGGAGATGCGGGCTGTCAGCGACAGCATGGTCGGGCTGCCATCAAGACGTGAGCACCTGTCAATCCTGCACTCACTTTAAGGCAACTTCTCAGGGGCACGAGTTTCGGGTGCGAGGGGCAAGGTTTAAAGGAGATGTACAAGGCATGTTTATTTGTACAGAGAGGGTAGTGGGTGCCTGGAACTTGCTGCCGAGGGGAGTTTGTGGATGCAGATACGATAGTGACCTTTAAGGGGCATCTTTACAGCTACGTGAATGGGATGGGAATAGAGGCATATGGTCCCCGGAAGTGTAGGGGGTAACAAGTCAGATGGGCAACCTGGTCACGACAGGTTTGGAGGACTGAAGGGCCTGTCCCTGTGATGTAATTTTCTGGGTGCTTTGTTCTATGTTCAATGGAGAAACGTAAATCACATGTTTTGCATCCCGGGTTCCTCCCACTCCCTTGCACTTAACCTTGTGTCCTGTGTTGCAAGGACTCGGTAGCACAGTCGTTAGCACTGCTGCTTCATAGCTCCAGGGTCCCGGGTTCGATTCCCGGCTCGGGTCACTGTCTGTGTGGAGTTTGCACATTCTCCTCGTGTCTGCGTGGGTTTCCTCCGGGTGCTCTGGTTTCCTCCCACAGTCCAAAGATGTGCGGGTTAGGTTGATTGGCCAGGTTAAAAAAAAGTGCCCCTTAGAGTCCTGGGATGCGTAGGTTAGAGGGATTAGCGGGTGAAATATGTGGGGGTAGGGCCTGGGTGGGATTGTGGTCGGTGCAGACTCGATGGGCCGAATGGCCTCCTTCTGCACTGTAGGGTTTCTATAAACTTCTATGAATCACAGCCCCCCCAATTCCTCCAGCCACATGCTCCCCACAATCACAGCCCCCCCAATTCCCCCAGCCACATGCTCCCCACAATCACAGCCCCCGCAATTCCCCCAGCCACATGCTGCTTACAATCACAGCCCCCCCAATTCCCCCAGTCACATGCTCCCCACAATCACAACCTCCCAATTCCCGCAGCCACATGCTCCCCACCATCACAGCCCCCCCAATTCTTCCAGCCACATGCTCCCCACAATCACAGTGCCCCCCCCAATACCTCCAGCCACATGCTCCCCACAATCACAGCCCCCCAATTCCCCCAGCTGCATGTTTCCCACAATCACAGCTCCTTGAAAAGTTGAGAGGCTGAAGCAGTGCAATTTGCAAGGATTTTGTACACATCCTTCAGCTGGAAGTGAGCTGAGTGCACTGGGACCCAGCAGCACTGCAAGACCTGAGGTCAGTGCTGAGAACTGGGTCTGTGCTGCAAGTCAGACATCGGAGACCCTGCTGAGTAACAGCCCCCCCACCTCCCACACACTCGCAGAGCCGCCACCGATCCGAGAAAGAAAATGGCCGCAACAAAAGGACGCCCGTGAGCAGCAGAGAGCCGTCGGATGCTATGCACTTACCTCCTCACTAACCCTCACTGATGGAGCGCCCGATTCGAACTTATATGGAGCATGTCTGTTTTGCACTGATTCCGGATTGGTGAACCTGGTGGTAAAGGGGGAAGTGCCGGTAAAGTTGGGCGTGCAGCCCATTAATTAAATTTAAATGCATTCAAATGCATTCAAATGGCTGTTGTGCCCGTTTCAGGCACGGTCCCGATCGCGTCCATTTTCGGGCCTTGGTAAAGGGGGAACTGGCGCAGAGGCAGGCGCGGATCACGCTACCCGCCTCACGCCTGACTTTACCATGTTTTCACCCCCGAAAACAGGTACAATACAATGGTAAAATTAGGCCCAACATTTCCAAATATAGCCAGCTACCAGGAAATGGAAAATGGCAGGAGGGTCCTGAAGATGGTGGAGAATCCCATATATGTATATATCCCCAAGATGCCCATTTCCCTTGGCTGTGTGTCTCTATGAATTAAATGCGAATAATGGTTTCAGATAGATGTCTGGCAGCCCTCAAGTAAGTGAGATCTTTGTGCAAAACTGGAGAAGCTAGGCATCCATTTTCTAATAAAAAAAAGTGGCCATTAATTTGAAATGACCCCCTCTGACTCTAATTATCTAGTTATTCACTTCAAGTGAAAGATACTCTGCTTAATTATTTCCAGATTAAATTCATGAAGTAAATAATTAAGAGCTGCCTGTTTGTAAATGTCAGCAATACGGAGTGATTCTTTAGTGGCTACCTGAATATAAACCTTAAAGATCATTCACATTTTTATATTTATGAAGAGAAAAATCTTGATGGTAGACTTCAAAGACCCTTGTAGCAGTATTAATATATACTCATTCAGGGGTCACAGAGTACAGAAGCAGTCTCATTCAGACAGTGAAGAACAGGTAGGCTTGAAATATATTTGCATTATTAAAATTCACCGTTCATGACATTGTTTTTCTGAAACTGATTAAAAGACTCCACAACGACATGAGAACCAGATATGTATTTTGGTGCTTGCTTGTTCAGACCAAAATAAAGAATAAAGGAAGTTTGCAGCATTTCTTGAATATATGTTTCTTTTCTTTTCAACATCAGGGGTGGCACAGTGGTTAGCACTGCTGCTTCACAGCGCCAGGGACCCGGGTTCAATTCCAGCCTCGGGTCACTGTCTGTGTGGAGTTTGCACGTTCTCCCCGTGTCTGCGTGGGTCTCCTTCGGGTGCTCTGGTTTCCTCTCAGTATAAAAATTGGCAGGTCACGCTGCAGCTGTACAGAACCTTAGTTACACCCCATTTAGTATATTGTGTACAACTCTGGTCGCCTCACTGCCAGAAGGATGTGGCTGCTTTGGAGAGGGGACAGAAGAGGTTTACCAGGATTGTTGTCTGGTCTAGAGGGTATTAGCTATGAGGAAAGGTTGGATAAACTCGGTTTGTTCTCACTGGAATGATGGAGGTTGAGTGGTGACCCCCTACAATCTCAAGCAACAAAGTAATTTAACTGGAAGGGATCAATTTCTGAGAAATGGACGTGGCCTAGTTGAATGTCTTAAGTGTTGTCAAGCACTTTATTTTCACTTGATAATGTGCAAGTAAACATGAGCAATAAGTTGCCAAGGGAATCAAAACTCCCCAGGATAGTCCACAGGGTGAAAAGAAAATATCATATTTATAATTTGTTAAACTTCTGAAGTTTAGTGAATTTTTGAAGTTGCTGATAGGTCAGTTCATTAACAGGTCAGGTTCGATGTAAAGGCCAGAGAGTATTTTGATTGAAATCACCAATTTCTGGAGCAATGAAGATTTTAACAAATCACACAGATAAAAATATTCCTCCCATATCTTTACAACATTTAGATGAGTGAATCGTCAGTTCATAGCTGGGCTGACTGCTCTATTAATTCAAACCTACAAACTAAAGTGCATTAAAAAAGTTTAACAATATGCAAATGCATCTGTGCTTTCACTTTTGAAACATGATCACATCTCATATCCATTCAGTCACTTATTCCCAATCGGACGCAGATGGATGAACATAGACAGGGAATCCACAGTTTTTTGAAAAACTTGCAACGTGGCGCCAAGTACAAGATTGAAGTGTATGTGACACTTTTCCCTGAATCCCCAGCGACTGGCTTGTATAAAAAACAGACTGTATAATGAATACATGCTCCTCTCACCGGGGCTTTAAATATATTCAATTTTATTGACCCAAAAGTAGAAGCAAAATAGCAAACATGAAGGATTTATATATTTGGAGAACCTGAGTTCAAGGTGGTCTTTAAGGACAATGGAATTCGACATGAAAGGTGTAAAATATACTTGAGTCAAAGAGGACTACTGCATGGGACCGGGCCCTTCCGTCCTTGTCCATCCCAAACTTTTTTTTAACCACTAAGCTAGTCACAATTGCCCGCATTTGGCCCATATCCCTCTATCCCCATCTTACCCCTGTAACTGCTTTTTAAAAGACAAAATTATACCGGTCTCTACTACTACCTCTGGCAGTTTGTTCCAGACGCTCACCACACTCTGTGTGAAAACATTGCCCCTTTGGACCCTTTTGTATCTCTCCCCTCTCACCTTAAACTTATGCCCTCTAGTTTTAGACTCCCGTACCTTTGGGAAAGGATGTTGACTATCTAACTGATCTGTGCCCCGCAATATTGATGTGGAGATGCCGGCGTTGGACTGGGGTAAACACAGTAAGAAGTCTCACAACACCAGGTTAAAGTACAACAGGTTTATTTGGTAGCAAAATCCACTAGCTTTCGGAGCGCTGCCCCTTCATCAGGTGAGTGGGAGTTCTGTTCAGAAACAGGGCATATAAAGACACAAACTCAATTTACAAAATAATGGTTGGAATGCGAATCTTTACAGGTAATCAGGTCTTAAAGGCACAGACAATGTGAGTGGAGAGAGCATTAAGCACAGGTTAAAGAGATGTGTATTGTCTCCAGACAGGACAGTTAGTGAGATTTTGCAAGCCGAGGCAAGTCGTGGGGGTTACAGATATT
The DNA here is from genome assembly GCF_964213995.1 of Mustelus asterias. NCBI lineage: Eukaryota > Metazoa > Chordata > Chondrichthyes > Carcharhiniformes > Triakidae > Mustelus > Mustelus asterias. The sequence goes on from NC_135803.1 coordinate 48,918,968, forward strand.
GTGACATGAACCCAAGATCCTGGTTGAGGCCGTCCTAATGTGTGTGGAACTTGGCTATCAGTCTCTGCTCAGCGACTCTGCGCTGTCGTGTGTCATGAAGGCCGCCTTGGAGAATGCTTACCCGAAGATCAGAGGCCGAATGCCCGTGACCGCTGAAGTGTTCCCCAACAGGAACACTGTTCCCCAACAGGAACACTGGGTAAGCGTTCTCCAAGGCAGCCTTCATGACACACAACAGCGCAGAGTCGCTCAGCAGAGACTGATAGCCAAGTTCCGCACACGAGGACAGCCTCAACTGGGATCTTCGGTTCATGTCACATTATTGGTAACCCCCACGACTTGCCTCAGCTTGCAAAATCTCACTAACTGTCCTGGCTGGAGACAATACACATCTCTTTAACCTGTGCTTAACGCTCTCTCCACTCACATTGTCTGTACCTTTAAGACTTGATTACCTGTAAAGATTCGCATTCCAACCATTATTTTGTAAATTGAGTTTGTGTCTCTGTGCCCTGTTTGTGAACAGAACTCCCACTCACCTGACGAAGGGGCAGCGCTCCGAAAGCTAGTGGCTTTTGCTACCAAATAAACCTGTTGGACTTTAACCTGGTGTTGTGAGATTTCTTACCTCGCATTATTTACAGACCTCTATAAAATCACCCCTAACTCTCCTGCGCTCCAGGGAAAAGAGTCCCAGTCTATCTAGCCTCTCCTTTAGCATCCTAGTAAATCTCTTCTACACTCTTTCCAGTTAAATAATATCTTTTCTATAATAGGGTGAGCAGAACTATACACAGTATTCCAAGTGTGGCCGTACCAATGTCTTGTACAACTTCAACAAGACGTCCCAACCTCTGTATTCAATGTTCTGACCAATGAAACCAAGCATGCCGAATGCCTTCTTCATCACACTGTCCACCTGTGACTCCACTTTCAAGGAGCTATGAACCTATACCCCTTGATCTCTTTGTTCTATAACTCTTCCCAATACCCTACCATTAACTGAGTAAGTCCTGCCCTGGTTCGATCTACCAAAATGCATCACCTCGCATTTATCTCAATTAAACTCCATCTGCCATTCATCAGCCCATTGGCCCAAGGAAAGGGAAATTTAACTGAGTTGTGAATTTCTCTGGGAAAAAGCCTTGACGACCAGTTCCTTTGTGTGTAAGATGCAGAGTAGATGTGAAAGTTTTGAATTAGAGGCAGCCATCCAAACTTAAGCTGGGAGATTCTGGGGAAGCAGCTTGTTTCTGAACCTCCTTTTGGAATCCCACATAAGAGTGCAAGTGCCTGAAAAATCATGTGGTGTAGTTTTATTAAAGTGACAGCAATTCCTCGACTTGGGTAACATTTGCTGGAATTTTACCACTAAGGATCTTTCAGGGGTTGTTGCCAAAAAGGTCATTAAACTGTACTTTTTGACCAAATATGTTTTCGGAGGGGTTGTTCTGTAAGACTGTTTAAGTATGTGCTTAAGTTTACATCCTCAAGGTGCTACTGGAGTTCTATGCTTTTGAGGTCAGAAGCTCTTCCTTCTCATTTTCACAATTAAAGAGAGTTGTGATCAGTGAGACAGACTTTGCTCGGGGGTCTGGCTTGCCCAGCAATAACATCAGTTGTGGTTGTAACAGCATGTAAAATACAGCCTGATGTTACAGCTGTCTAGCATGAGTTAAGCAACTAGTTCCTGCTTTGCCCTTGCCCCACCACTATGGTAACTTACACTGCAGCAGATGCTGGATGCCCTTTGCTGTGAATTGACTGAGCTACTCTACCTAATTTCTATTCACCATTGCTAAAAATCAACTTGAAAAACTAATGACTTTTGATGCACAGGTACACACACAATGCATAGTAACCCATTCATAAACATTTTAAAACCAACTGTCATGTCCTTTTCACCTTCTTATTCTAAACTCTAAGTTTTATTTTAGAAGCATATAGCAACATAAAAGTTGATAATTTATAAACAATATTCAGCATTATGGAGAGGCTAGGAGTTGAAAGCGTGCTTTTTCTCGAGACAACTTCAAACAATTTACTGCTCTGTTGTAATAGACATTGAATTTTAAATAGAACAATCTTTGCTTGGTATTTACATGTATCCATAATCTGGGATTGGTTACTTGCTAAAATTGGGTAGCAAAAGTGGCAAATCTTTTAATCCCAAGACTGGCATCACTGTTGAGTAAAAGGTTCAATCAGAAGCAGAAATATAAAGAAAAACATAGACAAAAGGACAGCTGCAATCTTCAAAATCTCATCTCAACAGCAAACAAGGAGAGGGACTGTGTGCATGTGAATTATTCATGGGAGGACAATTTAGAATACAGATTGTAACCTTTTGTTTTTCCTTTTGAGCAAATTACAAAGTTTCTTTTGTAAATATCTACATTATTAGACCCATTACAGTACCAACCTGTTTCGCAAATTTGCTTAATCGTAAACAATGATTAGTGTGAAAAGCAGAATGCTGTGGATGATGGAAATCTGAAATAAAAGCAGAAAATGCTGAAAAACTCAGCAGGTTGTGGCAGCATCTGTGGAGAAAGAAACAGAGTTAACATTTCAGGGTCTGTGACCTTTCCTCAACTGGGAAAATTTAGAAAAGCAATAGGTTTTAAGAAGGCGTGGATGAGAACAGAAGTGATAGATTGAAGGATAGGAGAGATTGAAAGAATTAATCAAGACAAAATTGGTTGTGAAATAAAAACAGAAAATGCTGGAAAAACTCAGCAAGAATGGCAGTACCTGTGACAGGAGGAACAGTTAATGTTTAGAGTGCGTATAATTCTTCTTTAGAGTTATGGGCGGCATGGTGGCACAGTGGTTAGCACTGCTGCCACACAGCGCTAGGGACCCGGGTTCAATTCTGGCCTTGGGTCCCTGTCTGTGTGGAGTCTGCACATTCTCCCCGTGGTTGCGTGAGTTCCCTCTGGGTGCTCTGGTTTCTTTCCACAGTCCAAAGTGCAGTTTCAGTGGATTGTCCATGGTAAATTGCCCTTAGTGTTCCAAGAGATACAAGTTAGGGGGATTAGCAGGATAAATATGTGGGGTTACTGGGGTAAGCCTGAGTAAGAGTTGGTACAGACTCGATGGGCTGAATGGCTTGCTTCTGTGCTGTAGGGATTCAATGAATCTATGAAATGCAAGGAAGTTATAATGAGCTATTATAAAATACTAGCTCTGCCTCACAAGGTATTGTCACCACAATTTAGAAAGGATGTGAGAGGGTGCAGAAAGGATTTCTGAGAATGGCTCCACGGATGAAGGATTTTAGTTTACATGGACAGATTAGAGAGGCTGATTTTAGTTATGTGGACAGATTAGAGAAGCAAGGCAGTTACGTGTGTGATTGAATTCAAATCACGTTGGGACTCTAAGAGGTGACCACAGCAGGCTCTCCAGCCAGCAGATGGGTCCACTGCCCTGGCCATTAAATCCAACCCTTGGATTCAAAACACTGGAAACATTTAATATGCCAGATAATAAATAAATTTAGAGTTTCCAACCTTGTGCTTCCTACTGAAAGCTTACCTGGATGTAAGATTAATGAAAATATTTTCAAAAACATTAGGAGTTGGGATTCATTCATGGCCTTTATTAAAAAGTAAAGGAGCCAGAAATATGCAAAATGAAAAGACAAGTGGTATAATTATTAACAATAATTTCCAATTTATTTTCCTTATGACTTGTGGATCATACCAAAAAGCCAGACAGAATATTGACCATGCTCAGCCACCCTGTGCTTGCAAAACCCACAACATAATGTCTAAAGTTAGCTGTGATTCCATGATTGGACAGCACTTGCTGAACAATCCCAAGTGTGCCAAGAACCACACCAACAGTCAATTTAAAATTATCAGTTGGGTTCGCAGTGTGACTCGCTTATGCTTGCTAGAAGCTACATATATTCATATGCAAGGAGCTGTGTTGTGCAGGCAAAAGGAACATGTTCAGACATTGTGCTTTTTTTGAATTAAAAAGTCTGGGGGACAATTGTTCCTTGGTGCATTCTCCATGGCAATGTTTTGACCAGAGTCCACTTGATAACCACCATGGTAACACCTCAACCAGAGTCGACTTGACAACCATCATGGCAACGTCCTGACCAGAGTCTACTTAACAACCACCATGGCAACATCTTGACCAGAGTCGACTTGACAACCATCATGGCAACATCTCTGCCAGAGGTGACTTGACAACCATCATGGCAACATCTTGACCAGGGTCGACTTGACAACCACCATGGCAACGTCTTGACCAGATTCAACTTGACAACCAATCAGCAGCTTGCTACTCCCTTGGAAAGTTTGCATTGTAGCATGTGTACTGAGGAGTGCAAGATTAGAGAAGCAGGGCAGTTATGTATGTGATTGAATTCAAATCATGTTGGGACTCTCAGAGATGACCACAGCAGGGTTGCGACAGATTTGGGGATTTTCCAGGAGATTTTCAAAGTAACTTCATTGCAGTGTGAATGTGAGCCTACTTGTCACTAATAAATAAACTTTTTACTTTAATGAAAAGTTTCAACAGTGTGTATCTTTTATCAGTAATACTAAAGTTTTGGACTGCCAGTAACAAATTATGGCAATATTGCAGGGCTGTCTGTGGTAAGATGATGTTGTGGCTCCTTCCATACCTGAGGAAATTGGATACGTAAAGTAAAACCCATCAGATCCTTGGCGGAAGCTGGAGGAGGGGGGGTTTGGAGGAATGCAGAGCCAGTCTAAGAGAACAAATGGGGAGAACAGGATGGAGAGGGTGAAAGAGAGAGACTGACAGACATGGACAGCAGTTCCACTGCAATTTCTGATCTGTATAATAGTCAGTGCTTATTGTTAAAAATACTCCATTCTGGATAGATAACCATATCTGAAGCTTTGTATGGAAGTTAGAAATTCTGTTATCCAGTGGTACATGGGTCTGTGTTTCCTGGTTCTTTTGCAATCTGACAAAAGAATATACCAGATTCCACAATTTCCACCTTTATCTATCATATCACAACGCTTTAGGAATTCACTACACACTTCGGAATTGTATAGTATTAAGTAGCTTTCCCATTTTCTGGCACAGGACTATAATTACTAATGGATTTCACTTAAAATAATTAAGCTCAATTATCTGCTCCCATTTTTTCATACACCACAGCAATCAAGGATTTATTTTCCTTTATTGTCAGGCAGATGTGTAGATACTTTATGTCTCCCTAATATCATATCAGAAACAAGTAATCTGCAGTCTCTTGTTGCAAGGTATGTTTTATCTTGTAAAAAGAAAACAGATTCATGTGTAACAAATGTTTAATGAGCATGTGAAAATCAGCACTTACAATCTCTGTAGAGGTACTGCCAATCATAAAAACTATTTGATCTATTTAACATTGAGCTTATCTTGTCTCAGCAGGTAAGCTACTGAAAATCCTTTTTGATAATGCATTTCAAATGTACAACTTCCTGCTACTAGATTTTGAACTACAAAGATTCCTGCTCTCCCATCAGGTTTTCATTTGGCAGCTCCGTAACATTCTATTAAGTAATACAAAGTATGAGTGAATTTACAGAGATTTGCCAGTACGTGCATATGGAAAAATATGTACCTGTCCATTTACTTACAGGTGGCTACATATGCAAATGTTATCTAAATAGACATGGACAACAAATCTAAGCTGTCAATGGATTGGTTTGGAGAGAGAGTGGGGCAAGTGAAGAAGGTGAATATTCCTTCTGGGCAGTCCCACATTCTGCAAAACTCTCTGGTGGTCAAAATCTGCCTTCCTCTGTGCATGTGGGTGCATAAAGAGAATGGCAAGCCGGTGGCAGTGGTGTGACTCCGGTCACTTGGAGTTTCTGTGGCAACATGCACTTTCACATGTGTGTTGTGGTCTGAAGTAATGAATAGTGCTGGTAGAAGCTGCAATATTACATGGATGACCAGGAATCTCTCCTACTCTTACCAGCTCTTTGGGTGTTGGGAGAATTAGCGGGCTGATACCCAATTGGATCAATCATGTTATGAATACATCTGCCTTGGCCATCAAGTGCTGGTGCATGACATGAAGCTGGAGCTTCTCTCTCAGATGTAGGGATGTGACCCACTATACCAGAAGGCCTCCAAACCAAGAGAGACATAAGCTAATATTCAAAATGAAATCAATTTAGAGGTGGCTGATGGCAAGTGAGAGTTGTAAAAAATGAATTCATGATAATAATATGCAGATCTTGTCCTTCCGCACTGTTCTAATTGGACAGTAGGTTTATTGAGTGGGATAAGCTTGATGCACATTGAGGCACGTGGGGTGTGGAGAAGACTGGAGCTTGTGACATGTGTGTGACTGTCAACGGTTCATGGCAGTAGTGGAGAGAGGTTGGGGGGTGCTGATAGGGGGTAGAGGAGAAAAAGAACCGAAGTTAAGCAGAGCCCAACAACAAAGTCACCCTGGTTGGAGGAATTGGTGTGGGGGCGGAGGAATAATTTGGGAGGGATGGACTGAGCTATGGGGATGTCATAGCAAGAAGAAGTGGGATGGGGGTGGGATAACATGAGTGGATGAAAGGAAAGGGATGGCTGTGGCATGAGTAGGATGGCCTGGGAATGAAGAAATGCCATGGGACGCAATTTAAAACAAGTACTGCAATAAAGATTCTAACTGCAAATGTTTTGAGTGTCTCTGGTAGCATAACGCTAAAATGAGAGTCATTAGATGGCTGATGCCTCATCAAGGTGTCCAGGGTACAATTTTCCATGTTTCCTTCCAAACTCTTCAATTTCTCCTTCTGAAGCTCCTTCTTCCCACTAAATTGTGTTTATGAGCACCAATGGTCTATATCTGCGAGTTAAGCCCGTGGAAGTACCACAATTAGCATCAACGATCCTGTTCCACAGATCAAGAGTAAAAAATCATTCCTGTTCATGGTCATTATCATACAAACTCTAATGGAAACATTTGTATGTGTGCTGAGCTAACATCATCCGCGTTGCCCCATAGTTGATACAGCAGTCCATTGGCACATATGAAGAATGGTCTCCTTGGTGAACACCTTGTGTGCACCGGCACGCATTATTGCACAGAGCAGCAGAGAACGAGAACTGTGGGAAGGGAAATAGTCTTTTTTTTAAAAAAAGCTCAGGGCCTGTGTTAATCCAAATTGAATTTCAATGTCTTTTTCCAAATGTCTCCAATGAAACAAACATTATTCAAATTTCTCCGAGCTGCTCCTCTCAGTAGTTTAGCTGAATCTTTGGCTAGTCGAGTGAATAATAGTTGTCCCCAGCCAGTTAATAGTGGCAGCTGCCAACCAAGAATGAGAACCAAAGGAGCAGGAAGCATTCTATCAAAGAGGCATCCTGGAATGTACCAACAGCCACATCTATCCTACACTGCACAAAATTATTTCCTTACATTCATATTACTCATTCATTTAATTAAAATGCATCTTTTTGCTTCACCAGAAAATGTAACACTTAGTTCAAGGTTTTACTGAGATCAGAATTATTAGGAGTTGCAGATGGCATGGAGTTGAAAAATATTTAAAACACAGCCTATTTAGTTATTCAGCAATTGAACAAAAGGTTTGATTGAAAAAGTACATATGTTACATTAGAGTCTTCTGAACGGCACAGTAATTCACAGTGCTTCAGTTTGGCTGCATAAACCAAAGCAATATTAATGTTATATTTAACAGCAGGAAAGCATTCCATTGTTTGCATTTATGTTGACTTAAGGGAGAAGGTGGAGAATATGCAAATTGAATCATGTGCCTTTAAGACACCAAAGTCTAATACTGAGTAAAGACTGAACCTATTGAAATGTTACTTGTTTTCAAATTAGGGAAACAACTATTTATATTTATATAGCGCTTTTCATGTCACAACACATCCATACATGACACTTAGAGGATCTATCAAACAAAACATGACACCAAGCCACATAACGAGATGTGGATTTTCCATAAAGTGGTAAACACCGTGGGATTGCTCCTCCAACAATTCTTTTCTACATCCCAAAACAGCATTTGGAGTCAGGTCTTCTGAGCCGAGCTTCTCCAGAAATACGTACAGTCCATCAGAGAACTCCATAATATTGGAGTTCTCTGATGGACTCTTTTTATGGCACCAGTTGCCATATGCTAAGTTTAAATGTCCAGTTTGAATGTTAGTCAATGAGTAGTGTGGGTAATGCAATTTGCCAGGTTTTCGCCCAGTCACTTAATATCTTCATCACAATGTGCAATTCCACCTATCTTTGTATCATCGGCAAATACAGAAACCTTACATTCTGTTCCTTCCTCCAGGTCATTAATGTAAATAGTGAACAATTGCTGGCCCAGAACTGATTCCTGCGGTACTCCTCTCGTATCTTTCCACTCTGAAAAGTACCCATTTATTCCAACTCTGCGCAATATTGTGACCTCAAGGGCGGCACAGTGGCAAAGTGGTTAGCACTGCTGCCTCACAGTTCCAGGGACCAAGATTTGATTTCCGGCTTGGGATTTCCGCAACCAATGAGGACAAAACCTCCACAATAAGCTTAGATAAATTCTATTATTTGCTTTCGCTCTTAATAAACATGGCAACTGCTACTCCATACAGAATCAATTATACAGTGCAGGTCACAATGAGCGCTATAAAATTTGTACATGGTTATTTTATACTTTAGGAAAAGGATACTTGATAAGTTACTTTCGATCATCTCTACTCAGCAGATGCTCTGCATTGTAGTGATATGACTGAGGTGCTGCACAAAGGTCCAGCAACAACAAATAATTGAGGCTGGACTTAGCAGGGACTGTCTTCTCAGCAGAGCAGCCCTGAGAGTACAACAGCAGAAGACTGTTCAACACAGTGTAGCCCAAGGTACAAGTACACTTGCCCTTGTACTACTTTTGGCAAGAGAAAAGACCATTGTCCAGGTGAAATGCAGTTTATTCCATGCTGAATACGATTAAAATCTTCACTCCCTCACTTTACATTCACTAAAGCTTATCTCTTGCCAGCATCAACTTTCCCCTGATGGATCAGGCAGGCTTTCCCCTTTTCCCTTGCCTTTGAGCACGGAACTGCAGCAATATGATTCTGGCAGACTGACCTATACATGTGAAATATCACGCTGAATGCCACTAATTCAAACTCTTCACTCCCTAACTTCATCCAGACCATCAAAAAATTCAGTCAGCTAACAGGCTCCAAAGCTCAACCAGTCAGAAACAGAAGGCTCAGGCAATTCCCCACCCAATTACAAGGACAATTACAAGGCCTCTGACCCAACAAACATTCTTCTTGTACCTGGATATATACATGTTACACTCAAACTAGTTTACCCACCTTTCATTCGTAACTACCGACTTGACAGATAAAAGAGTTTTCTCTCTTGCTGCTGGCAAATATTCAGAACCGTGGAGATTAAGGTGCTAAAGAACAAAGAACAAGGAACAATACAGCACAGGAACAGGACCTTCGGCCCTATAAAGCCCGCACTGCTCCCTGGTCCAAACTAGACCATTCTTTTGTATCCCTCCATTCCCACTCCGTTCATGTGGCTATCTAGATAAGTCTTAAACGTTCCCAGTGTGTCCGCCTCCACCACCTTGCCCGGCAGCACAATCCAGGCCCCCACCACCCTCTGTGTAAAATACATCCTTCTGATATCCATGTTAAACCTCCCCCCCTTCACCTTGAACCTATGACCCCTCGTGAACGTCACCACCGACCTGGGAAAAAGCTTCCCACAGTTCACCCTATCTATGCCTTTCATAATTTTATACACCTCTATTAGGTCACCCCTCATCCTCCGTCTTTCCAGTGAGAACAACCCCAGTTTACCCAATCTCTCCTCATAACTAAGCCCTTCCATACCAGGCAGCATCTTGGTAAACCTCCTCTGCACTCTCTCCAAAGCCTCCACGTCCTTCTGGTAGCGTGGCGACCAGAACTGGGTGCAGTATTCCAAATGCGGCCGAACCAACGTTCTATATAACCGCAACATCAGACCCCAACTTTTATACTCTATGCCCCGTCCTATAAAGGCAAGCATGCCATATGCCTTCTTCACTACCTTCTCCACCTGTGCCGTCACCTTCAAGGATCTGTGGACTTGCACACCCAGGTCCCTCTGCGTATCTACACCCTTTATGGTTCTGCCATTTATCGTATAGCTTCCCCCTACGTTAGTTCTTCCAAAATGCATCACTTCGCATTTATCTGGATTGAACTCCATCTGCCATTTCTTTGCCCAAATTTCCAGCCTATCTATATCCTTCTGTAACCTCTGACCATGTCCCTCACTATCTGCAAGTCCAGCCATTTTCGTGTCGTCCGCAAACTTACTGATCACCCCAGTTCCACCTTCTTCCAGATCGTTTATATAAATCACAAACAGCAGAGGTCCCAATACAGAGCCCTGCGGAACACCACTAGTCACAGGCCTCCAGCCGGAAAAAGACCCTTCCACTACCACCCTCTGTCTTCTGTGACCAAGCCAGTTCTCCACCCATCTAGCCACCTCCCCCTTTATCCCATGAGATCCAACCTTTTGCACCAACCTACCATGAGGGACTTTGTCAAACGCTTTACTAAAGTCCATATAGACGACATCCACGGCCCTTCCCTCATCAACCATTCTAGTCACTTCTTCAAAAAGCTCCACCAGGTTAGTGAGGCATGACCTCCCTCTCACAAAACCATGCTGACTATTGTTAATGAGTTTATTCCTTTCTAAATGCGCATACATCCTATCTCTAAGAATCCTCTCCAACAACTTCCTGACCACGGACGTCAAGCTCACCGACCTATAATTACCCGGGTTATCCTTCCTACCCTTCTTAAATAACGGGACCACATTAGCTATCCTCCAATCCTCTGGGACCTCACCTGTGTCCAGTGACGAGACAAAGATTTGCGTCAGAGGCCCAACGCTTTCATCTCTCGTCTCCCTGAGCAGCCTGGGATAGATTCCATCAGGCCCTGGGGATTTGTCAGTCTTTATATTCTCTAAAAAACCTAACACTTACTCCCATGTAATGGAGATTTTCTCTAACGGGTCAACACTCCCCTCCGAGACACTCCCAGTCAACACATCCCTCTCCTTTGTGAATACCGACGCAAAGTATTCATTTAGGATCTCCCGTACTTCTTTGTGCTTTACATATAATCCCTACAGTGCAGAAGGAGGCCATTTGGCTCACCAAGTCTGCATCAACTCTCCGAAAGAACATCTAACCCAAGCCCATGCCTCCACTCTATCCCTGTAAACCTGCACATTTACCATGGCTAATCCACATAACCTCTACATCTTTGGACTCCAAGGGACAATTTAGCATGGTCAATCCACTTAACTTGTGCATCTTTGGACTATGGGAGGAAACCGAAGCACTCAGAAAAAATGCAGACGTGAAGAGAACATACAAACTCCACACAGTCATCCAAGACCGGAATCGAACTCGGGATCGATCCATGGCACTGTGAGCCAGCAATGCTAACCACTGTGTCACAGTGCCACCTTCTCAGCATGTTCACAAACTTTACAGACAGGTTGCTCATTTTCATCAGGCAAGGATATGCTCAAAAATGCTTCGATTCCCAGAAAAGGTGAACTGAGCCTCCAAAGACTTGAATGGAATTCCGGGAAACCAATCTCCAAGGCATCATTGCCTTGAATAAGATATGCCCCAAAGACAGATGGGCCTGACAATAGAGACAAGTGATTCCCTACCAGTTGTACTACATGCCATCTCCCTCAGAAGTATCCAAAGATGATTTCCAATTTACGATGGCAGAAGAATCTGTGTATACTTTTACATAAAAGAAAAACCTTGGGTTCTGTAGTATACAATATCTTTTGTTGTGGTCACAAAAGTAAAACATAACAATAACAACAACTTGTACTCATATAGTGCGTTTTTAAATGCTATGAAATATCCTGACGTGCTTCACAGAAGCATTATGAAACCAAACATGACACTGAGCAACATTAGGTCAGATGACAATCAGCTTGGTCAGGGGTCGGTTAAGTAGTAAATTGAAGCAGGAAAGCAAACTGATGAGGTGCAGAGATGTAAGGAGGAAATTCCAAAGCTTAGGACTTAAGCAGCTGAAGGCACGGCCACCAACAGTGCAGCAATTAAAGTTGGGGATGCTCGGGGAGTCCAAATTAGAGGAGCACCAATATGTTGGAGGATTGTGGGGTAGGGGAGGCTACAGATAGGGAGGGGCCAGGCCTTGAAAGGATTTGAAAACAAAGATGAGAATTTTAAGATCCAGGCATTTTTTTTAAGCAGTAATCAATGCAGGTCAGCGAGCACTGGTGACACAAGTTAGGACAAGGGTAGCAGAGTTTTGGATAAAAGCAAATTACTGTGGATGCTGGAATCTGAAACCAAAAGAGAAAATGCTGGAAAATCTCTACAGACTTGGCAACATCTGTAAGGAGAGAAAAAAGAGTGGACGTTTCAAGTCCAGATGACCCTTTGTCAAAGCTTACAAAGAGTATTTGGATCATCTCAAGTTTAGAGGTGGATGTGGGTAGCTGGCTAGGAGTTCATTAGAATTACTGAGTCTGTTTTTACTGATTCTCAATGCAGCAAGCAATAAAATCACCAGTAATCTTAACACCACAATGCTAATCATTTGATGTTTAATAATTGCAAAGATTCTCTAACAATCACAGTTTAGCGGAGATCAGATTGTTGCTGTTTGGTGCAAACGCTAAAAACTAGGATGCCAGGATTTTGTTTGAAAATGTAATATTTCACATACTTTATTGGATCATTATGGAACAGCTCAGAGTTAGCGAAATCCTTCTGGTACCTCTGCCGATTTTAAACAAACTTGAGCGAAATCAGAGTCAACAAAGTGCAGTCTGTGGCATGTAGTGTGTGGTCAGTGTACAAAAATGCTTAGGTGACTTTCAACACCACCCTACCCCCTCCCCTCTCCCCTCGCGCCCCCCCACCCCCCCCCCCCCCCCCCCCCCATCCCTACCCCGCTGTAATTACTAAACTGATGAATTTTGACGGGGGCGAATCACCTGACAGGTGCTGCAAGATTAGTGTAGAGGCTTTCATTTTATTGTGTGTATATTGGGCTTTATCAGACACAAACACAACCAGACACAATGACGCACATCAATAAAGGAAAGTAAATTACAAGCATTAGATATGAGCGGCAATAAATTTTATGATGGCTTACATAATTTATTCCTACATAAAATTGAACGTGTGTTAGTTAACATATATTACTTCAATATTTATGATTCACATTCTGTATCACAGCAATATAGCAATCAGAAGGTAATGCAAACATGAAGGCTGCCACGGAGAATCATTAAACCCAGTACAGAATGAAATGTGGTATTGTGTCCACATGAAATTCGTATGCACAGATACTCTTTTTCTTAGTAATGGTTTGAGTTTTTGTTGTAAATTAGTAAACGCATTTCCACATAATAGTAACATCAATAGAATGCTGCAAGTTGCTCACTTGAAAGCACTAAAGGTTTCCACAGGCCAACCAATGCATAGTGATACAGAAAAATTAGGGCTAGTCAGTGTAGTATAAGACAACAGACTATCTATCACAATAAGAGCGAGCCCGATATACTTGGGGAGTGCTGTAGAACCTGTAGAATGAAATAGCATTCATTAAATCTTTACAGACTTTAGCATGATAATTCTCAATGGGGTGGGGATCTGTCAGATTAACCCAGTCAAAGGAGTTGGGGATGAACAATATTTAAAAAACACACAAATAACCAGCCATGGGAAATCAAGCAGTGAAAGGAACATGCTGCACAGCCACTTCAACAGAATACAAAAAGCAGTGTATTTAGGTGAAGCCACTTTTAAGCATATTCAGATTGCTGAAAGCAGCTTCATCTCAAGTAGAGCAGGAATTTATAATCGTATGTGCATTACTAATGCATCCCTACAGCCAGGAAATACAGTTAAGTCTACTGGAAACCACTGTAGGTCGTCCTCCTGACATGGGATAGAACTGTATGAGGGAAGCAATGTTACCACAGCTAGTACAAAGCAGGAATTGACACACCTTCGTTGAATGTATTTTTGAAACTTTAAAAAAAATTATTTTCTCTCGTAATGCCGCTACTAGAGTCTACTTGCCAACCAATCAGCATTCTCTCGTCATGTCGTATAAATTCTTGTTCCCTTTACAATTGGTCTTGCAAATCTATCTGATGAGTGCAAGGTGAAAAGCTTTGACAGCATTTCTTTTTTTTAAAACAATACTCAAGTTCTATCCAACCAACCGACTATTAAACTACATTATCAAGGTCAGGAAACTTTTAGGAATAGGATTTAAACAAAAATGAGAGGCATCACAAATTGATTTTGAATATGCGAGGCTGAACTAAACAGAATAAGTTACACTCCAAAAGTCATACATGACGTATGAAGAGCTGGTAATCAGTGCACAACTGACAGAAATCAGCATGTCGCTCTGATTTTCACAACTTTGTTTCACTCAGAGTATCTTAAGGTGATTATGAGTAGATTGGAAACCCGTCATTACTGGTAAAACATGTTGGGTCATCAGCCCATAAGGTCATCGAGCTGTCTTTTTCAATCATCTTCATCAAGCTGCACTGAGTTAGACAGCCGAGTCTTTGACGATTTTCCATGGGTCAGTTCATATCTATTTTTAACAGAAGTGGAATTTCTACCTATCGCTGATCCAGCTGCTCAAGGTGAATTTTGCAAGGCGTGCTAATTCTTAAAGAGGTTTTGCAAACTGCCAGAGTTAACGTAAAACATGGCAAGGCGCATGAGACTGGCAGCTTTGTAACTTCACAACATTTCATGGGGGGAAGCAATCAAATTAAAGTGACACCGCCTGCAGGCTGATTAAAATTGAATAATTTAACAAGGTAATGCACCAAGTGCGAGCAAAATAATTTACACTTTGAATATTGCTTTTCTCATGCAGCTAAGTCAAAAATAATATTTGGGCATTTTTTACTTTGCAAAATCCAACGGTAGTGTTGAATGTTAATGTTCAAAATGCTGCAGCAATTATCCTGCATTAAATAATGAAACGACAAAAGACCAAGCAGCTAAACTTTGACAGTGGTAGGAACATAAGATGGGGGGGGATGAAGTGATGGAGTGTCTGTGCCACCTGATCATTTGGACATAGGGAACGTTGGGAAATTAGCAGTTTCTTTCACAGATATACACTTCAACATGTCTAATTTTCCAATACTTGGCTTCCCAAGGTAATCCTGTGCATCTGGGCATAGGGCCAAGAAAATCTTCCCTGATAAATCATGCCTATCATGCCCAACAAAATAATTTGTCTAGTACCCCAACTTGCCTTTCTTAGCACCTAGCTCCACTTTAAACATCCCTAATGCTTTTGTCTCTTCCATCTCACAGGGCAGATTGCTCAAAACATCTGTCTTTTTGAGGAAAAATATATTCCAAGCACGTTTTAAGACTATTAACCCATTCATTTCACATGGTTCTGCTTTCTTGGTTTAATCTGAAGTAATATTCTAGATTTATTCCATATAATGTTTTCCAAACCCGAAGTTGTTATTTATACTTCACTTTCCTCAATGGATGTCTTTTTTAAAAAATTCTATTCGGCCGATAGTACCTCATAACATCCAAGTGCTTAATGGAGTCAATATCAGAAGAATCATGCATGCCATTGCAGAGACAGCTCCTGTTTGTCACCATTAAGTGGCAACACATGGAATTATTGCAGTATTCTGAGGCACAAACAGATCTGTTCTTCTGTATGACGCAGCTACACAGAATAAAGAAGGGGTTTAATTTGTTTTGTGTGTTTAGGAGGACAATGTTCACTTCACCATCTGTGGGGAACCCGGCAAGGCAGATCTTACACCTGTTATAGAATCTCTTCGATTTCCTTTCCCATGGAATGGACAATAAGGCAATTGTCTGGTGATCTGCTGCATCTGTTAAATGCCCTCTTCAAGCTCATTGTCTCCACTAAACTCACCACCTGCTGAGCCCTCCGTGACCACTAAACTGCTGACCATCTAACTTCTCATTCCATCTGACAAAGTGAATGGTTTCTTTTTCTCCTTTTCAAAACCATCAATACCCTTACTACAAAAA
This sequence comes from Mustelus asterias, assembly GCF_964213995.1. Classification (NCBI taxonomy): domain Eukaryota; kingdom Metazoa; phylum Chordata; class Chondrichthyes; order Carcharhiniformes; family Triakidae; genus Mustelus; species Mustelus asterias. Next base: position 48,935,074 of record NC_135803.1, read on the forward strand.
GCACAAACTCTACTCCATTGCCCTTCCAAGTGCCACCCATCAATGACTTTCTATTCTGCTCCAAGATCAGTGTTGTCTCCAAAAGCCCACATTTCCTGTGAATTGATCTTTGAACCTCACTTGTTTCCATTCTGACCGATGTTCTCCCCCAGCACCCTCAATCTACAATTCTCAGCCAACAACAGTGACTTGGATTTACATTGTGCCTTTCACGTGTTCTGGGGTCCAGCTCTTTACGCAGCAACTTTATGAAGCAAAACTTGAAACCAAGCCACTTAAGGCAGTGCTAGGGCAAATGGTGGCAAGATTTTAAGTAGATCCTTAAGAAGAAAACAGAGGCAGAGAGGTTTTGGAGAGAATTTCTAAGCTAAAGCATGTTGGCACAGTGGTTAGCACTGCTGCCTCACAGTACCAGGGACCTGGATTCAATTCTGGCCTCGGGTGACAGTCTATGGGTAGTTTGCACATTCTCCCTGCGTCTGTGTGGGTTTCCTTCCTCCAGGTGTTGTAATTTCCTCTCATAGTCCAAAGATGTGCGGGTTAGGTAGATTGGCCGTGCTAAATTGCCCCTTAGTTTCAGGGGAATTAGCAGGGTAAATTCATGGGGTTACAGGGATAGGATATGGATGGGATTGTTGTTGGTGCAGGCTCGATGGGCTGAATGGCCTCCTTCTGCTTTGTAGAGATTCATTGATTATATGATACGAATGGTACAATTAATATCAGAAATGCTTAACCGACCAGAATTAGGTGGCCTCAGATTTCCCGGAGGTTTGTAGGGCTGGGATAGGGAGAGTGAGAGCTGTGGAGGGATTTGAAAACAAGGATGAGAAATTAAAATCAAAACTTGCTTGACTGGAAGCCAATGTCAGTGAGTGGGCAAAGGGACAATATGTGTGAGTAAGGACATGGACAACAAGAGTTTTGAATGAGGGCGGAATGTGTAAGAAACTGGTGATGTGCAGTGGAAGTATCAAGTCTAGAGGCAACAAAGGCATGAATGAGGCTTTAAGCAGATCAGCTGTCAGAGTCGGGCCATGTTGCAGAGGTGGAAATAGGCTATCTTAGCGATGGAATGAATATGAGAACAGAAGCACATCTAGTGATCAAATAGGACTTGTCCTTAGACAATTGACAGGGAATGGGGACTGAGTCAGTAGTTGGGGAGGGGGAGTGTTTATAACAGGGGCAATGGTTTCAGTCTTCCCAATGTTTGAGTGGAGGAAATTTCTGCTCTTTCAGTGCTGAAAGTTGGACAAGGAGTCTGACAATTGAGCAACACTGCAGGAGTCAAGAAAGGTGGTGGTGAGGGAGAGTTGGTGCTGTCCCGTTTTTGAGTTGTGTTTTCACATGATTTTGCTAAGTGGCAGTATGTAGATGAGGAATAGGAAGATGAAGGATCGATTCACATGATTAAAACCTTCGTATCCATACCCAGACCCTTTCTTTGAAACCTCTTCTAACTGTCCAATTCACCAGTCACACCTGCACCCATTCCTGAGAAGTCTACGCTCTTCTGAACCTAGTCACGTGTGTATTGACCCACCGTTTCTGTCTGTCTGGAATACATGTTCTGGAAATTTGGTGCTACATCTCGCCCTTTTCTCCTCAATACCTGCCACATTCAAATACATTGTCATCCTCTTTGGCTCACTTTCCAGTTTTTTTCAGAATACTCTTCCATGAAAGGCCTTGAGACACGATAGAAATGGAAGCCACTGTTCTTGTTGGAACAAAACTAACATCTAACATTATTGAATAAATGCATCAAATTATTAGTCTTCCTGTGACTTATGTACAGGCATCTCCAGATTGCCAGGCACCAGTTCCAATCAAACATTTGAGGCCTGGATCGCCAGAAATGTGATAGCTGTCGTTGATTTATCATAATCAAGAGCTTAAAGATTTCACGTGTTTTGTTAAATTTACTTCCAATTTGTAAGTTTTATTGAAGCAAATTGCTTCTCAGAAAATTAACAACAATCAGCTGAATTTTAGCAATGATGTGGAGGTTTGATTTGATTTGATTTATTATTGTCACATGTATTAACATACAGTGAAAAGTATTGTTTCTTGCACACTATACAGACGAAACATACTGTTCACAGAGAAGGAAACTAGAGAGTAAAGAATGTAGAGTTACAGTTGTGGGAGTAGATAGGGTGTAGAGAAAGATCAACTTAATGCAAGATAAGTCCATTCAAAAGTCTGATGGCAGCAGGGAAGAAGCTGTTCTTGAGTCAGTTGGTACGTGACCTCAGACTTTTGTATCTTTTTCCTGATGGAGGAAGGTGGAAGAGAGAATAACCGGGGTGCATGGGGTCCTTAATTATGTTGGCTGCTATGCTGAGGCAGCGGGAAGTGTAGACAGAGTCAATGGACGGGAGGCTGGTTTGCATGATGGATTGGGCTACATTCATGACCTTTTGTAGTTCCTTGCGGTCTTGGGCAGAGCAGGAGCCATACCAAGCTGTGATACAACCAAAAAGAATGCTTTCTACGGTGCATCTGTAAAAGTTGGTGAGAGTTGTAGCTGACATGCAAAATTTCCTTAGTCTTCTGAGAAAGTAGAGGCGTTGGTGGGCTTTCTTAACTATAGTGTCAGTATGGGGGGACCAGGACAGGTTGATGGTGATCTGGACACTTAAAAACTTGAAGCTTTCGACCCTTTCTACTTCGTCCCCATTAATGTAGACAGGGGCATGTTCTCCTCTACACTTCCTGAAGTCGATGACAATCTCCTTCGTTTTGTTGAAATTGAGGGAGAGATTATTGTTGTTCCACCAGTTCACCAGATGTTGGACTGGGGAAGGCACAGTAAGAAGTCTCACAACACCAGGTGAAAGTCCAACAGGTTTATTTGGCTCCTTCCTCAGGTAAGTGAATTTTATCAACTGAGTTGAGAGCCACAAACCACACTTCCCAGCCATGGGACTGTCTTGGCAATTTTACCAAAGGTGATCTTCTTATTGGTCACCTGAAGGCCTGCTGTCCAATTAAGGATGGCTAGCATGCTCTCCATTCTGTTGGTCCAATCACAGGACTTGCAGTTCCAAAGCCTCAGCAATGCCACTGAACAAAGAGGTCACTGCTCAGACCTGTCCGAGATCTCACAATCATGAACAGACAAGTTAACTTTTTTTAAAATTCATCAGGTCGATTGTCAAAGGGGTTGTCTGGGGAAGTTGCTGGGGCCTGCATGTGCTGCCTTCTCTGTCTGCAGTCCCTTCTTTGGATCCAGCCCAAGGCAGTCCTGGGAGGCCACCTCCATTTAACTGGTGGCCTCCCCAAGCAGCAGGAACTCAACTTCCATCATTGGCAAAGTGGCTGAAATGGTTAAAACAGCCCTTAATATATTGGTTATGGAAATTGGCAGCCTGCCTTCTTGGAGTGAGCGGGTGGGAGAGAGGGGGCTGGTGGTGGAAGGGTGCACTTCCAATCCCATCATCAACAAAATACCCCAACGGCAGGACCGTGTTGGGAAAACAATCGCTGGGAAAATTTAGGTTAATGTCTTGTTTTTGATTAGTTTCCTTTTCATACTTGATGGCTTTCTTAATTTTCCACCAATCCTATTCCCAACAACAGATCATTTAATTGTGGGTGCTATATTTTCAAATTAGATATGGATCCAGTTAGATGGCATTTGGTGCATCATATCTGTCTCATGGAAAACTAGCAAACTTAGAACAAGGCCTGTCTTGTAATTGTTCTTTATTAGAAAAGAAGCCTTGAGCAATAGCATTCCTAATCTAGAACTGCTGCTAGATTGCGAAAAGCTCCATGCAAATCTGGGTAAAAACTAGGGCACGTATATGGAAAATAACACAGGTCTGCATGTTCCAGGCTGTCTGACCTTAAAGGTAAAGTCTCCATAGTCCCAGATGACTATAGGCTGCTCTCCCCTTTGAGAGGGAAGAACTGACTGGTGGTGATTTCACCTGAGGATCACCACACCTCAGGCAAGGGGCAAGGTTGTAGGCCTTCATGAGCAACCTCTGATCTTAATGCAACAGGGAATCATGCAGCAACTCGGGCAGGGTAAAACCCGCATTCAGACGCTTAAACTTCCTGTGTAAGTACCGCACATGTGCATTTGTTTGGACTTTCTCAAGATCTTGAAATGCATCAGTGACTGAAGTGGTGTCATTTTGCTGCTTCCCGTATCGAAAGGTTCAGGCCTATCTTTAATGGCCCCTGTACTATTTTTTATGAGAAAGGGACAGTCTTCCACTGGGATTTGCATCATTTCTAGGAGCAGCGCTGTGCTGAAATAAATAATTTAATAAAGAAGGTAAAAATAAATCTTTGCAGGAATTTGAGATGACAGTTCGGAGTGATCAGTTGTATTAAAAAAATCTTGATTACTAGCATCCTGGCAGATATTACAGTGCATAAATCAAACTCGGGTTCAAAAGTTGGCACTCAAATGTGCTTTATGTTCCATATTTCAGCAGCATCTGTTGAAAGCAGAGACCCTAACAGCATTTGACTTACTCATTATTTCTGGGTGCTGCTTCTGTCTCATCTTAAGAATAGCAGCTTTGATGGTTACAAGGTATTTTGGCAGAAGGCTACAAATTACAAATATGCAACATGTTAACATCCAGCCCGAGTCTGAAGTGATTCAACACTACCTTTGTAAATATCCGTCAAAGGGTCACATGTTACATTTGACAATAATCTGAAGTGGCATTTGTATGTGGTCACCCCATGGAACTGGATCAAACCAAACAAATTAGAAAGTGCATCTTTCTTTGTTGGATTGCTCAATTTTAATCCCACGACAGATGGGAGAGGGTCTGGGGATGGGGTGGGTTAAACACTGCTGCAAATGCACCCGTCACCATCTTTACAATGGTGGGATGTGTTCCGAGTCTATGCCTCACTCTCGGGAGGTCGGGCACAACATGATATCAGGCTCCCACAGCACAAATGTAACACTGGCTGATGAGGTTTTCCTGGAACTCGGAAATTTATCAGCTGAACAAAAAGTGGGGGTGCAGTCAAATAGAAATATTTGTGAACTAGATGGAGAAACGTAGACCTCGGCCTCTCAAAGCAAACCTCTTTATTGCGGGTTCTGTTCACTACAGCAACCAGCAGATCACCCTCCCCCTAATCCATGAGGCCGGTTTATGCACTCCCCCGCTGATGGGTTTGAAGGCAGGGTACATGGCTCATTAAATCCAAACTGCCTGCCAACTGCCCACCTGTCCCTGCCTCTACTGCAACTTTACCAGCAGTGAGACTGGTGTCTGGCAGCTCACCTGCCAGTGGGCCAGGTGAGGCCCTTAAGTGAGCAATTAATGCCTGACAGATTTTCCTTTGCACGCTGGTGGTGGTTGGAGGGATGATGGAAGAGTCACTCCTTATCTGGCCTCTCTCAAGGTGTAACCTGCCCTAGATTCTCTCCCCTCTCTCTCCGCCCCCCCAGGTTTCTCAAAGCCTGGCCCTCAAAGCCCCTTCCCAAACCCCAAACAATTACAAAGTTCCAATCCATCACTGAATGCTTCAATCAAGCCTGAGTGCAGTACTAACAGTGGCCATTGTTCACCTTGGTGCCAGTACTTGAGAGCTGCTGAATTGTAATTCACACCCCACTCTGAGGATGGAAATCCCACCGCCATGGGCGAACTCTCCCTCCCCCCCGCCGACGACTCCCGACTGTTAAGCTGGGGGTGGGAGCCATGTTACCCCATATAATAGATGAACATCTTTGCCATTTTTCAGAATTCACTCCCAATATTCCCAATCTTTGGCCTTTTATTGCTGGCCTGAAGCTAAAATAAAACAATCAAGCTCTTGTCATTAATTTAGACAACAAGACCTCAAGCTTCCAGACTTGCCTCCCACCAACTGCACTTCCTTATTCTCTCCTCTCTGACATAGAATCATAGAATCTCTACATTGCAGAAGCAGGCCATTCGGCCTATTGAGCTTGCACCAATTCTCCAAAAGAGCATCTTACAGGCCCATCCCCTGGCCAATTAACCCCACGCATTTACCCTGTCAATCCCCCTACCTGTACATTTTTGGACACTAAGGTGCAATTTAGCACAGCCAATCCACCTAACCTACACATCTTTGGAGTGTGGGAGGAAACTGGAGCACCCGAACGAAACCTACGCAGACACAGGGAGAACATGCAAACTCCACACAGTCACCCAAGGCCAGAATTGAACCTGGGTCCCTGGTGCTGTGAGGCAGCAGTGCTAACCACTGTGCCACCATGCCACCCGTGGGTGTCTGAATGGGGATGAAGAGTAGAAACACTAATTGTGTATCTATCCCTTCTTAACTCAGGAACTCCAAGGCCACTCGCAGTTCAAAAGTTGCCCTGGTCGAAATCAGCTCATTCAGCATAGTCAAATAAGTGAGTCAACCACACAGAGAAACAACAGCAAATGTTAAATGGATTGTGTTTCTCAGCCAAGCGTATTCTATCAAATACCAAGCAGAGCATGATTCAATGATTATGCATAATGCAGATATCCAAGGGACATGCTCCCCCCTCATAGTTCCTTGACAAATCTTTTCAGCAATGTTTGTGCTGTGATAATGAAATTCATGTCTTCGCAAATCATTGCTTAATGGTATGTTAATTGTAGACTATATATGGGAAATATGAATAAAACATACTACCTCATAAAAATTATATTGCAAAAAATTCATCCTGCAGAAAAAAAAAATCACATCTAGAGCAACGTTTCTGGTAGGTTTCAAAGAAGCTCGGACTGCTTCCATGGGACTACCTTGGTGCACAATATCTTGAAAGTGCCATAATTAGGCTCAAGCTAACTCTCAAGGGGTTAAATTCACAGAACAGCAAGGCTGGGTGATCATGATTAAGATTCAGATGAGATGTCTGAAGTAACATGTTCTGGCCAGCAACCAATTTAACATTGTCGTGATTATTCACACTTACCGCTCCTGAAATAATTCTATTCATTCCAACTCAGTAGGGGTTATTGCCAAGTTAAATTGGTGGGTTCTGTTCTTGGGTGATGGGGTCATCAAATTTGATTGAATGCTGTCACTGAAGTCAGGCCAATCCAAGAAACAATTGACAGGCTGAAGGGGATCGGAAATTTGGATCATGAGACTATCCAGGCCATTTGGATTGCCAATTCATCAAAAACGTCAAACAGATTAGCCGGGCAAGATCTTTTCCTTCTCAATCCCATGATACTAAATTATTTTTGCACAGATAATCTTCAAGTTTGCTCCTGCCAGTGCCATTGATTAATATGGATGGGATTTGATTTGATTTATTGTCACATGCATTAGTATATAGTGAAATGTATTGTTTCTTGCGCACTGTATAAACAAAGCATATGGTTCACAGAGAAAGAAAGGGCAGAGTGCAAAATGTAGTGTTATAGTCATAGCTAAAGTGTAGAGAAAGATCAACTTTATATAAGATAGATCCATTCAAAAGTCTGATGGCAGCAGGGAAGAAGCTTTCTTGAGTCGATTGGTACATGACCTCAGATTTTTGTGTTATTTTCCCAACGGAAGGAGGAGGAAGAGAGTATGTCTGGGGTGCGTGGGGTCCTTGATTATGCTGGCTGCTTTTCCAAGGCAGTGGGAAGTGTAGACAGTGTCAATGGGTGGGAGACCGGTTTGAGTGATGGACTGGACTTCATTCACATCCCTTTGTAATTTCTTGCAGTCTTGAGCAGGAGCCACACCAAATTGTGATACGCCCACATGTGATATGTTGGGCGGCACGGTGGCACAGTGGTCAGCAGTGCTGCCTCATAGTGCCAGCGATCTGGGTTCGATTCCCAGCTTCAGTGATTGTGTGGAGTCTGCACATTCTCTGTGTCTGCATGGGTTTCCTCCGGGTGCTCCGGTCTCCTCCCACAATCTGAAATCCTTGCTGGTTAGGTGAATTGGCCATGCTAAATTCTTCCTCAGTGTACCCAAACAGGCAACAGAGTGTTGCGACTAGGGGATTTTCACAGTTACTTGATTGCAATGTTAATGTAAGCCTACTTGTGAGTAATAAATAAAGTAACTAAACTAAGCACAGCAAGGTTCAGCAGCATTTTTGAGTAAGGCTATTACTCAGCTGAAGTTTGTCAGAAAGTCAGGGTCAGCATTAATGTTACAAAGCAAACACAGTGCTTATTTTTTTTAAAAAGAGCTGACTCATACTTTTAAAGTATTTGCATTCAGTACTTTGTACATTCTGAGGTTTCTTCGTTACTGTCATCCACAGACATGGTGAAGTTGAAGGCTGTATGAACAAAATAATGAAATCACTGACATAAAGTATCCTATGGACAAGCATGCCAACAGGAAGGGATTCTAAACCTAAGTATTTTGTAAAGTGGGGATGAAACATGGCCTCCTTGTGAATCCAAACCAAATTTGATGCCATCTCCAAGTCAAATAAAGAGAGTTCAGGAGGGAAGTGGAAATATCTTCTAACTGAAAATTACTCTCTGCATTTAGCTGATCTAGTCTGAGTTCCATGAAGCCTTGTGTTTAAGGTTAAATTTCAAGGGACAATTTACCTTTTCTTTTTCTTCTTTCATGGAAATGTGAGCATCATAGTCAAAACCAGCATTTATTGCCCATCCCCAATTTCCCTTGAAAAGTTGGTGGATGAACCACCATTCTTGAACTGCTCCAGTCTTTCTGGTGTTGATACACCCACAGTACTGTTAAGGAGAGAGTTCCAGGATTTTGACACAGCAGCAGTGAAGGAAAAGTGAAGGAATGGTGAGGCAGTTTCAAGTCAGGATGGTGTGCGACCTGGAGAGGAAATGCAGATGATGGTGTTCCCACGCGCCTGCTGTCCTTGTCCTTCGAGGCGGTAGATGTCACAGGTTTGGAAGGTGTTGTCAAAGGAGCCTTGGCAGGAATTGCCCTGCATCCTGTAGATGATACAGACTGCTGTCATTGTTCCCTGCTGGTGAAAGGAGGAGTGAATCTTTAAGGTGGTAGATAGGGTGTTAATCAAGTGTGCTGATTTGTCCTGAATGATGTCGAACATCTTGAATATTGGAGAAGCTGCACTCATCCAGTCAAAGGGGGGGAGTTTACTTTCACACCCTTGATTTATGCTTAATAGATAGTAGACAGGCTTTGGGGAGTGGAGGTGGGTTACTCATCACTGAATTTCCAGCCTCTTGTCACTCTTGAAGCCAGAGTATTTATATGGCTAAGCTAGTTTACTTTCCGGTCGACGGCACCCCCCCAGGATATTAATGGTGGGAGATTCAGTGATAACAATGCTGTTGTCTGTCTAGGGCCAATGTTTAGATTCTCTCTTGTTGGAGATGGTTGCTGCTTGACACTTGTGTGGTGTGACTGTTACTTATGAGCCCAAATCGGAATGTTGTCCAGTTCCTGCTGCACATAGACACAAACAACTTTGGTATCTGAGGAGATGTGAATGGTACTGAACAACATGTAATCATCAATGATATCTGATATTATGTTGGATGGAAGATCACTGATGAAGCAGCTGAAATTGGTTGGGCCTGGGACATTACCGAGAAATGCCTGCAGTTATATGTGGGCTAAGATGACTGGCCTCCAGCAACCATAACCATCTTCCTTTGTGTGACCTAGTACAACTCCAATCTTGCCTCTAACCAGTGGAAGGATTTCTCCCAAGATTTCCATTGACTTCAATTTTGCTTCTTGATACCAAGAGAAGTCACCCTTACTTACCTCAAGAATTCACTCTTTTGTCCATCGTTGGCCCAAGGCAGTAATGAGGTCAGGAGGTGAATGGCCCTGGCGCAACTCAAAGTGATGAGCAGGCTAATGCTGTCTAAGTGTTGCTTGATAGCACTGTCCACAAAACCTTCCATCACTTCACTGATGGGGTGGTAACTGGATATATTGGATTTGTGTTGCTTTCCATGAACAGAACATTCAAAGGCAATTTTCTACTTTCCATTAGGTTTTACGTGTACGGTGCTGACACCCAACTCTACCTCACCATCACCTCTCTTGACTCTGCACTGTTGCTAAATTATCAGAGTGCCTATCTAACATCCAGTACTGGAAGAGTAGAAATTTCCTCCAATTAATTAGGCTCATTGTTCCAAACTCCATTCCCTAGCTACTGAAACCATCATTCTCCCTGGCAACAGTCTCAGACTAAGCAATTTCTTGAATTCAAAATTCTATGCTTGTTTTCAAAGCCCTCCTTGCCCTCGCTCTCTCTGTAATCTCTTCCAGTCCCAGAACCCTCCAAGATATCAATACTCATCAAATTAAGGCGTCTTTGAGCTTCGACGATTTTAATAATTGCACCACTGGTGGCCGTGTCATTAGATGCCTGGTCCTCTGGAATGCCTTCCCCCTGCCTTGCTAACTCACTTCCCTCCTTTAACCACTACATAAAACCCAGTTCTTTGGCTAAACATTGTGGGGCGGGGGGGGGGGATCTTAGCAACTCATCACGCCTGGTTCCTCACCTCTCACAATCTTACCAGTTTCAATCTGCCAGCGTATCCAGCCTGGACACGAGGCTGATTTAAATATGTATGACCTCATTTAGATGTTATTAGTGAGCCCCGGATGCAATCGTCCGGGTTCATTTGCCTCAATGGCCTTGCCAGTGTAGGTCCTCACTGGCAAGGATCATGTATGGTCCCCGGCAACGAGGACCAGATGTGATGGCCTCACCGGTGGGACGGGAGGACATTGAGGCCCCGCTTAGTGGTTGGGGCAGGGGGGACAGTGCCCCTTGAGCAGTGGCAGCCGGGAACTCTGGCACAGCCAGCCTGGTACCCTGGCACTTCCCACCAGGCACTGGGCAGTGCCAAGGGGAAGGGCAGAGTTGAAAGGGAGGCAGCACGTGGGGGCTGCACACTTGACATTCGGGATCGCTGGGACAGCCATCGACCGGGGAGGGGGGGCTGTGCTGTGTGGGAGTGACAATCTCCCAGTGCACTATGTATGCTTGCTCCTGTGCACTGAGAGATCAGTGTGCATGTGCAATCGTGCTGTCCAGCAGTCTACAGCCAGCTTTCCGGTGTGAATAGACTCTGTCCACTCCCCCTGCTGGTGAGAATCACACTTTGCCTCATTTTTTCCCCCAAGTGTCACAAGATTTTCTTGCACCAAGAAAGGGTCAGAAATTCTCCCATCTTCACACTCATTTGGCACTTAGAATTTTTTGGTAAGATTGCCCCCTTGGTCAACTGATCCAATATCTCCTTATGTTGCTCAGTATCACATCTGTTTTAAAAAGGTCCTGTGAAACATTTAGGACACTTTATGATGTTAATGGTGCTATATAAATATAAATTGTTGTTGTTATGTTGGTGTCAGTGTTGGAGATGTGATTGTATTCATCTTCGATTTTCACTACTGCAAGAAAAGGCAAAATGTAGATTACCAATGAAAGCGCTGAATTATCATCTGATTTGGGAGCCTGATGTAATCATGTACTCAATTAGATTAATATTAACTATCAAAAACAGAGTAGCTTCAAAATGATTAACAGGATTCAGTGTAGGACAATAAAATGGAGATATTCTCTCCACTTTAAAATTTATCATCTTCACTGTATTTGGTAAGTCTGTCACTGATTCTGATACAAATTGCAAGTAAATGACTACAATTGTCTCATCACAAATAGATTCCAGGTGTTTAATATAAACTGCACAGGAAATTAAAGTGTAACTTGGTGTAATAAGTCCACGGAGGCAAAAATCCAATCACCAAAATTTCCTTTATTTGCAAGATTCCACCATACCATCCCGAGTGCTCACAGTGTTCTGTCTGCATCAGGAGGCAGACGTTCTGACATTCCTGTTTAAACACAAAACATGGGGCTCCCTGATTGGGCCATCAATTAGGACACAATCAGGGACCTCTTTTTGAGTTCATACTCAAGCAGGCCAACCTCAATTGCCTGATTAAAGTCATCACACTTGGCAACCAAGTGAGTGACAAGCTGATTCACAGGAGACATTACTGGGATGCCAGGTCAGTTTCCAGGTCACAATGGCAACAGTTCCTGACTAAATTTCCCCTCAGTGGTGTTAACCCCTCGCTGTTGACCTTACATATTTCTGTTCCATATTTCTTTGGGTTCAGGAATTCCAAACCCATGTCTAATCCATCGACAAGTTTAAAACTGAACAAGAAAGGGGAAGAGGTAGGATCAAGGCCTCTGATTTTTAATTGGTTTGATGATGAAAATTCAGGAGTAACTGTAAAGATGCTTGTTCACCAGTTTGAGGCAAACACAACTCATTTATTTGCAGGTTAAAACTATACAGAGACTTACAGCTTCTGAAATTAACACAGGTCAGCTGCTCTGGTCAATAAATTTTGAGCTTAAGGAAATAAAACAGTTGTTTTACAAGAAAACTCCCACTTACCAATTAAATTTGTGAATGCAGTAATAGCTGCATCATATGATTAAAAGTACAAGGCACTGTGACGGATTGCAAACAGTCGATTGCGTAAACTAATAAATTTTTATAGTCTAAATACTTTCTCTGTGATTACACTCAACACCATGGTGTCAATTTGGCAGTGATTATTGTGTTGCGACAATTGATTATATTCAGATATTGAATCTAAATTAGAGCAATGGACATTAATGAAGACATTGGGCTTAGCTATAATACCCGCAAATTGAAAGTCAATGAAAAATATTTAGGCACAGGAGGTGTGAGATTAGGAGGGAGAGGAAAACAGGAGGGGAGAGAAATGTAGAGAAGGGGAAAATAGAGAGGAAACTGTATTTATGGGACAACCTGAAAAGTTCCAAAGTGCTTCACAGCCAGTGAAATATTCACATATAGTCATCGTTGTATACAGCCAAGTCCCATAAACAGCATGACCCAACTAACTAGCTCATCTATATTGATGGTGTTATAAGAACATAAGAACTAGGAGCAGGAATAGGCCATCTGGCCCCTCGAGCCTGCTCTGCCATTCAATAAGATCATGGCTGATCTTTTTGTGGATTCAGCTCCACTTACCCGCCCGCTCACCATAGCCCTTAATCCCTTTACTGTTCAAGAATTTATCTATCCTTGCTTTAAAAACATTCAATGAGGTAGCCTCAACTGTTTCACTGGGCAGGGAATTCCACAGATTCACAACCCTTTGTGTGAAGAAGTTCCTCCTCAACTCAGTCCTAAATCTGCTTCCCCTTATTTTGAGGCTATGCCCCCTAGTTCTAGTTTCACCTGCCTAGTATGCACCATGTATAGAACCAATGAGGCATACAACAACAATGGCAAGTCTAGAAATGTCCATGAAGAAATATCCATTCAGAAATCTGCTTTGATACTTTTTGAAAGTACTAAGAACTATAGTTTTTTTCAGTCAGGGATAATTTCAATAACAGAAGCTCTACCCTGCTTCACATCTCCTAATCTTGTCCAAATAAACATACTGATATTGAAAAACAGGTCACAGAATATAGTCTTTGGAATAAACAGGTCACAGAAGTAATAAATTATAACCTGAAGAAAGATTTCAATCTATCAAAACTAACACCCCCTCAAGCTGTATAAACAGACCCTTGCTGAGCTAATCTATGAATCTTGGAGCTCAGCCAAGCATTCAGAAAGAGGCCATATCACAGAACCCCTGCAGTGCAGAAGGGGAGCTGTATCATCAAAAGCAGTTGGCCAGACAGCTGTTTCTCCAGATGGCCTCAGTATAAAGCTTGGCAGAACTCCATAACTCACTAATCGATTAGTTCAAGCTGTTTAGACAGCTTGAGGGGGAGTTTTAGTTTTGATTGGACTGACATGTTTTTCAGATTATAATCAGTTATTCTTTCTTTCAACTGTTTTCCAAATGTCTGTCCATTAATTTGGAAAAGGTAAAGAGGTGCAAAGTGGGGTAAAGTTAGAAGGGTTGTAGGAGCGTTAGTTTTTTTACAATGCAGATTTCTGAATGAATGTTTCCTTCATGAGCATTTCAAGACTTGTCACTGATATTATATGGTTCATTTGTTTTGTACATAGTGTATACTGGGTGAGTGGACACAGGGGGGTTTGTGCAAGACCTTTTAAATGTACCTTTCAAAAGGTTCTCTAATGTAGACTAATGTTTACGATTCCTCTGAGTAGTCATGAGCCATGAGTACGAAGGAAGTTAGCCCGACTACACAAAAATTACAGGTTGGCATGGTATGAGCTGCCTACCCCTGCAATGGAACCAGCCCAGCCAGGAATGTAGGATGTGGGCTTGCTACCTGCACCCTTATCTAGCCCTGATGGAAATTACCAGTACCAGGAATGAGGGCGGAGTTCCTGCCTACTATTTTAAAAGACCTCTAGAATGAACCCAGCTCTGCAAAAAATCTGGCTCAAAGTCAATCTAGAGAGATTAAACTGTGCTACAAGAAAAATACACCCATGGAAAATTAAGATAAACCTTAAATTGCTTTCAGTGGAGAGAGGCTTAATTAAGATTTTTAATTTTAGGGTGGCGCAGTGGCACGGTATTTAGCACTACTGCCTCACAGCTCCAGGGACCTGGGTTCGATTCCCGGCTTGGCTCACTATCTGTGTGGAGTTTGCACGTTCTCCCTGTGTCTGCGTGGGTTTCCTCCGGGTGCTCCGGTTCCCTTCCACAGTCCAAAGATGTGCAGATTAGGTTGATTGGCCATGCTAAATTGTCCCTCAGTGTTCCGCGAAGTGTAGGTTAGAGGGATTAGCAGGGTAAACATCTGGGGTTATGGGGATAGGGCCTGGAGTGGGATTGTTTTAGGTGCAGACTCAATGGGCCCAAATGGTTTCCTTCTGCACTGTAGAGTCTCTATGATTCTATGATTTTCTTAATTGTGCTCAATCAATGGGAATGTGCCATTCAGATTTTGCACCGTGTCTTTTGTACACTCAGTTACAGTATTTACTCCCCCCCCCCTCCCCCCCTCCCCACAACAGGTTTTAATGAGGTCTTTGCACATTTTGAAAAGCAGTTTTTGATTATTTTCTTGGTAACCCTTTTCTTTTCAGGTAGAAGATTCACTTTAGCCCTGGGATCATCTTCCCAACTATCGAGCTAGGGTAATAAGGATCTTGATTACATTTCTGGGCATGTGAGACAAGATTGATTCCAATGAAAAAAAAATCTCTGCTGGGAAAGGCCAGGTCATTGATGAGGATGTGAAAGAGGTGCGGTCAAAAGAACATTTTCTCTTCTGCTGGTTTCAGGATCCTATCCAGAGTAATGATTTTTCTCACACACTCTAGATTATTTTATACATGTACATGTTCATTTTATGAAATACTGTCTTATCCTTTAAAGAAAGTTGTGTGTCCAGTTTAAGTTTGCAAAACACTTCCAGATATATATAAAACAATCATTTAGTTTAAGCATTTCTAATCATTTAGATTATCTACCAACCATGGGCAACAAAGAACATCAAATTGGCTGGACAATTAGATTTGCAATCTGTACTCTAATAATTGAAGGAACATGATGTCTAACCAAATGAAATTAAGCAGACATCTTATGATTTCAAAATTGTTCCATATTAAATCCAGGCTAAATAAGATTCCTGCTCCCCGATGACTCAGTAGCCATACACAACCTTTACGAGGTGACTGAGACAGAAAAGGGCACAGGCCGTACAGCTCCCAGGCAGCAGTCTAACCAGTTGTATGCAGCGTGCATCCACTTATGAATGCCCTCTGGCAGCAAATTCAGTGAGAAGAATCTGCACCGAGCCTTATTCCGGCAATGCTGCTGAAGCCCTGGAGAATAGAACGTTCAGTTAGACATTAAGTGAAGTTAGAATTCTCATGATCATTTTAGGAAAGCAAGAATTCCCATCCATAATAAGTTTGCTTCAACCTGGTTCTGCAACCTGGATATGACAGTATTGGGAAAAAGGAAAGATAAGAGTACCAGCATAAATAAGAGGGGGGGAGGGGGGTGGGCGTTGGAAGATAAACAGCATGAATCATGGTGAAGGGGACAGAAAGAGAGAGAGGAGTGTGTCATTATTGTGGTTAGAGAAAGAGAAAAGTCCCAACACAAGGAGGAGCATTGAGAGATAAGAACCGAGAGTGAAGATGATGCTGGCATGGAACAGAGAGATATGTACCCCAATTATTTTTATGAGGTGAATGTAAACTGATAATTCCCCAACACAATGCTGGTGTCTTCTGAAGCAATATTTCTTCCCCCAGTGTTGTCTTTGTTAATTGCACAGATTAAGAAAAATCATCCCTAATTTTACTCAATGGGCCCTGTTTTACCATTTTGATTCTAAGTGCTGAGCGGACTTGAAACTGGGAGTGTTCCAGATCCGACTTTTAGACCAATTCTCCAGCGCCCCCATCCGCACTCTGCCTGCAAAAATATCAGCGAGTCCGAATTGCGCTGCACAAGCTTGTGGGTGGGCGTAACGCGCCCGAAACCCTACAGCTCCGATCGGTGCCTCCAACTGCACATGTGCAGAAAAAAAAGATAGAATGCGACTCCCCTACCACATTGCTCCCCGGCCAGATAATGCCTCCCCCAGGCCCCCACAGACATTGCCCCTACACCCACAACATTACTGACCCCCTTACCCCCCACCCACCCACCACCCAGAACGATCCTGGGCCCCTCCCCCTTCCCCCCCCAATGATCTCAGGCAGAGTGGCAACGGAACCCACAGACACAAACCCCGAGCCAGTGAACCGCCTGGTGATCAGGGCCTCCCCTGCCGCCCTCACATGCCTCATTTGGGCTGCCAGCCCTCCAGCGTCTGGGTGGTGTTCCTCAGCGTGCTCTTCATCTTCTTCCTCCTCCTCTTCCTCCTTCTGCTGGTCATCCTCCCCAGCGAAGCCCAGCTGCTCAGCCTCCACGTCCTCCCCCTCCTCCAATATGTCACCTCTCTGTAGAGCCAGATTGTGCAAGGCACAGCACACGACCACTATGCAGGAAGAGATCACTGAGCTGTATTGTAGGGCCCCACCAGAGTGGTCCAGGCACCAGAATCGCATTTTGAGGAGTCCAATGCACCTCTCCACTATCGTGCGGGTGCTACATGGGTCTCATTATAGCGGGTCTCCGCCTCAGACACAGGCCTCTGCACAGGTGTCATCAGCCATGTCTGAAGCAGGTAACCCATATCACCCAGAAGCCACCCCCGCAACCTGAGCTCCTGCTCAAATGCCTCTGGGATGTCCGAGCTCCTGACAATGAAGCTGTCGTGCACATTACCTGGATGTCTGGCGCAGACATGCATAATGTTCATGTTATGGTCGCACACAGTTGAACATTTAGGGAGTGGAACCCCTTTCTGTTGACGAATCTCCGCAGATTCTGTAGGGGGGCCTTGAGGGCGACGTGGCCGCAGTCAATGCCCCCCCCATACATTAGGCATCCCCGCAATGGCTGCGAACCCTGCAGCCCGGATTTCCTGTTGGTCCTGGTCCAGGTTAAATTTGATGTACTGCCCTGCCCGGGCATACAGGGCTTCTGTGACCTGCTTGACACAGGTGTGCACGGCTGATTGGGAGATGTCACAGACATCTCCGCTGGGGGTCTGGAAGGAGCCAGGCGCATAAAAGTTCAGAATGGCCGTCAGTTTGACAGCCACCGAGAGTGGGTATCTCCCCCTCCCCGCCTCTAGGTGCCAGGTCCTGCAACATGTTGTACAGGCGTTGCACTGTCTCCTTTTGGAGGCGGAAACGTTGGCGGCACAGGGTGTCCGACATCTGTTCAAATGACACTCGTGCACACAACTGCCGGGTCTCTGCTCCCTCCTTCTCCTGCGCCCCCCCCCCTCTGGGTGAATGGCAGCCACCTTCTGCCTCTGGTGGTCGTCTCCCTCTACTCCTTCAAGTGGTAATGCCCGGGCCTCGTGTGCCCGCAATTCCTCCTCCAGCTCCTCCTCCTCAGCAACCAAAATAACAGCAAGATTGATTGGTTGCATCACAAAAGCCATCTCGTCACTCTGAAGGGAGGGGAGGTGGAATGGAGAGGAACACATGTAGAGGTTAAGTAACACTGCTTGCCCCTAGCACACCAACCGTCACCCCAATTCCCCCAGCCACATGCTCCCCACAATCACAGCTCCTTGAAAAGTTGAGAGGCTGAAGCAGTGCAATTTGCAAGGGCTTTGTGCACATCCTTCAGCTGGAAGTAAGCTGAGTGCACTGGGACCCAGCAGCATCGCAAGACTCGAGGTCAGTGCTGAGACCCGGGTCAGTGCTGCAAGTCGGACATTGGCGACCCTGCTGAGCAACAGCTCCCCACCCCCCCCCACACACTCGCAGAGTCGCCACCGTACCAAGAAAGAAAATGGCTGCAACAAAATGACACCCGTGAGCAGCAGAGAGCCGTCGCAGGCTATGCGCTTACCTCCTCACTAACCCTCACTGATGGAGCATGTCTGTTTCACACTGATTCTGGATTGGCGGACACAGTGGTAAAGAGGGAAGTGCTGGTAAAGTTGGGCGTGCAGCCCATTAATTCAATTTAAATGCATTTGAATGGCTGTTGCGCCCATTTTGGCATGGTCCCCATCACGCCCATTTTCAGGTCTTTGTAAAGGGGAAACCAGTGCGGATCGCGCTATTTGCCTCATGCTTGACTTTGCACCCATTCTCGGGTGTGAAAACTTGGCAATGTGATGGTAAAATCGGGCCCAAAGACTACAAGTCTGACTCCAGGGCACATTTGATGGTTAGATAATTTATTTGTTAAATTGAGAATATTTACAATTAAGAATAAACAGTGATCATTTAAGATGTAATTGCTTACTCAGCAGGGCACTTGCCAATTAGCTTGGATGGTGTCCATTAATGTGTTTAAACAGTGATGGTCGTCTGTGCATCATTGCAGCGCACAACCATTTCTTAGATAATAATCTGCTTCAATACCATTTAACAAGATGGTTGCATCAGCAGGATCAGCGCAGAATTAAACATCCTTAAGCCAGATGTTCACATATCAAAGGAAGGTCCAATAGTTGTGAAGTGAAAACAGCAAAAATGATAACACCAGTAAATTACTATTCTAAACAGTGGTGGCATTTTGTTAATGGTCCAAAGCAACAGGCAGAAGAGATGCATAATTTAATCTCCCTCTTAATTGAGATTTTGCAAGTATGAAAGTAAGGAAAGGGGCCAAACAAATATCTGTTACCATGAAATCACGGGAAGCCACAATGAATCCAATGATTTTCCACAACTACCTTGGATCGACAAACCAATGCAGCACAGTGTTACAATTCAGGTGTCATGGTTGACTAAACTGCAACTTGCCTCAGCCAAAAACCATGGACCTGTGCTCTACTTCAATGTAGCACAGATGGAACACTGTATTGTCAGAGGTGCTGTATTTTGCATGAGCCATTAATCTGTCAGCTAGTTTGCCCGCTGTGCAATTTCATGGCCGTATTTCATGCAAATAATTTCATGGTAGTGTTCGAAGACGAGAAATGAGTTCTGGACTTCTTGCTACCCTGTTGCCCTCAATCAATACAATCCAAAACAGAATAAGTGGATATTTTACAGGCTCACCTGGCAACTGTGCCTCTGTAGTAGCATTCTCCCCTGAAAGTCATGGATTAAGCCACACTCCAGAGATTAGGACATAATTTAAATTGACACATTAAGTTGACGCAGTGCATTACTGAAGGTGGGCTGTCATCTTTGATATGCCACATTTTGAACTGAATGTTAAACTGAGGCTCTGAAAGCTGTCTCAGGTGGGCCATCCAAGATCCCATACCACCATTTGATGCAGACGGACAGTTTTCTTGGTCAGCATTTATCTCTCTCTTTGTCATCATTAAAATAGTGTTTCTAGTCACTATGCACTGCAATTTGTGGATTCTTGCTGTACCCAATTTGGCTGCCGCTTTTCCTACATTATAACAGTGCCCACACTTCAGAGTTATATAATTGGCTGTGAAAAAGTTTTGGACATCCTAAGGTTGCCTTATAAACTCAAGTCTTTTCTCTTTTTTTGATATGGCAGACTGTTGTTGAGTTGCCAGCTTTCTGCATTGGCACGTATGAATCAACAGTTCTTTTATATAAAGAAACAAGACAACTATAAAATCAAATCAAATCATGACTTCTTGCTCAGTGTATAAGTTTAAGCAATGCAGCCAATCCCAATGGATCATTCTGTTGCATCTTCCAGCACAACCTTATCCAGTTTAATCTGTATATGGAAATGTTTTCATCCCCCCAATCAATTCAACTCTTAAATTAACCTCAGAAGAAACACAGTCATCGATTCAGAAGTCTATCTCAAAGGTTAATTTACAGATTGTATCCAGGACTCTATCTGGCTGCTCTTCTGTGCTTAGGGTATCATTTTAATTTTAATGTTGACTGCTAACACTACACATACACAACAATATGTGCGGTAATATAACCTTTGGAAATTTGCAAAACATCCATGCTAAAAATACTACGGTGAAACAATTTTGCACCTAATTGTAAATCTTTAGTAAATGCAAAGATAATTGAAATGATCTTCTCCAGATTTCAATCAAACTCACTTGCATCAGCTACTCTGTATTGTGCATTTGAAGACAGTAGTCATTTCAAACCTTTTGCATATATTGTCAGCTTCCCAGATAGTTTAGACATACAAAGTACCTCATATTGTGCTGCTGAACCAAAGCCGACAAGCAGGATTGATTCCCAATCGACTCTCTCGAATGCTTTCCCTGCTGGTCTCCCAGGATTGATTCAAGCACTGGGGAGGGAGGATGGGAGTGGTCAGTGGGAGGTGGTTCCTTCATTAAAGAAAAAAAACGGTGGCACAGTGGTTAGCACGGCTGCCTCACAGTGCCAGGACCCTGCGTTCAGCTCCGACCCTGGGTGACTATGTGGAGTTTGCACGTTCTCCCCAAGTTGAGTGGGCCTCAGTGGAATAAGATGTGGAAAATTGACATCGTTCCCAATTTTGATCACCATCAACTGGCACCTGCGCATATATGGACAGTGAGGATAGAACGTATATTCATATGTGTGCTCCCATGATCAATAACCAAGTGGATCTCTCAGCTTAGGGTTACACATGAAGCTCATCCTTTTGAATAAGTTACCAAAGGCAAGCACATAAAATTACACCCCAGCATGAGTTAGTTCCTTAGGGAAGAACATTTGAGGAGAAGAAAATAAATAATGTAAACTAACGTTCACATTTTAGAACACTGAGTAAAATAATGGGATGACAATTCTGGTAGATTGACTATTGACTTCGTATTTCTGGTCTTTGACTATTTTATTACATCTAAAAATGGCTTCAATTATTAGCTGCAGAAAAATCTACTTCTTTTGTGGGATTCAATATGGCCTGCAGCCATATCATTGCTCACTCTTATCTACAGTGGGGACAGATGCAGAATTGACATTCAGTCTCTGTGCACTAACAGGGATTGAGAGCCTTGGTGGGGGTGGGCATGTTGGGGAAATAAGATGTCACATTGTCAATAAGCCAATATTATTTGCAAACAGTTAGAAGCGCTTTTCAAATGCTTAATGAATTTAAAAAAAGTTGAATCTCTGAAAATACAATCAAAAAATGTCCCAAGTGTTATTCAATTTCCCAAAGATCAACCCTGTTAAATCCATCACCAGTTTGCATTAAAATGCCACTTTAATCATATTGCACAGATTGCTGATTTTTAAAATGTGACTGACTTTTTTTGTGCCACATTTCAGACCAGCTAATTGCTTCCACTGCAATGGAAGCTCAAACATTTTAACACAAATTATATGCTGTTATACATGTATTACTGTCATAATTTGCAATGCCTCTCCCAAGTGAAAAATAACAGATAGGTGTGAAAATAGCAACCGATCTCTCACACACAGCACTGTGATGCCTAATGACACTTCATGATTAACTACAAAAGCATGGGAAAAGGAACAAAAATAATGAAGTAGGTCAAGCACACGGGCAGAGGTGAATTCGGCCCAGAATTAGATGAAAGATATTTTTTCTTCACTCTGTAAAAGGTTCTATTCAGACTGAGTTTGAGCAGCTTCAAACAAATCAAGAACAAAGCCAGTCAGTTTGGCTTAACTGGCAATCTCGTTCAGAGGTTACAAGGAAAGCTTGAAAGATGCAATTTAGGTGCTCTTCTGAAATGAGGATACATGAAAGCAATGGGGTATTATCCAGGACTTAAACTTGCTGTGGAAGTAACTCGGAAATCATTCAGAAAAGAGATGCTATGTGATAGCTTTCTATGGAAGGACGACTAGGTGGCTGAATGGCATCCTTCAACTGTACTTAATGATGTGATCTGGCTGTATCTTACCAGGCGTAATTCATACGGATAGTATTCCAGTCACTAAGTTTCAACATCTTGGTCAATACAGAAATGAAATATGTGCTAAAGGAAAATACTGTCCACACAAGAACAGAGGAACATCAACAACAGATAGATTCTGTCCCATCACCACAAGGGAACTGCCACTATATGCATCCTTATGCAACAACGATTCAAATGTTATCTTATAAAGAAAAGCAAGTTGCTTCAGATATTCGTTGAGATTTCACCACACCATTGTCGGATGGTACGATCTCTCCAACAGGATTTATGCCTTTTAGCTTTGACAAAGGGTCATCTGGACTTGGAAGCATCAGGTTTTTCTCTCCATACAGTTGCTGCCAGACCTGCTGAGATTTTCCAGCATTTTCTCTTTTGGTTTCAGATTCCAGCATCCGCAGTAATTTGCTTTTAACCATTGTCAGATGACTTGCCACTGCAATCATTTCCTATTTAAAATGATATCTGACATCTCTCGGCTTACGCAGTATTTTGAGTGCGTCTTAAAGGGTCCCCAGATCCCTTGTGGATGCAGCATCTCTCTTTACTTTCCAGCTCCTTCACCAAGGTCCCTAATGCAGCAACTGAAAACAGTGAAGTCCACTATCACCGACGTTCTGCCATTCCTCAATGTTTCTCAGATCACATTCACTTCCTGCACGACTGTCAGCAGCTGCTTCAGCCAGAATTCATTTTCCTTTAAGAGGTGCAGGCTAGTTTTAAGCAGTGCAGACACGCTTCAAGTGGTGCTGGCACGTTATGGCTTTGTGCTCCCTGCTGATGCATGCAAACAATCAATGATACTGGTGCAAATGGCAATCATTTCACGAGTAAGAGGCAGGAAAATAGTGCGCTGTCTGCATTAATCACACATTATGATCCCTGTGCCCATTTTCAGACGCTATCCAATTTAGTCCCTCTGGTCCCTCCATAAATCACTAAATAACCATATCGGTGCCTGTTTCACTCATGCTGCTGGACCTTCTATCAGAGTGTCGAGTGACATTCTTTAGAAACAAACTTCCAAGTAATAATGCAGCTTTCCTTGGGGGATGCTGAAGATAATTTATTGGAAGATTGAAGCCCAAACCTCCTTAGCATCAGCGGAAGCATTCTGCACAGACTTTTTCATTGTCTGAGGGGCCTCTATCACTGGAAGTGTTATTATAAATGTCCCTGATGTTTCACATCCCAGGGCAGATTATGGTAATAAGTTTTCACAACCAGTTGCACCATGGTGGCAAGTGGTCTCGTCCATACTGGCTCTCGTGGTTTGCATACTGAAGATTGCAGAAAATATTGGTACTCAAATAACATGCATGAAGTCTGGATTCCGGGGCTCTGCAGCTGAGGACAGATGCCAGCTGGTACTCCAGCCAGCTATCTATTCTTTGATTGACTGAACACATCACCCAAGCAGCTAAGCTCAAACTACCCACCGTGCCTTTCCTAAGGTGGAGTGAGTAACACTCAGTGCTGAACTGGTTACTTCACAGCAGCCCCTCATTCCGATGATTTCTTTGAAATATCTCAAAAACGGGCTCTGTTAGGATGAGGCTAAACGCAGACTAGGTGACCGCTTTGTGGAACAGCTTCACAAACATGACCCCAAGCTTCTAGCGCTTGCCATTTCAACTCAGCATCTTGCTCTCTTGGCCACATGGCTGCCCTTGGCCTGCTGCAATGCTCCAATGATGCCCAAAGAACAATATCTCATCTTCCAATTAGGCATGTTATAGCTTTCTGGGCTCAACACTGAATTCAACAACTTTAGAATATGAACTTTCCCCTTCGCCTTGACCCGTCTCACCCTTTGGTTTTTGGTTTCCTTGGTTTGTCCTAATAAAACCCCTGACACCAAATCCCGTCCCCCCCAAACACTTCCCCCACCCACCTGTCACATGGCCACTTGTCCCTTGTTTTTCAGTTTTGCTTCCACTGAGCACTAACCTTTGTTCTCTTTAAGAAATCTCACAACACCAGGTGAGAAGTCTCATAACACCAACCTAGTGTTGTGAGACATTTTACTGTGCCCATCCCAGTCCAACGCCGGCATCTCCACATCTTAGTTCTCTTATTAACACAATCAGCTATCATACCTTTATGCCACGATGAGCACTTCTTCAGAACTCAATGCCACCGTTAACACCAATTTTGTCTCGAGTCCATGACATCTTTGTCAATCTCTTCTTAGCTCTGACCTATCCCTGACCTTCTATTCTGTCCCACCTCCTCCACCCCCTTTCCAACTGTATAATTCATCACATTTGTATCCCTGTTCAGTTCAGTAGAAGAGCCATATATGCTTGAAACGTTACCTCTGTTCTATCTTCATAGGTGCTGCCAGAGCTGCTGAATTTATCCAGCATTTTCTGTTTTTATTTCCATTAGAGTGGTGCTTGAATCACAGGTCCTGACACTAGGCAGCACAGCTAATGGTGTATACTTGGTTTCCTGTACTGTGTGTTAGTGAGTGAGCAACTGAATGAGCACTAACAAGAGGAGGATGTTACTGCTCATGCTATTCATGAAGACCTTCAGCTCAACAGTGCCAATTTGTAACAACAGCAATATTAGAACTGGCTTGCCCAATGCAGAACAAAAGATTTAACAGAAGAAATTTCTCCGCAGGTTTGGCACTGTCCACTCCAATTCCACAAGGACAGAAGCAATATTAAGATGTTGGAAATCTGGAAAATACAGAGAGGTGACAACACTGCAAGGCAACTTGTAGTAGATTCACTGAACATCACATCATGCAGGTCAACTGTGTGTTAAACTTAACTGGTAACAACAACAAAATGTGCACTTTTGGGTCAGTGGCTTTGATTTAAACGCACACCACCTTTCCTCCCATCCTCAATGGACAGGAATGGTTCAGAGGTTTTAAAAAAAATAATCCGACCGTATTCCTGTCCTTTTAACTTGTTGAAGTGCAAAGTTCAGATGACAAACTAAACCCCCGTGAATTACTGTACCAAAAGTCTTAAAGTTAAAGTTTAAAGTTTATTTATTAGTCACAAGTAGGCTTACATTCACACTGTAATGAAGTTACCGTGAAAATCCCCTAGTCGTCACATTCCGGCGCCTATTCGGGTACACCTAACCAGCATATCTTTAGACTGTGGGAGGAAATCGGCGCATCCGGAGGAAACCCATGCAGACACGGGGAGAATGTGCAAACTCCACACAGACAATGACCCAAGCCGGGGATCGAACCTGGGTCCTGGCGCAGTGAGGCAGCAGTGCTGACCACTGTGCCACCGTGCAGTCCTCTTAGCTTGTCATCTTAGCCTGATGACATCATCAATATCACAACTTAAGCTTAATAGAAAGTGAGGGAGGCACTGGAGCTGTAAGATTCCCGACATCTGTCTACTTTCAACAGTAAGTGTGGTGATTGTGGTGATTTTCCCTTTAAGGGCAATATGGGAGAAGAGGGTCACCTAGCTTGAGGCACTTATTGGGGCTGAGAGTATGCAATCAGCCTAGAAGATTGAGTCTTCTCTTGGGCAGAAGACCTTCTGAAGACAAAGACATATTGGGACTGGGACAGCCGGGTAAGCTGCGCAGTGGGCGGGGGGGGGGGGGGGGGGGCGGGGGGGGGTTGCGGTGGAGTTGCTGTTGGCCTCTATACAGTTTTTCCTTATGAATTAATACTCTTTGTGTTTCTGATGGAACCTGAGAGCGTGCATAATTACAACAAGTAATTAGTGTGAGCCTGGGAGGAGCAGGAATCTCCCCCAAGCACCATTAAAGAGGTTTTGGTCTGCCCCAGCCCAGATCTCCAGCTTCTGGTTGCCAATGCCCCACTCCCAATTGCTAGGGATAATCCTCAAGTGTCCACAACAATGGCCTCCTGCCACTCCTGTTCTCTGCTGACACAAAAAGCAGAGTTACAGCCTTAATCAGGCAATGCCTTCCATGTTCCTGACCTGCTGGGTTCTTTGGCCTCTTTCTACCTCCCCCTGCCACTGCATTAATATCAAGGCTCATTTCATCTTGTGGAGGTGGTGGCCTAGTGGTATTATCGCTTAACTATTAATCCAGAAACTCAGCTAATGTTGTGGGGACCTGGGTTCGAATCCCACCACAGCAGATGGTGGAATTTGAATTCAATGAGAAATATCTGGAATTAAGAATCTGACGACATAAAACCATTGTCAATGTCCTTTAGGGAAGGAAATCTGCTGTCCTTACCCAGTCTGGCCTACACGTGACTCCAGAGTCACAGCAATGTGGTTGACTCTTGACTGCCTTCAGGCAACCATGGGTGGGCAATAAATGCTGACCAGCCAGCGATACCCATGTCCCACAAAAGAATTTTTAAAAATCTTGTATCACCAATATGCATACAAAGCTTGAAATGAGCCCATCTGAGCAAGTTATATGCTGTTTCAAGGAGCACGTAACTGAGTGAGAGGAGGCAATTTGTTTCTTGCAAGCATTGTCCCTAAATTTGGTTTGGTTCAATACTGGCTAACTTTACTTCGTCAGCTTGTATATTTTCTTTCTCTGCCTTCAAGTCTTTTGTTTGCTTGGCCAGTCATCTCGTGCCAAGCACCAGAGACATTTGTTCATCGAGGAGGACATCCTGGAAAGAAAATGATACAACAATGGCTGCATTTTGCATTTAAGAATCTGGGGCAAATATGGAAGTAACCTATTCCTTTTTGCAGCTTTCCTATATGTCACCAGCAACAATTAATTGGCCCCTTTAAGTAAGTAGTTGTGGTCTTTAAAATCTAAAGCTGTGCACTACTTCCTGCCCCCAATGCTTTAATTTATATTGTCACATGTATTGGGATACAGTGAAAAGTATTGTTTCTTGCGCATTACACAGATAAAACATACTGTTCATAAAGTACATCAGGGAGAAGGAAAGGAGAGGGTGCAGAATGTAGTGTTTCACTCACAGCTAGAGTGTAGAGAAAGATCAGCTTAATATATGGTAGGTCCATTCAAAAGTCTGATGGCAGCAGGGAAGAAGTTGTTCTTGTGTTGGTCGGTACGTGTTTTCAAACTTTTGTATCTTTTTCCCGATGGAAGAAGGCAGAAGACAGCATGTCTGGGGTACGTGGGGCCCTTGATTATGCTGGCTACTTTTCTGAGGCAGTGGGAAGTGTATACGGAGCCAATGGATGGAAAGCTGGCTTACGTGATGGATTAGGCTACGTTCACAACCCTTCAGAAAGGATGCTTTCGATCCGGAAATGTTGGCAAACTCCCAGCACTAGGCACATCTCGGCTGGGAGCTGACTGCAAATAATTAATTGCTCAAAACCTGGGAATTGTACGAAATCACCACAGTGCCCTCACTGCAAGTATTCCACTCCCTGCAATGAGATCATACGACTTCAACCCCAGGACCAGAAGATTCTCCTCAATGTGGATCTGTAACCCACGAGATCAATTATAATTTTATTTTGACCCAATTCAGCACCACTCAATATATGCTGCCCATGTTTCATACAAAGTGCAGTATTTAACATGTAGCCATACATGTTACCCATCATCAATCCTCTAGATATTATCTAATGCAGGAATTCATCTAAAACATTACAAACAGAAGAATTTAAATAAAAAATAATTTGTTGATTAAATTCAGAATATTCCAATATCGCTAAGTTACAGACTATAGAGTTGTTCGGAAAGCAAATAAATTAGAAACCCGATCCGACCGCAGACATGCAGAGCAACCTGAATACCATTGGAAGCATTGCGAACTATCATTAGGACCCAGAACTAAAGATAACTTTGGTCAAATTTAAAGCCATCTGCTGACTTTGTCTGCAGTGAAAATATTGCTCAAATGCTGTAAATAAAACTTATTCCTATCATTGCATTTTCCACACTAACTGAATCTAGGGAGAATTATGAACAGCAATTACCACCTAGGGATGTAATCTTTTAAAAGATAATATGCAGACACACTGCCCACTTTCACCATCTGTTTTATCACTGTGTGCCTTCCAGATACAGATTACTGTGACCACAGCCGAGAACACGGTGATAAAATTGCAGATAGGTGATTGTGACTTCAAGAAGAAAATTATTTTCTGATGAAAAAAGCTGCTGGATTTCCCACTACAGACGGTGGCAGGGATGCAAAATCATTAAAGTCATACACCAAGGTTCAAATCCTGGTCTGTGCTCAACTAATCTCCAGACTCTTGCACTAGGAAGGCAAGGGGGGAAATGAAAACAAATACAGCTGGGGCTTCAGCTCCTCATCCAGTGGACTTGTGCACACACTGGAAGAGGTTGTATTGAGCTCAGCAGTAATAATGTTTGCTCCACTTGAACAACAGCCTGCTGACATGCACCATCTTCACTCACACAAGAAGAGTGCTTGCTTTGGTGAGGTACGAGAGTCTTTTTTCCCCCCCGAGTGTATCTTTGCACCCATACTGTTTTTTACCCTTTTGGGGAATAGTTGGGGAAAGTGGTGGAAGGATTCCTGAGCTAATTATCAGCTCATTGAACCACACTGAATGATCCTACCATGACCATAAAGTCCTGCTATTGGATTCAAACCCAGAGCTTCTGGTCCAGTGGTAGGGGTCCGACTACTGCGTCACAAGACCTCCTCATTAGAGGGTGACTATGGTACTGCTCACTAGCTCGAATCAGTATCTTTATGAAGAGAGTAAAAGAAAGGAAGTTGCAAGATTAAAACATTCACCAATATGGTAGATAAGCTTCTATGAGAATTCTGACTTATGCTATACCAGAGGGGAAACCTGTCTGCCTCCTGCACCAGGTGAAAATGCACCATGTAGTTGGACTTGAGAAATCTGCAACCTGTAGCAATGCTTCACATCTTTCAAAAATGGGATCTTCCGGTGGTTGCTGGCTGACTGCACTTGTAGGCTGAAAGCCCCTAATGCACGAGAGATAACTTTGATGAATGCCTCTGAAATTTCACTGCAAAGTCAATGATTCTTGCACTGAGTCCCCCATCTTGATTGGGAAAGCTGACTTTTTGCTTTCTCATTATACTAAAAGAAGCATTTTTAGAAGAAAACTATCATTCCCAATTGAATTAGAGGCCCCTGATAGTACACAAGATGTAGAGCTTGAGGCTTACACCTGAGTTAACTAAATTCAGGATCAATTGGTGGCTTCCAGTTACAAAGGCACCGAGATGTCAGGGTCTGATAATCTGCGATTATCAGTTCTTTGAACTATGTTCAATGCTCCTTCCATGGCCAACATGTCCTGCCATTGGACTCAAACCAAGACCTTCTGGTCCAGGAGTAGGGACCCTACCACAGGGTCACAGGACAGATTCTAAATACCTATTCCTTTCAGATTTGTTACAGTAATTAAACCAAGAGGATTATGCTGCTATTTACAGAATTCACTGAATCATAGAATCATAAAATCTCTACAGTGCAGAAGGAGGTCATTCGGCCCATTGAGTCTGCACTGATCACAATTCCACCCAGGCCCTATCCTGTAGTCCCACATATTTACCCTACTCATCCCCCTGACACTAGGGTCAATTTAGCATGGCCACTCAACCTAATCTGCACATCTTTGGACTGTGGGAGGAAACCAGAGCACCCAGAGGAAACTCACGCTGACACGGGGAGAATGTGCAAACTCCACACAGACAGTGTCCCGAGGCCAGAATTGAACCCAGGTCCCTGGCGCTGTGAGGCAGCAGTGCTAATCACTGTGCCACCATGCCGCCACTAACATTCATAATTCTACCACTTCACTTAGCAGCCTATTTCCCTACAGACACCTTTTAACAAACACGTCCCTTTGTGCTTGAGACAGCAATTTATGAATACCTCATTACCTGTGCACAGTTGGTGACACCATGACGGAACTTCGAAGGAATAGGACATTGGATATTTAAAACTGTTAGAACACCTCATAAAACAGTCATAAATATATGTGCTACTGCTGCTAACATTTACATTCACAGCCTTTCCAATTTACTTGGTTTTACTTTCAAATTTTACATAACATTTACGAAGACACAGTAAAAGCTGGAAACAGTTAATAAAAATTAAAAATACACAAAATATGCAACAGTTTTATCAGCAGCTGGAAAATATAGGTTAATGGATCTGGAGTAACAATTCTGCTGAAGGGTTATAGCTTGTTGGATGTTTCACATTTTGGCTGATTTGCTGTGCATTTAAGCGTTTACAGTTTTTAATTATTCATGTCGCATCATAAGGGGACACAGGAAGGCAATTCCAGAGAGGATGAACTTCTCATTTTATCTGTCTGCCCTAATCCCTCATCCCCTTTCATCTGCCCTGAAGAGTTCTCAATGCTGCACAAAATACTTGGTAATAATAAAATTGCATTACTTTGTTTTAAGAGAAAGTGCTCAGTAAACAGAGTATAAATAAAAATATGGCTAAATGTTACAACAAAGAAAAGTACTATCAATACCTGTGCCTATATTGAAGTGAATGGATAATTGTACAGACTACTGTCAGCACTGGGATAAGTTCCCCCAAGGGTGAACTAAATTCTGTATTCTTTTATGAAAGACACTACATCTCATAATGTTATTTGAGACTGCAAGGGAGCAATTTAAGAGACTGTTCATTTTTAAGCAATTTACTATGAGTTCACTGACAGCGTGCTTTCAGGATTACAATGGAGGGCTGCATGTATTGCAAGGTGAGCCATAATTTATTTTACTCATTCACAGCGTCACTGACCGGGCCAGCATTTATTGCCCATCCCTAATTGCCCTTGGGAAGGTGGTGGTGAACTGCCTTCTTGAATTCAATGGAGTTTCTTGCTCGGCCATTTTAGATGGCAATTAAGCGTCAACCACATTGCTGTGGGCCTGGAGTCATAACGGCCAAACTTGGCAAGAATGACAGATTTTCTTCTTGAAAAGACATTATTGAACCACATAGGCTTTTATGATAATCTCACAGCACGATGGCACAGTGGTTAACACTGTTGCCTCACAGTTCCAGGGACACGGGTTCAATTCTGGCCTTGGGTGACTGTCTGTGTGAAGTTTGCATGTTCTCCCCGTGTTTGTGTGGTTTCCTCCGGGTGCTCCTGTTTCCTCCCACCCGCCAAAGATGCGCAGATTAGGCGGATTGTTCATGGTAAATATGTGGGGTTACTGTGATAGGACCCGGGGGGAGCTCAGTAAGATACTTTATCAGAGAGTCAGTGCAAACTCAATGAGCAGAATGGCCTCCTCCTGCACTGTCGGGATTCTATGATACCTTCATGATCACAAATATTGATGAGTATTTTATTCTATGTTTCCTGAATTAACTGAATTTAAGTTTTTCAACAGTTGTGGTGGGAGTTGAACATGTCTCTGGACTATTAGTACAGTATTACATGCCCAACCATGTAACCAACATAGCACCACAACTGTGGAATTAGAATGTGTCCAAACGTTGTGGATTTTCTTGCAGTACATATTGTAGATGCATTTCATCAAGTTCTTAAGCATTCCCAAGTTTCTTTACAGGGATTTTATCCCAACAAAAATTGTATTATAAAATGCAACAACACTGCAATTATTTACATTTTATTGAGAAGATCAAGTACTAATTTCATTCAAATAAATATCCCAAATATAATATTTAATGAAAAATGAATTAAACAAATGATCATATTTATTATTCAAAACATTGCATTTAGGATTTACCACTTCAGTGCAGCAACTTATATGCAAGGACAAAGAAAGGTCTGAACAGACATGTGATTATGCTGTGAGTCTAGTCTATGGAGGTCGTGTGAAAGTCTGCCTGGTGGGCCTTCGTGTTAACAGAAAGATTGTACCTCAAAAATGACAACTGCCCAGTGCCATACACAGACCAGAAATTCAACCCTTGTTCTACCCTGATTGCTAATTCCTTCTGTGGAAACGTCAGGGACATGAAATTGGTCACATGGCCTTGTCTCAGAATCAGCAGAAAGGAAAAGGAAAATCAGCCTGCTGAAAACTGAAATCCAGTGTGCGCGTAGATGTTAAGATTAAGTTGGATATGATGCCATTCTGCGCCCCCCCCCCCATACAGTCAATATATTCAATACATAAATCTTAATAAGTCATTCGCAAAGGTTACTAGAGAGCATACAGAACTTATAGAAATATACTGCAGTGTGACTTCGTACCCTCAGAAGAAAAGGTGAGGAACTTGGCAATAAAGGTTCAAGGTATAAGGAAGCTGTGGCATATAGTTTTGAGATGAAAGTCTGGGGTCACGTACCAAATGACTCAAGAACAGCTTTTTCCCTGCTGCCATCAGACTTTTGAATGGACCTACCTTGCATTAAGTTGACCTTTCTCTGCACCCTAGCTATGACTGTAACACTACATTCTGCACTCTCTTGTGTCCTTCTCTATGAACGGTATGCTTTGTCTGTATGACGCGCAAGAAACAATACTTTTCACTGTATGCTAATATATGCGACAATAATAAATCAAATCAAAATCCTGCACATTGGCTTTATGGGTAACAGTCCCATGTATTTATTCTCTGTTTCTACTTCTATTTTTGCTTGAGAATAGAAGGACTTATTAATCATGCTATAACTTGATCACTTCTCATCACTGATCGCAAAATTTGTTCAGCTTTTCTTCTCAATAACAGTAGCTGAAGAGTTCAGTTCTTGAATGACAATCTTTCATTTACGGCTGCTGGGTATAAATCCTGGAACTCCCTTCCTACCAGCACTGTGGATGTATCTGCACCAAAGAGGTTGCAGCAGTTCAAGAAGGTAGCTCACTACTACATTCTGAAGGGCGATTAGGGATGGACAATAAATGCTGTTCTAGGCAGCAATACTCACATCCCATAAATGAAAAAAAAATTATCCTTAAACAATCCATTTACTTCCAAATTAAAAGAGAGTTGGGATAACTAATAAGGATATCTAATAAGCATTTCTAACTGGATACAAGCCCCATGTGATTCACATTGTTATTGGAGATAGGCATTGAGATATCCCTGAATCTCTCAGGCACAGGCACTTTGCCGGAATCTGGGAGAGAAGGAGCACAGAAGTCTGTATTGGTTCACCATGCAGGAATGAAACAAGGCTGGAAGATTTGTCTACCATATGATCAAGGGAGGATCATCAGACACACAGTCAGACATGTAAGCATGCACATACAGTAAGGGGATAGGAAAGAGAAGTTTACAATTATGAATAACTTGGATATCAGTTCACGTGATTTCCAAAGTCCAGAAGGAACAAATCCAGTAGGTTTCCCTCATGAAGAAATTCCAGTTCAGGAGAGCTCCTGGCTGAAGTCCTACTTGAAATGTTTGACAGAATTCTGCATGCAACAGTTTAATTTGCTCCTGGGTTTGATACTTTGTTTGGAAGTAATTTTTAAATTATCATTTGACATCTTAAAGTGATCAAGTGAAGGAACTGACCTGAAACCACATCTATTGCAAACATTTATTTTCCTGAAAACCATTGAAACCACATCAACTGCGAACAAAATCTGTTCAGGTGACATCATTGGTGTTGAACTGACATGGAATGATGCTGAATGTGCTCTTGGCTAGCTTCAAGTGTGCTCACAGCAAGTAAACTGGCCTGTTTAAGTGCTCACAGATGAAAATTGTTGGAAATTAACTGAATCAATGCAGCTCATACTTGGACATTTGTCCCTGAAGTGTGGTTAAGTGCACATACCAGCAATTAGTATGGGCCAGCTAGGTAGTGAATGCATCTGCCTCCCAATTTCCAGTATCATGCAACATACAGATATAGTTGAGGTAGAAAGTAGAATTCATATATAATTAGAACACTCTTCAGAATTGAATAAATGGTTACAATTTGTTCACAGGCAGAAAAAGGCTAAACCTGTTTTTCCCATTTTGCACATACAGGGACAGCTCTGAATTTAATTTAAGACAGATGGAGTATTTCATGTGTTTAGAAGTGACTGGGATTTTAAAAAGCCCTTATCAGACAAATGTACCAGATACGGTCTAGTCTCGAGACAAGTGGGACTGCCAACCTCCACCCGCCAAGCATCTACACCCAACCATCACCCCCCAGTCCCAACACCACCCCTGTACCCTTATCCCAGCCCCAAGCCCAACCATCTGTCTCTCTCCCTCTCCACAGTCCAATACTTACCTTGCCCTTAAATGCACACGTGTTAAGCATCGTGCCAGTTGGGCCTGGCATCACTCCTGATTTCGGCCAGCCCCGGCCAAGGAGAGGTCAGGAAGGTGGGGTGGGGAGGACAGGGGTGGGAAATGGGAGTAGGATATGTGGGTGAAGGGATAGGAGGGGGTAGTGTGGCTGTAGGGGGTTGTGTGGAGTGTGGAGTAAGAGGGGGGTGAGAGTACGTGGGAGTAGGGTATAGGGGGTGGGACTCAGATGGCAGTGGGTGGGGTCATCAGTCAGGGAGAGTAGGTAAGAGTAGGGCTTGGCGGATACATTTCCATGACACCAGAAATTAGGAGGTGGATGTGTAGAAACTGTCCATAATAATTGCTAGTACATACACTTAAACATACTTCAGTGATGTATACATTTGTATCTGTGAGCACTTGAACAGCCTTAAGGACTTGCTGTGAGCACAGTTAGATTAGCTGAGTGCTGATTCAGCATCATCTCATGTCATTTGAGCACCAATCATGTCAGCTGAATGCTTGCTGGCAAATAACTATTGGCAATTGATGTGGTTTGAATACTATGCAAATTTATTTCACATCAGCGACTTCCCCTGATCACTTTCATTTGCCTAATTAGGACTATCACACCTGTGTGAAAGTTAAAAATATTGTGTGCAGAATTCTGTCACAATTTTCCGATAGGGCAGCCCCACATGTGAGATTCCATGAACAACATGTCAGGACATGTCTCCAGTGTAATCTGTCATGCCTTCGTCACCTAATAATTCCAGACATCAGGTAGCCATCTTTTGGCTCAGCAAAGTTCATTTTCAAATAAGCAAAGAATAAAGTTTGAGTTACAGAGTTTATGATTTATTTTATATCTCAGGAGCCTCATTTCTTCTCTAAGGACGAGTAGGCGGGCTGACGCCTTAGCTATCCCACATAATATGGGCGACGTTTTAGAGGTGGGAGTTAGGCAGCAGGTTAGACATTTGCTTTATTTTACGAGCCCCCACCCCCACCTTCAAATATGCTAGCAGGGTGCCATAACATTCAGCTCTAGAGAATAGATGGCAAGCGTAGGATTAAACCCGAGCGACAACATAGCTGATTTTTAACCTGTTCAAAACCCACCCACCCACTTCTCCAGAGTTAAAATTAGACAAGCGTGTCTGTAGCTGAGCTCTTCTCTTACCCTCATTACCGAGATTGATACAGGAAGAATAGCCACAAGCAATGTCCCTGTTAAGCAACGGCACAACCGTGCAGCAATCTGGAATATGCCAGTACAGTGCAACAGGCCATGCACAAATATCAGAGGAAACATAGTCCACAAGGGTGATGTGGCAGGTGGACTGTCAGTGCCTGTGACAGCAGAGGAGAGAGGGAACAAGATGAGAAAACAAGAGACGTCTCTGTGAGAAAAGCAGCAGCAAAATTCAAAATCAGTCAAATATTGTATTATTCTGCAATTAGACAAGCTTAGCCCTGGGGCCATGTTAATCATAATGAGCCTTTGAAAATGATATTAAGACATTCTGGAAAAAAACACTGCTCTCAGCACAAGTAGCTAACCAGAATACTGAAATGCAATTACTGTACAAGTTACCACTGGACCAATCTCGTCTTATTTTATAAACAATAATTCAACCAACTAATTATATATGACAAGCAAAATCACATGCTGCATTCAAAGCTTGTTCATTTTAATTTTATGGAGAAGTTACTCCACTTAACCATTTTCTTCTAATTTTCACTTTGTGAAGTATTCAGTCCTCTTCATACTAGGAGGCCGAAAGCGCTCAGTAGCACAGTCGTTAGCACTGCAGCCTCACAGCACCAGGGACGCGGGTTCGTTTCCCAGCCCTGGGTCACTGTCTGTGTGGAGTTGGCACGTTCTCCCCGTGTCTGCATGGAATTCCTCCAGGTGCTCCGGTTTCCTCCCATAGTCCAAAGATGTGCAGGTTAGTTGGATTGGCCATCCTAAATTTCCCCTTAGCTAGGGTAAATGTGTGGAGTTATGGGGATAGGGTATGGATGGGATTGTTTCGGTGCAGACTTCATGGGCCAAATGGCCTCCTTCTGCACTGTAGGATTCTATGATTCTATCATAATAAAATATGTCATTGAAGCAATTCTCATCAAGACACCTGCAACTTAAATATGAGCAGATCCTCTTATGCCATTGCCTTCCTACACACTGGTTCAGCTTTGGAAAGATATATCCATCTCTTTTACCTTGTGAACAATGCATTATAAATTGAAATTGAAAGTTGAATCCTACTTTGCAATCCCTTTAAATACAAAATAATTCACTTTTAGGTGTAATTTTAGTAGCCTTTGTTGCAACAAATACTTATGCATGATTGTAAAGATCATCTGCCAAGTTTTCAACTTATGTAGGACACTGCAGCATGAGAAAACCCAACTAAATTTTGTTTTTAAAACCACTCCTCTACTGGCTACCAATAGCTGGATTTCTGACTGGGGGAATGATGATGAACCAGTTCCTGATTAGAATATTATAATATGAAAAGTAGGTAAAATACCAGGTAATATATACCTGGTCCATATGGTTTCTTTTACTCATTACAGTCACCTAAGGGGGTTACAGAAACATTCCCCAGATTTTCTTAACCCGATTGGCCTTGATTTTTTTTTTGCCACTCCAAGCATGACTGACAGCATATGCTGGTGGGATTGTGAGCTTAATCATGATGTTGCTGTACATTTGGTTCTGTGGAGTAAGCATTGATAGACTAGCTGGCATTTTTAGCCTGTTGAACTCACATGTATGCGTATGTTGTGTGAGAGTTATAGGATATGTAAGATTTTGATAATACTACTAATTTTTAGGGTTTATGTTGCTCTGCAGTAGCATTTATGGATTTCATCTTGACTCTTTTCTTAACAGTTCAGTTGAATTTCCGTTAGTGAGACAATTAACAGTTAAGGCAGATGGGGAACAGGAAGCCAAACATTAAGGAGCTAAAATTATACTTCATGGATTTCATTAAAGGTACCAAAAAGTCTGGGTTCAAGTAATTGCACTTGTTTTAATTACACTGTTTAATCAAAGCCTTCTTGTCAGTTTTGAGGCAAAGGGAACTTCCATGTTGTCTTCAGTATTTTTGATAATTGTATGTAAATCTTGCTCAATGAATTCTACTTCATTTATATTATTAGCTATGCACACTTTTTTAAGTCAGGCACATCATCGGAACCCATTGTTAGAAATTAAGAATTTGGAACTTAGATATTTTAAGTAAAAGAGTTTTATACCTCAAAACTCCCAAACCATACAGATAAAATCATTTGTGTCTGCATCATGTTCCATTAAACAGCTGTTTAATACCTGACTTAATATATTTGTATGTGCACGTCTTGCTGACCTAATGGCTCAATGTATTGAGACTACCTAAATCAGGGTCTACATTCTGCAACTCCAGAGGTGCATGAGGGTTAACCACTCGGGTGCAACTCTTGTGTTTGATCGATTAAACTTATTTTGGTTGCAATTAAATGGTTTTTGTCATTTTCTTATATTAAATCACCTTGTACTTGAGTAAGTATAACACAATTTAACACCTTTAAGGTAAAAACCTTTGAAATATTGTTGATATGTCTCCGTCTGCTTTTCTATTCTTTTGGCATTTGAGTCACAACATTGTAGCATTAAATATTTTGCATTTTTGACTGAATTTAAAAAATATTCTTGCTATTAAAGTAGTCGATCCCTGGTCTAGATCTTCAGTGAGGGTAGGGTACAGAGGTCCCCGAGAAAAGAAAATATTTGAAACTGGCAGTGAGGCAGTAAAGAGGCATCTTCCGTAAAACGATAAATCAGAAATTTAGCAGCAATTATGTATGACCGGCATATCCAGGTGAATCTTGCAAAGCTTGCTTCACTCCAGGATTTCCTTGTTTCCAACTCTAGGGGCCTGATTTTACCATTGCGTTGCACCCATTTTCGGGTGTGAAAACTTGGTAAAGTCGGGGGTGAGGCGAATGGTGCGATCCGCACCCGCCTCCTCGCCAGTTTCCCCCTTTACCAAGTCCTGAAAATGGCCGTGATTGGGACCACACCCTAAAAGCATTTGCATGTATTCAAATTGACTTGATGAGTTTCACGCCCAACTTTCCCAGCACTTCCCCCCTTACCACCGTGTTTGCCCATCCAGAGTTGGCACAAAACAGACATGCTCCATATAAGTCCGATTCGGGCTCTCCATCAGTGAGGGTTAGTGAGGAGGAAGTGCCGAGCGTCCGATAGCTCTCTGCTTGAGATCGTGAGTGGGGGGGGGGGGAATCCGCTGCCACTCTGCTGAGATCAATGGGGGGAGAGAAAGGGTCCGCTTTCACTCTGCCTGAGATCAGTGTGGGGGAAGGGGACGTGATTGGGCTGGGTGACAGTGGGGTGGGGGTAAAAGGGGGTCAGTAATGTGTTGTGGGGGTGGGGCAATGTCTGAGGGGGCCAGGAGCAGGCTTTATCCGGTCTGGGAGGGATGTGGCAGGGGAGCAGCACTCATCTTTTTTTTTTCTGCGCATGCGCAGTTGGAGGCGCCGATTGGAGCTGCAGGGTTTTGGGTGTGTTAAGCCCCGCCCACAGGCTTGTGCAGTGTGACTCGGACTCGCTGATATTTTTGCAGGCAGAGTGCGCATGGGGGCACCTGAGAACGGGTCTAAAAGTCGGATCTGGAACACTCCCAGTTTCAAGTCCGCCCAGCACTTAGAATCAAAATGGTAAAATAGGGCCCTCGGGGTACCATTTGATTTCAATGAAGGCATGGAAATGCAGAAAAGAAAGGTGAGCCATCAATCAAGTACCATAGGCTTGATATTGTTTTTTAAAACTTTTCCAATTCAATCGAATCAAGTCCAATTCAAAGTCTCAAGAAGTTGAGACATTTCAGATCCAAGCTGATAAGACAGGGTATGCGACCCTTTACCCTGTCTTGGGCCTGATCTACATGAGCCAAGCTGATTGGAGTAGGCAGACGTCTCCGCCCCCAAGGCTTGATCTCATTTGCATCTTAGCCAAAAGGCAGAGATGTCGCTTTTAAAAATTGCTTCATATGAAAATGAAGCTTAAATGCAACCCAATGGCCACGACCAAGTGCAGCATCACCAGACTACACTTGATCTTAGCCAAAATTGTTTTTTTTTACTTTTCCAATTCAATCAATCAAATCCAATTCAGAGTCTCAACAAGTTGAGACATTTCAGATCCAGGCTGACAAGACAGGGCGAGCGACCAAATCACCCTGTCCTGGGCCTGATCTACATGAGCCAAGCTGATTGGAGAAGGGGGAGGTTCCTCCTCCAAGACTTGAGCTCATTTGCATCTTAGCCAAAAGGCCGAGATGCCGCTTTAAAAAATTGCTTCATATGAAACATATGAAGCTTCAGTGTAACCTAATGACCTCAACCAAGTGCGGCCGACCATGGGCTGCCGACCATACTACACTTGATCTTAGCCAAAAGGCCGAATTGTTACTGAGCTAAAGTTGGGAACAGCAATTTTATCAGTCACTAATTTTGGGTTGGATGAACTTGGCTGGCGTCAGCATGGTCCACCTTTACATCAAGATGGTCAAAGTCTGAAATAACTCTTTAAAACTGGTTCTATCAGAATGCTACATAACAGGAGAAAGAAAAACTACAAATACATCAAATCTATTTCTAACTAGCATGAAATAAAACAAAGAACTTAGTTAATATTACTTTTGAGATTTGAATGTTTTGGAATTGAAGTAAATATTAAATTTTTACTTAGCGCTACCAATGAAGCTGGTTAGGAACACATAGTGAGGAATATATAACCATCACGTTTGGAATTTAGATAGGAGAGGTGATTTTGTCAATGGACTAGTAATGCAGAGATTCAGAATAATGCTCTGGGGACTTGGGTTCAAATCTCGCTGCGGCGGATGGTGAAATTTGAATTCAATAAAATATTCTGGAATTAACAGTCTAATGAAAAAAATTGTCGATTGTTGCAAAAACCTACCTGGTTTACTAATTTGATTTGATTTGATTTATTATCACATGTATTAACATAAAGGGTAAAGTATTGTTTCTTGCGCACTATACAGACAAAGCATACCGTTCATAGAGAAGTAAATGAGAGAGTGCAGAATGTAGTGTTACAGTCATAGCTAAGGTGTAGAGAAAGAACAACTTAATGCAAGGTAAGTCCGTTCAAAAGTCTGACAGCAGCAAGGAAGAAGCTGTTTTCGAGTCGGCTGGTATGTGACCTCAGACTTTTGTATCTTTTTCCCGACGGAAAGTGGTGAAAGAGAGAATGTCCGGGGTGCGTGGGGTCCTTAATTATGCTGGCTGCCTTGCCGAGGCAGCGGGAAGTGTAGACAGAGTCAATGGATGGGAGGCTGGTTTGCGTGATGGATTGGGCTATATTCACAACTTTCTTCCCTAAAGGAAGAAAATCTGGCCTATATGTGACTCCAGACCCACAGCTTTGAGGCAATTTTAACTGCCCTCTGAAATAGCCTAGCACACCACTCAGTTCAAAGGTAATTTGGGATGGGAAATAAATGCTGGACTAGCCAGTGACACCCATATCCCATGAATAAAAAAAAATGATGGACATACATTATGTATGGACAATATGGGTCAGATTCTGCCAAAAAAAAATGATAAGCTGCTGGTGCTCACAGTTATTTATAGGTACTTAGGAGCAAGACCAGATGAAATATTCAAAAATTTCCAAAAGATCCAAATTTTGTTATTAAAATCCATTAAAACTTGTCAAAACAAATTTTGTCGTTACAAGTGTAAGTACTCTCTTAACAATGTGTTACATGTTAAGATCTGTTCTCTGGCACTGAAAATAAACCTTTACATGTATGCAGCCTCATTCCTTCAAGGTTATGAATTTTTCCAGTGAATTTGAAAGTCAAATTTAACTTTTCCCGTTTCTTTTCTCCTCTTTCTGTTTGAATGCAAATGCTGCTTCCCCCCCGCCGCCCCCACCACCCCCTCCCCCCATCTATTTCTCTAATTTTATATTCAATTCATCCATTTCCATTCAGCCCGCTCCCTGTCCTACCTGTGTTTATTTCTCAATTCCGAAATTTAATTTGTTAAGGAGCTACCCGCTTGTTGTCCTCTTCACTCAGGTCCCAGATGCCCTTTTACCCAAGCTGCCCTGTTATCAATTCACAGTACCAGCAACATTGGGGGTAAAGGCTTTTTTAACCTGAAGGGTGCAGGGGCAAATCTAATTTATAGCAGATGAATCCCTCTACAACATATCCTGGTCAAAGATTAGAGCATCTGTGAGCTGAAGGAAAGAGGAAGCAGGAAAAATGTGCAATCTGTAATCACATATTTGCCTGTTTCTAGATGCTTTTTATTTGCACTTGCATTGCAGTGTTTGCATGTGCACAACAAGAGATGGCTAATACATCTTAGCAAATACATTTTTCCCACTCTTGAATCCATTGCCGGGGAGCGGTGCGGGAGGAGGGATGCGGGGAGGAGTAGATGTCTGGTGCAATTTAAATATTAAAGGCCCATGGGTGTTGGGAGGCCATCAGCTGCATCAACAGAGCTTGCCTGTAACAGTCCGGGTGGCCACTAGTGGCTCCATCTACTGGAAAAGGAGACAAAAAAGACAATGCGGCTCAATTGATCCAGCTGGAGGGGATCCCCCTCTATGAGGTGCCTGCCACCATCCCTGCTCTGAAGTATTTACTTACATTACAGCTCCATTTTGAGGCACCCTCCCAGTTTTCTACCTGCCTCAGCAGCGCTCATTTTTCTCAGGGCAACGACTCAGGCTCTGCAGCCTGGTTTTGATTTGATTTGATTAATTACTGTCTCATGTATTGGTATACAGTGAAATGTCTAGGCGTCACCCAGCACCGGAATAAAGAATAAAGGCACCCCTAGAGGAGACTGATTCACTCTTTTTCATTTTAGCACTCGATTGTTCCTTGACACCTGATTTACATCTCACAAGGGAAGAATTGGTGAAAAACAGTTTTCACTTCACCCTAGCACCAAACTCGAATAACCATCAGAAATAAAGTGCGTCCCATTTTTCTGTGAAGGATTAATAATAGTGAGAGAGGTAAAATAAAACAGGATTGGAACAAAATCCATAATCCATCACTATGATTGCTCAAACTAGTTTGCATAGTGTTCAATATTTAAGAAAGGATGTGTATTAAAAGTCACTATTATGTTGTAATTGGTTCCATGACTTTGCTATGACAGTTGGCCTTTTAAAACGCTGCTGTGAAGAGAGTGAGAAAGTTTCATTTATAACCACGGAAATGTATGTCTTTTATGACATTAAATGCGTCATACCTCAGCATTTTAGGTTTGCTTTGAAAGCATTGTTAGCCGGCCACATAAATTATATGGTCAACTTTCATATGAAGCAATTTTTTAAAGCGGCATCTAGGCCTTTTGGCTAAGATGCAAATGAGATCAAGCCTTGGAGGAGGAAGACCTGCGCCTCCTCCAATCAGCTTGGCTCATGTAGATCAGGCCCAAGACAGGGGTTGCATACCCTGTCTTGTCAGCTTGGATCGGAAATGTCTCAACTTGTTGAGACTCTGAATTGGACTTGATTTGATTGAATTGGAAAAGTATAAAAAAAAATATGGTCAACTTTTCCTTTGCTCTAGCCACAAGGATGAGTATTCGGTTCATGCATCTCTGGTGATCCGAACACTCCCCAGTCTCCCTCCCCTGGCTATTGTAACATCCTGTCATTTCTTTCTCTGCCTTTTGGCTAAGATCAAGTGTAGTATAGGTTGCCTGCGCTTGATCGAGGTCATTGGGTCACATTATAAGCTGCATTTTCATATGAAGCAATTTTTAAAAAGTGACATCTTGGCCTTTTGGCTAAGATGCAAATGAGATCAAGCCTTGGAGGAGGAAGACCTGCGCCTCCTCCAATCAGCTTGGCTCATGTAGATCAGACCCAAGACAGGGTAGAGGATTGCATGCCCTGTCTTGTCAGCCTGGATCGGAAATGTCTCAACTTGTTGAGACTCTGAATTGGACTTGATTTGATTGAATTGGAAAAGTATTAAAAACAAATTCCCTCCACCATTAATCATTGAACCCCTGAGGGTGCAGAAGGAGGCCATTCGGTCCATCGGGTCTGCACCGACCCTCTGTCAGAGCATCTTTCCTAGGCGCTTTCCCCCCACCCTATCCCCGTAACCCCACACACTTACCATGGTTAATCCATCTAACCTACACATCTAAGGGGTAATTTAGCATAGCCAAGCAACCTAACCTGCACATCTTTGGATTGTGGTAGAAAACCGGAGCACCCGGCGGAACCACATGCGGAAACGGGGAGAACATGCAAACTCCACACAGTCACCCAAGGCCGGAATTGAACCCAGCTCTGAGGCACCAGTGCTAACCACTGTACCACC
Organism: Mustelus asterias; assembly: GCF_964213995.1. Taxonomy (NCBI): domain Eukaryota; kingdom Metazoa; phylum Chordata; class Chondrichthyes; order Carcharhiniformes; family Triakidae; genus Mustelus; species Mustelus asterias. Next base: position 48,978,843 of record NC_135803.1, read on the forward strand.
GTACCATCCTGGGTAAGCTGGAAATTTGTTCCTCACGTTAGTCACTCTTTGCACTGTTTTGAAAAGCTACATAATAATTCATATGTTTTAGAATATAACATTTAGTTTCAGGAATTAAAGTTTAAGCTAAATAAATGGGGGCATCTGCTTGAGAAACTGGCAATGACTCTGATGTAAATGTAATTCAAACAAGCTTGGGTTTATTACACTTTAGAAGATAACCTATGGTTATTTTATTGTGGTGTTTGTCTCCTTTAAGGGTCTTACTGTCGAGAGGGTCACATGAGCCAGGTAACCAATCAGAGAGCAGGGTGACGGGTCACCCTAACAAGCCCAGGTTTGTCTAACAGATTCAATCCAGAAAATAACTGGCAGCACAAGGCTGCCTCCGAATTATGGTTGTATGTAAACAAATGTTACAGTTTTTATTTACCTAACTGGCGACCCAGAATAATTACCTGTCATGAGGATAAAAGAACAAAAGGTGGTTCCAAGATTGTGAGTATAAAACCCTGTTGAAGTTGAGTCCAACTTAAGTTAAGGAAGTGCTTGCAGATATGCCCATATTTGGAAGGATTGATCCCTTTGATGCTTCCATGGAGGATTGGACACAATAATTGGGTGTCTGGGCTACTACTTCCATGCCAACTGAATAGAAGAGAAAGGGAATTCTCCTAAGCATGTGGGGCGATCAAGCCTAACAATTTAATCCACGGTCTCACATTGCCAAACGCACCCAATTCTAGATCATTCACGAAGATAATTGATTTGGTGAAAGCACATTGTCATCCAAAGCCCTCAGTAATCCTGCAGTGGTTTAAGTTTAATTCAATGAGGAGAGCCCAGAGGAGACCATTGCAACCTATATCACCAAGCTGAGACAGATCTCAGAGCACTGCAGTTTCGGAGCCACTCAATGATATGCTGAGAGACCGTCTAGTCTGCGGGTAAATAATGAGCCATCCAAAGGAAGGTGTTAGTAGAGACAGATATTAATTTTACAAAGCACTGGAGATGGTCCTAGTGATGGAGAGCACAGAGAAGGGTGCACAGGAGCTACAGAGCGTGCAAAATGGCACGGTTCACCAGTTGGAGCAGGAAGCTGCAGTCAGTAGTGGCGCCAAGAATGAAGATGTGATTTTAAAACAGGAAACAAATGCAGCTATTTGTAGATTTAAGAGAGTAAATCAAATCACCAAGAATTGAATTAGTGTGTTACCAGTGCAGGGGCCATGACTCCCCTAAAGCCTGCTGAAGAGGCTGGGCCATGCCGACATATAGTTAAGAAAGCCCACCAACACCTCTACTTTCTCAGAAGACTAAGGAAATTTGGCATGTCAGCTACGGCTCTCTCAAATTTTTACAGATGCACCATAGAAAGCATGCTTTCTGGTTGTATCACAGCTTGGTATGGCTCCTGCTCTGCCCAAGACCGCTAGAAACTACAAAAGGTCGTGAATGTAGCCCAATCCATCATGCAAATCAGCTTCTCATCCATTGACTCTGGCTACATTTCCCACTGCCTCGGCAAAGCAGCCAGCATAATTAAAGACACCATGCACCCTAGACATTCTCTCTTCCACCTTCTTCCGTCTGGAAAAAGATACAAAAGTCTGAGGTCACGTGCCAACCGACACAAGAACAGCTTCTTCCCTGCTGCCATCAGACTTTTGAATGGATCTACCCTGCATTAAGTTGATCTTTCTCTACACCCTAGCTATGACTGTAACACTACATTCTGCACTCTCTCATTTCCTTCTCTATGAATGGTATGCTTTGATGCTTTGTCTGTATAGTGCACAAGAGACAATACTTTTCACTGTATGCTAATATATGTGACAATAATAAATCAAATCAAATCAATATTTTTCCTTCCACAGGAAAGGTCACTTAAGGCATCTATGTAAAAGTAAGTCAAATCTACCCAGTAGCAGAGTTAGTAATGCATTGCAAGTGCAGAATATGGAAGAGTCCAGTACTTTGATTTAAATGTTCACTCAGTGTTCAAAGTGGAAGCGGGCAACGTAGCCCCTGTCAGTGTGATGCTTTTGGTAAATGGTAACCCCTTAAAGATGGAAGTTGACAAATGAGCCTCAGCCATGGTGATAGTCGAATGCACATTTTGCTATTTATGAGAGGGAGCCCAGTCTTTGAGTTTGAAGAGTACAACAACAAAATTAGCAAATGTATACAGGAGACGCCATCAAGATAAGGGGTGCTACCAAAGTACCTATAAGCTATTGGCAGCAGTCCACCGAGCTTCCAGTAGTCAATATGTCAGGCCAAGGATCAATTCTTCTCGGCCATGATTGACTCAAAGAAATCAAGTTAAACTGGAGGGAGATCTTCCCAATGTGGAAAATGGGACTGCCTGAGTTATTGAAGAGGTATGAGAGTGTCTTTTGCGATGAGTTGGGCAGAATAATGGGACTCCAGGCGAAGATCTATGTCGATTCAAAGGCAACCTCTTTTTTTTAAAAGCACAAGACTGGTACCATATGCCTTGCAAGAAAAGCTGGACACCGAACTGAAGAGATTGGAAGAACTGGGTATTATCCAGCCAGTTTAATTCACAGAGTGGCAGCACCCTTAGTCCTCGTGATAAAGTCTGACAAGACTGTCCGCATCTGTGGAGACTATAAATTAACCGTTAATCAGGCTGCCAAGTTAGATAAATAAACAATCCTGATATTAAAGACTTGTACGCAAAGTTGGCTGGAGGTCAATTTTATATAAAGCTGGATATGAGCTACACACAACAGCAACTTGAGTTATCTGATACTTCCTGAGGTTATGTCACAATAAACACACACAAAAATTTGGTGTGTGGTCAGCAGGTGCTGTTTTCCACAGAATGATGGAGAGTTTGTTCCAAGGACTGCCACATGTAGGATGCCTGAATGATGTTTTGATAACTGGATTGACAGAGGCTAAGCACATAGCTAACTTAGAAGACGTGCACAAGAGATTCAAGAGGCGGGAGTTTGGCTCAAGAAGGAGAAATGTACTTTTCAAGCAACTGAGGTAGCCTATCTAGGATACCGCGTAAATGCACAAGGATTAAACTCCATGGAACAGAAGGTCAGAGCAATAAAGGTGGCACTGGCTCCCAACAACATATCTGAGCTCAAGGCAAATCATGATTCAGGCAAATCAGTGAGTCATTTACAGTGAATGAAGCCATGAATGTCAGAAACTTTGGAAGTGGCTCAAGTTGGCTCCCAGGACTAGTTGTATCAAAAAGTGGACCTTTGTTTTATGAAGTAGACATACAAGGGAAAATCGTCCAGAAACATGCCAACCATTTAAGAGGACGAGAGATATCCCAGCAACCAGTACTGACACCATGTTGCCAGCTTCACTGCTTATAGCTATCCAAACAGTGAAATATTCCGTCAGCTTGAGAGATGGGTCTGTCGTCGCCATGGAAACTGATGAAGCTGAGATACCAGTACCTGAGGAGATACCTGGTGTGGTGGTTTCTGCTAAAAACACTCCAGTGGAAGCACCCCAGACAGAGGGGTTACACTGCTCCATTAGAAATTGGAAACCACTGGAGAGACTTAACTTATTGTAAACAGATTTATGGTTAAATGTTCGAATTGCTGGGGACTGAGTAAGCAAATTATTTTAAATTGTGTGAAAGGGAGGAATGTGGTGTTTGTCCCCTCCAAGGCTCGAACTGCAAAGAGGGTCACATGACCTGTGTAACCAATCAGGGACCAGGGTGAGGGGTCACCTTAACAAGAACCTGGCCTGCCTAGCAGATTTGATCCTGGAAGCTGATTGGCTGCATAAGGCTGCAAAACCTCTATATTATCGTTATATGTAAATAAACATCACAGTTGTTATTTACCTAACTGATGAACCAGAATTAATACCTTTATCTTCCATGTTAATTTTTTTTAATACTCTTAACTATCTCTACAAGATTAGCTCTCAGGTGCCTTCTCGTCAGGTTGAAATGTCCAAGTTTATCAAGTCTTTTGTCAGAACTTAGATCCCTGACGTTGGTGTTATCTGACATAGCGCAGTAGATAATGATAATTTTCTTCTTTTGTTTATGTTCTATTCTTTTGGCTGATAGGTGCAAAATCTGACTGACTATGTTTGTCACTGGTCTGCTGGTGAGGCATGTTTAGTATCAAGTTTTCTATGACTCCCGTTGTTCTTCAACTTCATCCTTAATTCAGCACCGTTGATGGAGTACATGTCCAGACTATTTTTTTCCGTCCTCTTGGTAGCATTTTCCCCTTCCACACAGACCCGTCCAATGAGTGTGCATTATTTGTTACCTTCAGCCGCATTTTTAACTACTCCTGCGCCAGCCCCACGCCCCAGCAAAATCAATAGCTTTACATGTGAAAATTTGGTAAAAGCCATTTGGAAGTCAAGCTACAAAAAATTTTGACGCTTATTAAAACCCAGTCGAGTTGTCACTTCCTCAAAAAAGTCAAAGAGGTTGGTCAAGCAGAATCTTCCCCTATTGAATTAACATTAAGCTGCACAGATGGTCCTCAGGTTTACTTCAGATGGCTGGTACCATTATTCAACAATAAATGAAAGACAATTGGGTTGGTCATTGCTTACACTGACTTTCTTTGAATATAGGCACCGTATCAGCTGGCTTGGATCCAAGTGTTCAATAACTCCCTGATAAATGAATGCCAGCGCTTCACAAATTGCTTTGCTAGCCTCCTTCAGCAGCCTGTGTTAAATACCAGCTACATTGAGGATTGATTTTTTAAAATTCAATTAGCTTGTCCAGAACTTCCATTGCACTTAGGAGCCAGGTATTTAATTTGTCTTGGGATGTCTTTGGGGAGGTCCTGTTGCTTATATTGTTCTTTGTGAATCATTGAAAAAAAGTAATCAATCAGATTATTTGCCATTTTGTGTTCATCCCGGGTCTGAAATAGGTTTGCATTTCTATGGATTTCACTTCCATACGAAAGTTCTTTTGGTGCTGAAGGAATTTCACTATTATTTTGAGCTTTTGAGTACTTTGGGATTACAAATTCATTGCTTCATTCCAGGTCTTTCTTTGCTGCTCTCATCACCAATGTAAAGTTTCTGCAGTTTCTTGTACTCGTGTGGGACTCTTCCCTTTTCTTTCTGCAAGTTTCGTACACACCACTTTTCCTTTTCATTCTCATTTTAAATTGTCTGTTGCTCCACTCATGTTTGTTTTATCTGAGCTACTTACTTCCTCTGTAAAATTACATATGGCCATATTTTCATAACTGAGGCAGGTGGCTCAAGTCGGGAGATGTTTGAACGAGGCAGGTTAGAAGACCCACCTCAGTTCTCTGGAACTTTATCCTAGTTTTATAAAAGGCCGTTTGACCCTCCTGCCCTAACCATTCACCCATCTCTCATGCCATCATTAAGCCACCTCACACCCCCATCCCTCCTCTATGCCAGCTTACACTACCCATGTCCCCTTCATACTACCTCATATGCCCTCCATAATCACTCACTCAATATTCACTTCGGCTAGACCTTAAGAGCCTTGTGGAGATTTAAAAAAATATTTTAACAAGCTAATATAGGGGTACTAGTTAGCTCACTTGAGTAGATGGCTAGTATGTAGTCCAGAATAATGTCAACAGTATGGATTAGGTGCCCATTCCAGGTACTTGGGACCTACCTTCTCAGGCTTCCCAAAAGTGGAAGGCAATGGCAAACCACCATTGACAAAAGTTGCCTGGGAAAAAAAACTCAAGAAGCATCCACAGATAATGAGCCAAAGACCTGCTTTTGGGCAAAGCATTCATGGAATGGAATAGAATTTAACTGAGCTCTTATTCATACACAGTTGAAACTGAAGAAAATCTCTCATCCATGAAACCCAAGAATTTAAACTCCTCAAATTGTCAATCTGTTATAAAATTTCTAACCAGTAACCATATCGAAGACAGATCATCCTTTAATAGCCCTTTAAAACTGTCAATGAAAATGCGAACTCTGAAATAAGTGCTTATGAACCTTTGGCCAAGCATTTATAATTTGCTCCATTGCAATTATAGCTCTTGGGAAATGTCAACAATGAAGCATATTAAAACTGCAAGAATAGATGGTAATGATTTTTTTAAGTTAAACCTGATGACCTGTGAATCAGTGCCTTCTAGCAGCACATATTTATTTTACTCTGACAGCTGCAGCCTGTTTTTTCCTCCATGTTTGAAGGTCTGGGGATTTAAATAGCTTCAGATCATGATGCTTCAACCGACCATATTTGCTCTTCAACAGCATTTACAGCTCCTCCATCAATGTGTGATTCCGACAGATTAAGGCCCTTTGAATGTGAAAATGGGGTCCAAGTTCAGGGTTAATTTGAAGCAGCCCTGCTTTATTCAGATTTCTTATTTATGTGATTTGTGCCACAGCCCCTTCACCCTCCCAGCAAAAGGTGAGATCTTCAAGAAATGGGGTGGGCTTCTGCATTAGTATCCTGCCCACCACTTCTAAACCCTCCCAAGTTGACCTTATTCCATAGGAACCCAGATTAGGGAGGTCTATTTGGCGTAACTGATCTCTGCTGACATTTGTGCTCCACTGAAGCTTCCTTTCACCTCTTTTCTTCTCATACAGTCAACATATCCTTCTTTTTATTTTCTAGCTTACCCAGCTTCCCCTCAAATACAATTCATCTCAATTACTTCTTGCAGTCGCCAATTCCACATTCCCACACTCTTTGGGTAAGTACATTTCTCCTGGATTCCCTACTGCATTTATTGGTGATTATCTTATATTATGGTTCCTATTTTTGATCTAACCACATGTAGAAATATCTTCGCTATATCTATTCTACCAAATTTCATCATTATCTTAAAGCATCTGTCAAGTCACTCCTCAGCCTTTCCCTTTCTAGAGAAAAAAGCACCAGCTTGTTCAGCCTTTCCTGATAAGTAGATTCTCTCAGTATGAGAGTTCTAGGTATCATCCATGTGAATACCTTTCGCACTCTATCCAATGCCACTTCATCCGTTCTTTATAAAATTGAGACCAGGACAAAATTGCATACAGTGATCCAGATGTGATTTTTCCAAGTTCAGAGTATAATTATACAGCATGCCCAGCTTAATACCTTTAAAGGTTTTCTTTTCACTTTCATCGGGCATGTTTTAAAAAACCTTTCAGTCTATTTGCTCTGGGAGCTCTTACTTCAATGAATTTAGCTCTTTTAACGTCATATATCAGGAATACTTTGTTCATAATCTATACATTTTAGAATATCTCTTGTAGTTTTAGGAATTAAAGTGCAACTGTAGAGAGCTGAGGGAAAGCCCACATTAAAATTTAAACATCTGATGCAAATGCAACTCAAACAAACCTGAATTATTACAGTTAAAAGAATGGGTCATGTTTATCAAAAGACTGGGACATGTTAACTTAAAAGGGTAGAGGCATAAAGCAGCAGGTAGAGAAACTTAAACAATGGATGGCCTATCTTGTGCCTATGATGTGTGCAATCATTTCAGTAAGGGTAGTCCAGAGAGATCTTTTGTTTTGGGAATTAGAGCTGAATTAATTTAAAAGTACTTGGTAAATCCTGAAATGTTGTAAAATCCTTTTATTTCTCGAGATAATGTAAATGAAGGATAATTAACCTGAAGATCTGTTTGAGGACATCTCAGAGCATGACATGTCCTCATGGAGATGGGTGAAGTTTCTGGAGATTCTCTGGTTTCAACTTATCTGGGTGTTTGACTAGAGTATTAGTTGGGTGGTGCAGCTCACTGAGAAAGGATAGCCGAAGTAAACGACAGTAAGCTAAGCCTACACTGTAAACTGCGAAAAAGCCAAGTTCATAATTTGCCATGTGGAATGCAGATACAGTTTCATCTCAGTTTGCATTTCACGGGAGAAAAGAAGTTGGAGACTGGCTGGCTTGTAGCTAGTGGAAAAATCTTCAGTGGTCCTCAATGGATCTTGAAAAAGGAAACAACCAACAGATTTTCTTGGAAGTATTAAGAAGGTAACCAGATCAAGCGACTAAGTTATTCATAGTCAAGAGGCAGTAAATGAAATTCTAATTAGTGAGAATAGCTGAAACTGGGGAGAATCAGTTTCCAGAGAACTGTGGCATATTTTTGCCTGGTACTTATGGAAGTAAATAACCTAAAGATATTGTAACATACAAGAGAATTTTTGGGGGAAGAAAGACATAAACGTAAGCACATTACATATGTGGGCATAAAATAGACCATTAACTTAATTATATTTGCTATGTTTAATTTATTCTATATAGAATAAAGTTTGTATTTTTGTTGAAAAATGCAGAATCTTGTGCTGTTCTGTTGATTAAAATCACTTGGTGTTTGGATTTGTCTTGAAATGTTAGAGGTCCCTAATCAGATCTTAACACATGAACATTGTTTCTGGTCCTAGGTACTTCTTAGTCCCAGATAATGGTAAACTTTCTGTGGTCACCATTTCCCTGAGATACAGCAATTACATGTCTTATACATGTCCTGTGTCTTTTAGACATTCCAGGTAAAGATGAGTATTAACTCCATGGCTTTACATGTGCTCCCATATCTACCTTCCATGCATTCTCTCTGGGCATGTGTTTTCGTAACAATCTGTTGGCTGCCTTCACCCCCTGCAACTTTTCTTTCTGGATCTTGTTTCCCTCCTGTTCACTTCCCTTCCACCTGTCTAGCTTGTTATATTCTATTGCTCTCTCAATATTGCATGCCAATCTTTCTGCCCCTCCTTGATTTAAGTTCAGCCAGTCTCTCTGACACTGGTTATTTCAATTCTTGAAGAATGCACAGTTATTTATAAATGTAACATTGTTGAAAATTATTCCCCATCATCCTTTTTGCAATGTTCCAAAATTGGGGCTAGCTATGTGTCAAGCACAACACTCCGAGTTTTCAGCATTCATTAGCTGAGCACATTTACGATTAAGTGTCATAATAATGAATTATGCACGTACCAAACATCTTAAGCTTTTATTTTTCTTTGCACATCAATTTCCAGCATATTTGTATTTAACTCATTGACTCCTACAAGTAGGGGGGAAGAAGCTATTAGACTACAGTAAACCCTGCCTTCTCTCTCTCCGAAATCTCTATCCAGGTTTGGTTTTGGAACTGGAAGACGACATTGCAAAGATATCACTTTGTTCAAGGAGAGTATCTCCCAGGGTAACGGACTTCCCTCTCCTTGCCCCCACTAGCTAATAGATACGCAAGAGAATATCAACAAAAATAAAGAGATTGCGCTTATTCTTAAAGGGGCCCAGCCAACGGATCATGCTAGATGGGCTGAATTGCTTTTTTTTGTTCCTATATTTTCATTTTTCCAATTGAACTTTACTAAATTGCCAAAATTTGAAATTAGTTATACTTACAAAAAAAAACCCCTTGTTCGACTCAGTTGAAATTTAGGACATGTAATCTTGTTCACTTTGTATAAATGAGCTTAATACCTATAATTACAAATGCTGAAGGGAAAATTGTGTCAATAACTAATTCCTCAGGTTTGCAAAGGTCCTGCTTAATGACGATACTTCAAATAGAGAAGTTCCTAAAGCAAACACCTTTGCAATCCCTTTCAATATCAGGAGTGATAGAGGATTCAGTCTGTGATGCCCTGATGATTCATTTGGTAATTTTCTTTTGGGTGTGTTATTGAGCCATCCAAGTCCAGGTTCGATCTCTGGCCTTTGCTAAATTAGCTGATCTCAGAGAAAGTAATTAACCTCAAGAGACCCAGGCAGGAGGAAAAAAATTAAAATCCGCCAGGATTCTCCCTTGTTGATAGCTTTGTGAAAGTATAAAATGGGGTTTCTTGTTTCGTAATCATACTGATGTTTGCACTATTATTATAAACAGGAGAAATTTCATCCCCAAATAGCCATACTACGGTCCTTATCGCAAATAATACACGTTAAAATTGGATGGGAAAACCCTGGTTAGACTAGTCTGTTCTGCCCTTTGCAGTTGAATAGCATGACACTGCTCACCATCTTGATTCACACATGAAGAACAGTGACTTTGGCAAGATATTTGGGGCTACCTCAATTGAACAGGAAGTTAAACTGGCAATGCTTAAACAAAAGTCTTATTTATCTTACAACACAGTTTCATTAAAAGTTCAGTACGGTAACATGGCAATTTCCAATCTCTTTGAGTCAGTGATTGACAGCCAATCAATCATCAGTAAGTGAAGTTACATGTGTTGCAAAATAAAATGCTCCAGTCTTCAATTAGATAAGGCACCATTGTGAGCAGCAGGGTCCAGACGGGAGGTGAACAATACAAATTAGAAAGTGAACTTAAAAGCAGAGTTCCTTGCCTTATAGGAGCAATAATATTCATTTTTGGGGGTGACTACTGGGGGCTTTTGCTACAAAATTTCACATTGCGGAGATGGAATATTGCAGTATAAAGGCCCAGTTGACTGAAACTTTGCCACAACATGATCGTGGACAAGCTTGAAAAACAAGCATATGAAAATAAGGAACAGACTTCCTTTGATTGTCAATTTTAATATTTAGCAATTTAGCTCACTACGCTTTTGATGTTTTGAGATGCAGAACATGCTTTGAACTTTTGAGAACGAATGCAATGTTGAAGCACCAATTCACATGGCAGGATTAAATTATCCAAAAGATTATTCTGCATTTATCTAACTAAATATCATTAACCCTTTGTCAGGGTTTTTGCAATTACAAAAAATGATAAAATTTCTGTGTAAATAACAGCAATCTTCACAACGCAGCATTTTATTCAATATCTGTTCTGCGTCTGGTTTAATTAAATCAAAGGAAATAGATAGCAGTCGATGGTTCAAGCTTCAGTAACTGTAAAATTGGGCATTTAAGACATTAAAATAGCAATTTACATGTAAAAATTACTATCTGAAATTTGAATCACTGTGCTATTGGCTAAGAGCACCATTTCACAGAAATTAGAGCACCTTTTGAATTGTGGAGGCTTTCTATTGCAATTTGTAATTAAAAATATAATATTTTTATTGAAGATTTTTTTCCCCATTTTTACAAACAGATGCAACGAACCCTCAAGGATTGGTACTGTGCAGCAAAATCAGTTTTTCATATATACATACAGAAAAGACAGGCAATATTACAATTGGTTTGGAATATCAATGATCTATTATAATTCATTATAATTGTTGTAATTGTGTTGTTGTAAACGGCACTTCCCTTTGTACAGATAATGAAAGGATATTGCACAGAGTGGGGGATATCAGGATAACAGGATAAAGCCAGGAGCAAATGGCACAATGGTGCACACCCTCACCCACAGGAGAACAAGGACTGAGCTGCATAGCATAAGGGAGCCCCTGTGGGGTCAAATACAAACAATCGGAGCCCAAACATCACCCCAAAATCTCCAGATGATGAAAGGATTCCACAAAAAGAGGGGAACATCAGGATACAACCCCAAATCTAAGACGCAGCATTACAGTGTATACTCTCACACACTGGATAACAGGAGCCGATCTCCAGCCTCACGGGAAGAGTCCAGATAAAAGAGAGCCCAAGTGTTGAAACTAACCTTGGACCCCACGAATAACAGGATATCTTCCATTGGGGAAACCTAAACGTATGATACAATTCCACGCCTTCCAAGTGCGAAGTTTCAAAATAGCGGCTACCCTTGCCTACATAGCCAAATAAAGTAAGGGATATTGACACAGATTAAAGAGCCAATAAGCCAAGGATTCACACACCACGCTTGGGCTCACCACAAAATAAGCCTCACTCATCTCCAGCCACACCAGGGATGCCGCTCAAGTCCCACCATCAGCCAGAAAATTTAAGCTATTTCCCCATCAAGGAGACCCCACCAACCAGGAGAGGAAGAATCCACCAAGAACCCCACAGATAGGATATCTGGGGAAAGATACAATTCTTCCCCTTCCCGACAGGAAGGAAACCATATGGATCAAATATAATAAATCAGAGCCTATCTGACCCAGATAAGGAAAGGAAACCTCAGGGAGAGAGGAACACCAGGGTAAAATCAGAGATACAAAATGTGATTTGACAGTATATGCTCTCACATACAGGATATCAGGAACAGAGTCATATAATCTCATAGGAAAAACTCATGTAATGCGGAGCTGCAGTATTTGGCTTCACATTTGGGCCCTCAAACACAAGGGGGGGGGCAATTCTCCCAGCCCGCTGTGCTGCAGTGCAATGGGCTGAGGAACATCAGCAGAGGCTGTTTTGCAGGCTTACCAGAAATCGGTGTAAAGCTGATTACGATATGCTAATCTGCATTTCAGTGTCATTAGTTGGACTGGGACTGAGGTCTCTAGGTCTACTAACGTCTCACCCACCCCTCTCCCCCCCCCCCCCCCCCCCCCCCACCCCCTGCCAGGAGTTATTCACTCCGGCGGGGTTTACAACTGCCCTCCCACTAATGGACTGACACCACTGAAGGCCCCCCAGGGGTCAGGGGTAAGGAAGGCATACCCTGGGCAGTGCTAGCCTGGTCCCCTAGCACTGCCCAAGGGGCAAACTGGCAATGCCCAAGGGGCATCTTGGCACTGCTCACCAGGCACCAAGCAGTGCCAAAGGGGCAGGACAATGGGGATGCGGCCTATTGGTTGGGCGATCGGTGGCACTGTCACTCTGCATTCGGGATCGGTGGCAGAGGGAGCGAGGATGACGATCAAGGCTGACCATCTGTAGGGAGAGGGTTGGGGCTGGCCAGGAGGTCAGCGTTTGTGGGTGGGGGTGTTGAAAAGGGCAGCAATGGGGTGAGGGGGGCTGCTGTGATGGCCAGTGATCGGGAGACTGGTAGTGCGGGGCCACTGCGCATGCGCTGATCTCCGCTTTGGCAGATCAGTGCATGTGCAGTGGCCCGCTCTGCCCTATGCTGCCGGCCTGTCCAGCGGGAATAGGCCCCAACCCCTGATTTTCAGTAGATATCTCGCTAGGGCACTCTGCAATGCACAGAGTGTGGGAGATTCAATCTGAAAATCCCGCTAAAAAAATCAGCGGGAATTACTCCCATTTTCACACGACTTTGAATTTTTTTGGGAGCATCTCAGCCCAGGATAATACCACCCAGGTGAACCCAAATCTCATGAAGGAGAGCTGTCTAGAAGTTCCCAAAAGGGAACATCTTGGGGAGGACAGCCTACTCCCTCATCTGGTATATTTTCCTCAGGGTCCAGGAGCAGATAATCAAAGTAGCTACTGCATTAACCTACCCTGCCAGGATAAACTTAGGACAGTGATACAGTTAAAAGAAGGATCAGCAGGCCAGGAGAATTCACACTATCCCTGGGCTTCAAACAAAACAAACTTCCCCATCTCCAGCCACACTGGCGGCATCACTCAGGCCCTGCCACCAATATAATTCCACCCATTTTTCCTCCATCAAGGAAACCCAAGCAACACGAGGAGGAATCATCCAGACATCTACTACTAGGATATCTCGGGAGAGGACACGAATGTCCTCCACCCAACAGGGAATATGTGCTCACTGTACATTCCAGGAGCTAAACTACTAGGTAGCAACTGTCACATCCCGTACAGTCAAGGAAAATATAGGAAACCAACCCAAACAAGGCTAGATAACCAAGGACTTCCTGACCATGCTCGGGTGTGCACCAGTAAGTATTTCCCTCAACTCCAGCTATGCCAGGTGCGCCAATGGCAATAAAACCCACTCTTTTCCAGGAGACATGATCTGTCTGAACCTTCACAAGAGACCAACAAGGATTCTTTAACCCCAAATTAATTACAGCAACAAAGAATAAAACACACAATACTATTAGTTCTAAATGGGTTTTCCTCACCCGCTACGAGGACTTAAGGCCATACCCACTACCTCTATACCAAACCACTAGCCACCACACTGCTGTGGCACTACTCGTATTATCCATATTTAAAGTAATGATTACCCTAAAATATAAACCTCTATTATAAATGCCAGGATTAAAATACCCAAGAAAAGGATAAATATTGAACAACCCTGATGTCATACAACCAATTCAGCACACTCTCCAATAGAATGAAGGAGACCAGTTATCTGCCCACGAGCAAAGAAAACATCTCTGTATTACAATCATTAGATCCCAGGAGTTTGGATTTGACACAAGTCCAGAAGCAGAATGGGCAGACACTCTTACCCACCCTGCTCCCTTGATGCACATGGAAAGACCAGGGTTGAATGTAAATGGTAACATCTTAAATTTAAGGTCTCCCTCATCCCACCGCTAGAGCATTCCGGTGGATGAATTCCATTATGAATAAATGGATATCCCAGGCTGTCAAAAAATAACAGGATAACAAGTGACATTTATCCTGTTATTTTTTGACAGCCTGGGATCTCCATTTATTCATAATGGAATTCATCCACCGGAATGCTCTCGCATATATTTAACATACATATATACACATGCATTTAACACCCAGGTCAAGATAAAAGACAACATCACAGAATCAGGATTATAATCACATGGGTAATTGTTCATGACTATTGATGAACTGCAAGATGTAGCCATCCACGGAGCTTGAAAAGGCCAAAGCCTTGTCAAGGTTATCAAGCAACATCAAGGATCTGCCACTGAAGCCTCTGCACCTCTGTTGTACTGTCACCCAGAAGCCCAAGTTGAGAGAGACTTGGACCTTGGCAGGTGGCGAGGTTGAATCTCGCCCGGCCACCTCTGGTTCCCCTCGACGAACACGGAGATCAAGCCAATACAATACCAGTGATTGGAGCCTGTAATCGATCCCAGAGCTTGAAGTCCGGATACAGTATGCCTCTTTGGATTTGATACACCCAGCCTTCAAATCGAGATTACGAAAACATGGCAGCCAGTTCTCAAATTCGGCCAGGAAGTTATCCTTAGCTCCTCCTGGGAGTGTGGTGAACCATAGTTGGTTACCACTATGAGTGCTGAGCCATGGATGGTCAGCACTATGGGGGTTTGTAGATATGATTACTGTAGTTACTGTTGGTGTTAGGGTTGGGCTGTTCTACCTGTTGATATTGTTCTGTGGTACACTCCAGTTGGCTCCGCCTACCAGGGGAAGTATAAAGGTCACTGCACTGCCTGGAGACCCTTTAGTCTGGGATTGTATTGTATATAGTGTGCTCCATTCTTGTCAGTAATAAAAGCCTTTATTTCCCGGGTACAATCTAGCCTCCCGAGTGATTTAATCGCGCATCAGGGAGTTTGGGCACACGGACATTCCTTCACTGGCCCCATCTCTCCAAATTAGTCAGGATGTCCAACATACTATGTAAAAGGATTTCCAAGGACTAAAGCTGAGCCTCCACTGAGGAAATGTCCTCGCGGCTGACAGGATTATTTCCCCTTGCTTCATCCATTTCCTCTCGGGTATCGTGCAGTTCATCAATCTGAGCATCAGTGATCTGCATCAGGGAGCTGAGACCATCATCTGCAACTTCACCCATAATGGCAGCATCATGTCAATGTCTACAACATCGCCAGAATATGAGCACGCTTAGCAGCTCAGCCGCCCATTGCAAACAAGGCCCTTCCCCCAACCCCCAACCCCGTCCCGGTCTCCAACCACCTTGATCAAACAAGGATTTTCTTGACTTTACTCAGCTCCAGGTCACCTCAACTTAACCAGGATCCTCCAAGGACATAACGCAGAGTATACACTCCAGGATTAGATCATTATGGGCTGTGCATCAGGATAAATAAAAGGATTAAAAGATGAGTGGTGCCAGAGTTCGCAACAATCACGTGACTCATTTATTTGTAATTTTGATTACAAAACTATTCCAAGTCACAATTTGTTTTTATTTTTAACCTGATCAATTTTCTCTCACTATGTTTCTCCTCACATCTTTTCACTTCCTGATGATGTGGATTTATTGGGGGGGTACAGTTTCACCAGCATCAGGCATTCGCTAGTACCTTATTAAAGCGACCATTATTGATTAAAGGAGGCTGGACAGTGAGTGCTGACAAGCTGTTGAGCTAAAAAGTAAAGTTTATTAGTCACAAGTAGTCTTACATTAACACTGCAATGGAGTTACTGTGAAAATCCCCGAGTCGCTACACTCCGGCGCCTGTTCGGGTACACTGAGGGAAAATTTGGCATCGCCAATTCACCTAACCCGCACATCTTTGGACTGTGGGAGGAAACCGGAGCATCCAGAGGAAACCCACGCAGATACGGGGAGAACACGCAAACTCGACACAGACAGTGACCCAAGCCAGGAATCGAACCCGGGTCCCTGACAGCGGTGCTAACCACTGTACCACCGTTCCTCCCTGTTCCTGCCTTAATCGATGTCTACAGTTACACACTTTACTATTCAAGGATGATGGTGATTGGATAGTCAGAAGTGAGAATCCTGACTTAAGCCAATTGTAGCATCCATACAGACACCTTGGCTAATTCATAAGAGATTTGCAGATCAAACCTGGGACCTTGATGTTTGCAGCGCAGAGCTACTCGCCAACTTAGGTGTGTCAAAAGTACTGCTCACTGGGTACATACGAATCCAAGACCTGACAAATCAGCCCTATGGTTGTTTACATTCCTCATTTGAGTTTTGTTGGCATGCAGGTTTGGAAAGGATTGTTCTCAGCACTGCCACATTATTGATGGATAAATCACAAATCAGAATGATTAACAAAACTTGAGATACACTCAAATTAATGTGATTAAATAATTGTGCATTTAACTTTCACATAAAACTTCTGGGCCTGCATCCTATACAACCAATTCAAGAAATATAGAAAGCTTGATTAGCTCTGCATCGAATAAATTTACTGAGCCACTGAGGGAACTCAAGTAAAAATGATTTCTGTAAAAGAATACATGAGCTATGATTCATTTTGTTCACTGCCTATATTTTTCTCAATTGGGTAGAAATCCAATTTTGATAGATGGAATACCTTAGGTAAGAGCTGAAAGAGCTTGGTTCACTTTTGGTTCCAGCCCACGACACAACATAAGCCATTTCAAATATAAGCTGCTGAGTTCAGCATTAAGGTATGAAATACACTTCAAAATTTGATCTATATTCCAGCTGAGTGAGGCACCAATTCATGTTGGAGTAGGATTCTCTGAGCACCAATAGCCAACCCACCCTCGTCTATCCTCCCCTATCCCTGCAACACCGTGAAATGCTAAGTCCCCCATTGACAATGAGGTTGGAAGGGCAATTTGACTATCTTTTTTTTATTAGGGTCACAAGTAGGTTTACATTAACACTGCAATGAAGTTACTTTGAAAATCCTCCAGTCACCACACTTCAGCACCTGTTCGGGTATACTGAGGGAGAATGTAGCATGGCCAATGCACCGAACCAGCATGTCTTTCAGACTGTGGGAGGAAACCCACGCAGACACGGGAAGAACGTGCAGACAGTAACTCATGCCAGGAATCAACCCGAGTCCCAGGCGTTGTGTGACAGCCGTGCTAAAGCAGTGCTTTAAAAAACACAAACAAATAAAATTAGGGAAAAGTTGCATCGGTAATTAGCTCAAGCTCAGCCATGGCAAGATTTGAGGCTGGGGCCAGTTCTGGCATGATCTTTTTTAAACTAGAGCCAAAAGGCAGCAGAGCTTCACGTTGTGATGAAGATAATTGGCTTAAATTTCCATTTTGCACTAGCTTAATAAAACCCAGTGAAACTACAGGTAGGTATGCAAAGCCACGCACTTGTTTGAAGCTGTGCCAATCTGGAAATTCTGCGTCCTGAACTTCATGCCCAATTCTTCCATCCATTCCATCGCCAAGTGAGATTCACATCACAAGTTTTTGAGATGTAATGTGTATATATTGTGACATGTTCTTGCAAAAAAAAAGCTCCAATTTAAACTTTTCCTTTAATATTCCGTATGTTATCATAGATACATAGAGCTTCCAGTTCATGGTGTCTGGAAGCTGATGTATATGTGCTCCTGGCTATAATTGCACGTTAAATATGAATCTGATGACTGTTCCATCAGGCTCAAGTACCATATAGTTGCCAAGCATCATACACCTGTTGCTGTTTATTCAGTATCTTCAGTCTGAAAGATTCTAAGAGTTGAAATTGTAAGAAATTGAAGTGCAAAAGATAGACCCAAGTCCGAACCAGAGCTTCAGTGATTTGAATGGGGTGTAAAACACGGGAAATTGATGGGTTAAATTTTAAACTCTTAAAATCCTTTTACTTATTTTGCATTGATTCCAGCATCTGGGAATATGAAGATTCTGAAAATTTGCCTTGATTTTCTTTTTGAAAGATTGTGTTTAAGGTGCTCATTGATCAGGTACGATTAGACTTACTAAAGCAGACAAACTGTAGGCCTCTGACAAGCTCCAAAAAAAGTAGAAGTCTATTTATTCGTCACAAGTAGGCTTACATTCACAGTGCAATGAAGTTACTGTGAAAATCCCCACATTCTGGCACCTGTTTGGGTACACTGCGGGAGAATTTAGTATGGCCAATGCACCTAACCAGCACGTCTTTTGAACTGTGGGAGGAAACCGGAGCACCCGGAGGAAACCCATGCAGACACGGGGAGAATGTGCAAACTCCGCACAGACAGTGATCAAAGCCGGGAATTGAACCCAGGTCCCTTGTGCTGTAAGACAGCAATGCTAACCACTATGCTGCCATTAGAAATTGACATAAGCACTTCCAATATAATGGCTGCACAACTGGTATGGATGAAATTTTTCTTTCCATATTTCAAGGATGCATATCGAATTGCAATGTCTTTACCATTGTGCTGGTTGAAATTAATTAACTCGGTATTATAAAGGGACTGAGCATGGGAATTTCTGCTTCATGGCTTCTCTTCTCTCACTATTCAGTTTTAACTTGTCCAAAGAGAATCCATCACACCACTGATTTGCATGGAAGCTTGCCTTTTTACATGATAAAACAGCAAAGGGAAATTTACATTTTAAACTGCCTTTAAGTGCATTTTAGCTAAATAATATAGCTGCAGTTTCAATCATCACTTGCGTGACTGTTAGTTTGTTCATCCTTAATCTGAGCAGGATGGATTAATACATCTTTATTCCCAAAGTAGCATCTGAATTTTATAAAATTCACAATGAGGTTCCACCACTGTTCTTGAAATGTTCTGACACAATTGTTGAAAATTAATTGGAAAACCTGGTATTTTGGTTGAAGTATAAATTGCCACCATCTGTAATGGTTTACCTGCCAGATATTAGGCCAAGTGCTAAGACATACTAATAATTTACAGAATCATAGAATCCTACACTGCAGAAGGAGGCCATTCAGCCCATCAGGTCTGTGCTGACCCTCCAATTGAGCAGCTTATCCAGACCTATCCCTGTAACCCCACGTATTTACCCCACTAATCCCTCTAAGTTACATATTTTGGGACACGAAGGGACAATTTACCATGGCTGACCTGCATATCTTTGGAGTGTGGGAGGAAACGGAAGCGCCTTGATGCGCGATTAAATCACTCGGGAGGCTAGACTGTACCCGGGAAATAAAGGCTTTTATTACTGACAAGAATGGAGCACACTATATACAATACAATCCCAGACTAAAGGGTCACCAGGCAGTGCAGTGACCTTTATACTTCTCCAGGTAGGCGGAGCCAACTGGAGTGTACCACAGAACAATATCAACAGGTAGGACAGCCCAACCCTAACCCCAACAGTGACAACAGTAACATATCTACAAATACCCATAGTGCTGACCATCTATGGTTCAGTACTCATAGTGGTAATCAACTATGGTTCACCACACGCCTGAAGGAAACCCCTGCAGATCTGTCATTATTTTCTTAGATCTGTCATTATTGTGAACAATTGAGAGGAACTACCAAACATCGAAACCTTTGTTGCAACACAAGAGCAATAGCTCAACCCGCCTTACATTTGTGTCAATTTCACCTTGTAGCCTTGCCATCAACTAAAGGCGGCATTGAAACCTACTCAATAGGATGAGTTTTGCTAATACCCAGCAGGAGATGCCAGGCTGGTGGCAGTGTTAACGTTTCCACCAGAAACAGTGGCCAGTCAGCTGAATGACTCCGGTTTAGCTCACCTGTCCTCGGGGGCAATGTGGTTTTGTAATGGCTAAACTCTATAGTTCTTACTCCAGTGTCTGGGCCAGCAGCCAGTCTGCAGTCATCAACAACTTTACATTGCGGCAGGGTTGTGGACATCATCCACCTTCTATACTGCGGGCCAGTTTACTCAGTAGCCAGACTCCAATTGAAGTAATCACATCTGTCCCAGTACTCACAAGTTCAGTGACTTCAAAATCGCAAAATCTACTTTGACAGAGGAGCCGCCGCCATCAGTGGCAAAGAGGTGAACAAAATGTGATTTGCATATTGCAGTACATTAAGTGTCTGGAACTGGTATCCTGTGTCACTGAATTTATTTTGCTGAAGCCCCCAAAGCAACATGGATTATCGCTCCCACTGCTCAAGAAACCTTCGCACTAATATTGTAGGCAGATCCCACAGTAGGCAGATTAACTTTCAGAGCATCTGCACAGTGCAAGCTTAACCAAACTTCTCACCCGCTTTCACCTTCCAAGCACCCCTGTTGAGCCGTGAAGGCAGTAAGAAGTTTCACAACACCAGGTTAAAGTCCAACAGGTTTATTTGGTCGCACAAGCCACAAGCTTTCGGAGCGCTGCCCCTTCATCAGGTGAGTGGGAGTTCTGTTCACAAACAGGGCATATAAAGACACAAACTCAATTTACAAAATAATGGCTGGAATGCGAGTCTTTACAGGTAATCAAGTCTTAAAGGTACAGACAATGTGAGTGGAGAGAGGGTTAAGCACAGGTTAAAGAGATGTGTATTGTCTCCAGCCAGGACAGTTAGTGAGATTTTGCAAGCCCAGGCAAGTCGTGGGGGTTACAGATAGTGTGACATGAACCCAAGATCCCGGTTGAGGCCGTCCTCATGTGTGCGGAACTTGGCTATCAGTCTCTTCAGCCGTGAAGGTGCAGACATTGGATGTGGGCAGAATCCAAGCCAATCCACAGCCTTGCAGGCTTGTGCAGTTCAGTGAAATAAATGCAGATTTCGCATTCGCAGCAGCACCTTTACCGCCCTCAGCCTCAGGATCTCAGGATATATCGCTAAAACACCTCGCAAATTATTTTCAAAAGTGTTGCCACTGTTATTTCAAAAATAAACACGCAGACGGTTCCCACAGCAAGGGTGCAAGAGCAACAGATGAGATAAATGACTTGTTCATCTGTGTTGGGGTGATTCTGGTTAAGAGAAGAATGTCTGACGGAACATTAAGAGAACTCCACCTGCAGAATATTACATGGGATATTTTGCATTAATCTGAACCTACTTCCTGCTTGAGCAGTCGCTACACCAAAATGTCTTCATTGATTGTGAACTGCTCCCAGCTATCCAGCGGTCATGAAAGGCACTATATCAGTGCAAGTGCTTTCCTTAATGGAAACAAAGCTGTCATTAGCCTCCCAACACCCCGTGGAGGATCACACATCAAAAATCATAGAATCCTACAGTGCAGAAGGAGGCCATTCGGCCTATCGAGTCTGCACTGACCACAATCTCACCCAGGCCCTACCCCCATACATTTACGCTAGCTAGTCCCCTGACACTAAGGGGCAATTTAGCATGGCCAATCCACCAAAGCAAGGTTCTCTACTTTTCTATCTTAAAAACCCTACAGTGCAGAAGGAGACCATTCAGCCCATCGAGTCTGCACCGACAACAATCTTACCCAGGCCCTATCCCCGTAATCCCAAATATTTACCCCACTAATCCCTCCAATCTACGTGTCCCCGAACACGAAGGGACAATTTAGCATAGCCAATCAACCTATCCCACACATCTTTGGAGTGTGAGAGGAAACCGGAGCACCCGGAGGAACCCCACGCAGACACAGGGAGAACGTGCAGACTCCCCACAGACAGTGACCCAAGCCGGGAATTGAACCCGGGTTCCTGGCGCTCTGAGGCAGCAGTGCTAACCACTATGCCACCGTGCTGCCCTCTTTACTCAGATTGCAGAAATGGCCATCAATGGTTGTCCTCAACAACCTTTAAATGAGTACACACTCCTTTCACTTTGTCAAAGTTTTTGGCATGCCTGAATGGTATCAGGTTACCCATTCTCTTGGAAGCATTCCTGGAGGATTTACGTGAATTCTGACCAGGCAGTGCCTGATCACATTACATTTGATCAAATGATTTCTATAAACCAAGGGGGTGGGGGGAGGGAAAGTGAAGCTAGTGATCAATTCAGAGGAACACTGATTTCACCAGTAATGGTTAGGTACATTGACCCCAACAGGTGCTGGAGTGTGGCGACTAGGGAAATTTTACAGTAACTTCATTGCAGTGTTAATGTAAGCCTTACTTGTGGCTAGTAAATAAATAAACTTTAACTAATGGCAACTCAATGAATTTGCACTGCTGACAGTAATAATGCTAAAGCTCAAATTTCCATCATAGCCAATACTAATAACCTATTGGTCGCCTGCAATTGGGAATAATAAATGTAACACCAGAATATCACACATATAACACCAGCAGTAATCCTTTCACACATCAATATTCAGTCTGAAACTAGAATCCCACTGCAATGCACAAGGTGTTGTCAGGTTCTTCATTTTTAACAGGTCTAATCCCTTTTCCCAGACTCTGGTTCCATGTTAAGGTGACAATTCTGAAGTGTAATCCTCACTTAGAGCTGCTGTGTGCTTCAAATGGAGTGGCACAGACCAACCTGATCCAAAAAATGTATTGGGCAAAGGGCAGTGGGGCTTGGTGATTTGGGGGTAGTACACACTAGGCACACAGCCCTGAACTCAGCTAAGCAGTAACACTGCTAAATCGGCTCTGACAAAGGGTCATCCAGACCCAAAACGTTGGCTCTATTCTCTCTCCACAGATGCTGTCAGACCTGCTGAGATTTTCCAGCATTTTCTGTTTTGGTTTCAGATTCCAGCATCTGCAGCATTTTGCTTTTATCTGTTAAACCACTCCCCGAGCTCAGACTTATTACAGGGCAGGTTTCATTAAATTATGGAAATTACAACATAGGTGGCCACCATTTAGTCTTTCTGTTGCAACTGCACCCTCCCCCCCACCCCCCCCACCCCGCACCCCTTCATGGATATTTCTGTAATGCTCCTTTTTCGGATATATAGCTAGTCGACTTTGATGAGGTGCTTTGTTCTGGATGACGTTGGGCTTCTGAGTGTCGCTGGTCCATTTCCATTTCTGGTCACTAGTAACCCCCAGGATGTTCATAGTGAGGGATTCAGCAACAGTAATGCTGCTGATTGTCAAAGGCAGATGGTTAGGTTATCACTGTTTGAAGATGGTCACTGCCTGGCACTTGTGTGGCACGAATGTTTCTTCTCACTTGTCAGCTCAATAATGCCGGAGTATTCCATAGTCTCATTGCCACAAATTCAAGAATTTTCATCAATAAAGCAGCAAACACAGTGATTGCTAATTTGGAGATTGCCTCTGGGAAGATTGCACACTTCCAGCAAATATGGACCAGAATTCTCCGGCCATTCACATTGGTGTGATACTCTTGTCCCGCTAATGGCACACACCCTGCCGTGGATTTCCTGGCAGCGTGAGGTGACTTCAATGGGAATTCTCACTGACAGTGGTGGGAGCAGGTCCTGCCACCAGCGTGTTGCCTCCAGCCGTCGAGAAACACACAGCAGGGTGGCCAGAGAATCTCGCTCCCCAGGACCCACATTTGGTCCCAATTTCAGGGTCCCAAAGTCCATGGTAAATCCAGCCATGCATCTTTCCCCATGATCCATATTCCACCTCTTTACCCGAGCCCACATTCCCAATCTCCCTAATTCCTCATTTGCTTTTCCTTCTCCCCGATTTGAGATTCTCCAGCCCTCTTGCCAAGAAGCGTTTCATTATGGCTCTGTCATAGTGTTCAGGTGATGGCATGATGCCCGAGGCGTTAACAGCTGGTGATGCCACACAAGTAGGCAGGGAGAGGAAAAGGACACTTAAAGGTTAAGAAGGTTGCCAGTGTCACATTTGGGACAGGTACCCTTATTTTGAGGAACCCACAGTCATTCCAAGAGGCTTGAAAAACCTAGCAATACCTTGCTCAAGCCATTTCAGTTTGCAAATCAATTTAGGCCTGAAGGACTTGGCTGAACCTGTGGGTATATTCAGCAGCTGTCATGGCCATTTTCTTTGGTGCTACATTCCAAATTATGAGATTTATTTATTTTAACTTCACCAACTTGTGATGTCAGGATTTTGAATTGAGCATCTAAGTTTTGGCAGCATGGTGACACAGTGGTTAGCACTGCTGCCTCACAGCGCCAGGGACCCTGACTCGTGGCTTGGGTCACTGTCTGCGTGGAGTCTGCAAATTCTCTCGCATCTGCGTGGGTTTCCTCTGGGTCTTCTGGTTTCCTCCCACAATCCGAAAGATGTGCTGGTTAGGTGCATTGGCCATGCTAAATTCGCCCTATCAGGGTATAGATTACAAAAGCAGAGAGGTCATGATGGATTTGTACTGAACTTTGGTAAAGCCACAGTTGGAGTACTGTGTGCAGTTCTGGTCGCCATATTATAGGAAGGACGTGAATGCACTGGAGGGGGTGCAGAGAGGTTTCACCAGGGTGTTGCCTGAGATGAAACATTTAAGTTTTAGAGAGGTTGGATAGGCTTGGGTTGTTTTCTCTGGAGCAGAGGAGACTGAGGGGTGGCCTGATTGAGGTGTTCAAGATTATGAGGGGCATGGGCTGTTCCCCTTAGTTGAAGGGTCAGTTACAAGGGGACACAAGTTAAAAGTGAGGTTTAGGGGGAGATTTGAGGAAAATCTTTTTTACCCAGAGGGTGGTGACGGTCTGGAATGCACTGCCTGGGGGGATGGTGGAGACAAGGTGCCTCACATCCTTTAAAAAGTACCTGGATGAGCACTTGGCACAACAGCACGTTCAAGGCTATGGGCCAAGTGCTGACAACTGGGATTAGGTGGGCAGGTTAGGGCCTTTCATGCATCGATGCAGACTCGATGGGCCGAGGGGCCTCTTCTGCACTGTAGTATTCTGTGATTCTGTAACCAAACTGGCGGCAGAGTGTGGCGACTAGGGGATTTTCACAGTAACTTCATTGCAGTGTTAATGTAAGACTATTTGTGACACGAACAAATAAACTTAAAAACTTACCAGTCCAAAAATACAATCGCCACACAACTGTACCTGTGAAGTATCATAGCTGTAAATTTAGCCTGAATTAGGACTCCAGCAATTCCTAAGTCTGGATCTCCACCAAGGGAGAGGCTGCAAGGATAAATGGGGGCTGAAACAATGTACATTAATATGCATTGAAGGCAGAAAACCCGAGGCGCAAGCAAACAATGTGCAAATAATTTGTTAGGGTTATAGGACAAAAGGTCATGGAAGCAATTGAAATGATTTTGCTTATATCTTGGCAATTACGTGAACAAATTAGCAAACATTGAGGCACACTGTGCAAAATTTCCCACTGCTGCCGTTATTTATAGAAATACAATTTGATTTGTCAGTTTCTATGGCATTAAGCAGCTTATTTTATTATCAGTCAATGTAATTAAGTGGCATCAGTTCCATCACTTCATGAATATCATCCAGTCAAGCCAGGTACCATAGCTGACACTGGGTTGTAATTACAAAAACAATGACAGCAAGCCGACAGTCAGAGCCTCACAGACAACATTCTGAAGGCTACATGGAATTGAGATCAGTGCTCGAGGCGAGACCACAAATTAATGTAAGAATGGGCCAATCAGTTGATAGTACCAGCTTGGGATCTTGTTCTGCCTTTCTCAGCAGTGCTGTTCAATATTTTTGGAGACCTCACTAAGCACAAGGGTGTGCTTCTTGACACCCTGTGCTTCAAATCTAAGGACCCAAATCCCTCCTCAACATACGTAACACACAGGACTTGGGAAAATGCTGACAGGAAAAGCTCTCAAGGGAACTAAGAGGAAAATAGCAATAAGTGGCCATACATTGAAACATTGCTGCTAATATTGGTGTCATGTCATGTGCCTGAATGATCACAGTATGGACTAAATTGTAAAGTTGACTCCTGAAATAGCATTGTAGGAAATTGTGAATATTTATCAGGCTTCTCAGTTCTGACTTTCCCCACAGGAAATGCAATTACAGGTCTTGTTACTTCTTAACATCTCAGCAACTTCCATTTTCAGGTATTGAATCAGACAGATCTTCAGGTTGCCCAGCAATAGCAAAACCTTCTTGCAACTCCCTGTTAGCACCAGGGCCAAGGGTGATTAAAGAGTGCGAGTGTGAAAAAACAACAGGAGTTCAAATGAAACTGCCAAAAGTCTGAGCGGCATACACTCCAATAACATTATTTTGCAATGTGCAAATTTACAATTTAGGTGAATAATGTTAACATCAGTAACCCTTTCGGGTAGATTTATAATTCATGGCTTAAATACAGCAGTGGCCGCCATAAAACTTGCCCCAGACTGCCACAAGTTAATAGTATTTCCCCTCGCCTTTTGTCTTCCTTTTCTTCATGGATGTCAGTTAAGTGGGAACAAGCAATTTTACTATGGGAGGGATTTATAATGAATGCTTTCTAAATGGAAAATTTATTTCATTTTATTCCCAGGTCAGAATATCTATTAGTCACATTAGAACCCTGTGTACACATTGGATTCACAGCTCACTTGGGGTTATCATGATTACTTTGTAAAGTGCATCAATGCATCGAAGAAAGTAATCCAAAAGAAAGTCACTCTCATATGATTGCTACAATCGTGATCTGGGATAATCGACAATACTCTTCTTTAAAAAGTGGCTTGTCCTCTGGACCTGCTTGTTTAATGGCTTAGAACAGGGTTTCCCACACTGGGTTCTGCAGAACCCTGGTGCCCCATTGGATATATCCAGGGGTTCCGCGATAGGCCAGGCTGATGTACAAAATTAAAAAATACTATTGGAGCTGCTTGACCAGAGACTGGTTTCTCCCTACTGAGCCGATGAGTAACAAATGCAGTGAAAACAGCAACCTCTGATTGGACAAGTTGGAAACAGCAGGTACACAAGCCCTCAAAGGTCTAGGCCAGGGCAAGAACAACAAAGCGAGTGGACAATGGAGTGAGCTGCGCAGCAGCTATGCTATGGGATAAGGAGGGAAATGGCCAGGAGCTAATGTGTGGTTGAGTGCGTGCGTGCGAGGATTGGGTTGCGCATGTGCGTGAAGGGTGCCTGCACAAAGTTTGGGGTGCGTAGCCATGCGAGGGAGATTGGGTGGGCACGTGTGTGAGAGAGAGAGAGCGTGTGTATTTTTAAAATTAATTTCTGGGCTGTGTGCTTCGCTGGCTAGGTCAGCATTTGTCGCCCATCCCTGGTTACCCTGGAGAAGGTGATGGTGAACTGCCTTCTTGACTGCTGCAGTCTATATGTTCTAGGTACACATTGTGACCCAGTGACAGTGAAAGAACAGCAATAGTGCTTCTACGTCAGGATGGTGAGTGACTTGGTGGAGAGCTTGCAGGTGATGGTGGTCCCATGTTTCTGATACTCTTGTCCTTCTAAAGGGTTTGTAGGTTTGAAAAGTGCTGCCTAAGGAATCTTGGTAAGTTCCTGCAGTGCATCTCATCAAACATAAACACTGCTGCCTTTGTACTTCTGTAATGGAGGGAGTGAATGTTTACAGAAGGGTTACCAATCAAGCAAGTTGCTTTGCCCTGGATGGTATCGAGCTTTGCGTGTGTTGTTGGAGCTGCACTAATCTAGGCAAGTGAAGAGTGTTCCATCAAACTCCTGACTTGTTCCTTATAGATGGTGGACAGGCTTTGAGGAGTCAGGTGGTGAATTACTTGCCAGAGGATTCCAAGCCTCTGCCCAGTCCTTATAACCATAGTACTTTATATGGCTAGTCCAGTTCAGTTTCTGGCCAACGGTAACCTCAGATGTTGATAGTGGGGGATTCTGTAATGGTAATGCCATCATGTGTGCATTTGTGTGTGAGAGAGAGGGGAATGTGTAGGTATGTATGAGTTGAGTGTGTGGGTGAGAGAAAAGGGAACATGAGAGTTCATGTGAGTGAGCAAGAGAGAGGGAGAGAGTTTGAGAGAGAATGTGTGACTATGTGTCCCCGATATGAGAATCCATCTCTCCAGCATCACTCCTAATATTAAATAAACTTTTGAGCAAAAGAAGCAGCATCACTCCTCCCGCTAACAATGACAAGAAAGGTAAGGGAAGTACTTTGTTGAATAAGATAACTTCTTAATTATAACAACGCAAGAAATAGAAGACTTTTCAAAATTTGTTCTTTTTTTATGCAGAAGCAATCAATTTTTTTGTGATTTAACCTACAATATAGTAAGAATGGTTCTCAGGGGTACGGTCAGTACTCTTGGGAGGTCAAGAGGATTGCATAGCCAGCAAAGTTTGGGAAACCCTGGGTTAGAATAATGTCCATTCAGAATCCAGCATATTGGGGGCGATTTTACCATCATGTTGCACCCATCTTTGGGCGCGACTCAGTGGCAAAGACAGGCGTAAAGCGCTTAGCATGATTGATGCTGGTTTTCACGACCGGCGCCATTTTACCATCGCTTGTTTCTTCAGCCTTTCAGCTGAAGTGGGTGGGAGGCAGGTTCATACATGGAAATTTATATAATGCTATTTTGCATCTGCTTAGCATGGCTGGCGCTCAATTGGCTGTGCTCCCCCGCTTCCACACTCCCTCCCCTCACCGCACTTATGACCTCACCGGGAAAGGTTCACACCGGCGAGGAATAGACATGCTCCCGTCGACATGGCCTCACCGATGGAACTGGAGGCCATTGAGGCCCCCCGGGGAAGCCAATGGCAGGTGCCTCTTGGGCAGTGCCAGACTGGCAGTGCCACCCTGGCACCTGGGCAATGCCAGTCTGGCACCTGGGAAAAGCCCACTGTGGCAGTGGGGGGCTAATATGGAGGAGGGGACCCGCTGCCACTCTGCAGCTATACATGGGGGGGGGGGGGAGGAGGGAGGGAGAGGGAGCCTGCTGCCACACTGCAGGAATCGCGGGGTGAAGGGCGGCGATTCCGCGATCAGTAGGTGGCAGATCCGCATGGTTGCGGGGGGGGGGGGGGGGGGGGGGGGGGTGGGGGTGGTAGGGAGGGGTGGTCAGTGGGGCTATATCTTGGGCCACAGGCCCCCGCCATTGTGGGGGGACTGCTTCAGGCAGCGTGCAATAGCAGGGGCCTAACAGCTCTCTCTTTGCTGTCAGATCCCTGCTACTGCTAATGCGCATGTGGAGTATCAGAGGCCTGCACATGCGTACTACCTCCCTCTGCAGGCTTTTGGGTGCATTAAGCCCCAGCGTCCCCCCTCCCGGCCTCTGCAGCAAGATTCAGAATCACTGATATTTTTGCAGGCACAGTGCGTATGGGGAAGAGGGGGAGGGGCCTGAAAACACGCCCAAAAGACGGATCTGAAACTCTCCCCATTTCAAGTCTGCCCAGCACTTAGGAAATAAATGGTAAAATTGCCCCCAAAGTCTCTAGTTTCTCATAATTGTGTGAATTGACTTTGAGTTGTGTCAATCCACTTTCTACTGAGCAAAATTAATTCTGAAGAAGAGTTATATTTGAACTCTGCTTCTCTCTCTCCAGGCTGCCAAATATGTCCAGCACTTTGTTCTTTTTTATTTCAGATTTCCAGTATCCAGTGTTTTGCTTTTATTTTAGTACAAAATTACCCCATAATTTCTGTCTTGCTCAGAAAAGCCTCTTATGTAAAATAGAAATTCACAGTGGAATCACTTGTTCTTTTGAGACACAACATTGAAGCAAAATAGATAGAGCTTTACTTAGTATTTATATCTAACATGGAATTGCTTGATGCTGACAAAACTAAAAAGCTTTAAATGTCCCCTACACCAAAAGCAGCAGCTGTAACCCGAATGGGCACAAAAAAAGGGAACAAACTTCTTTTTCCAGTGTTAATGATGTAAATCACTGGAGTTCTGTTCTGGCTTATTGGGTCTCTCTCAGGTTGACTCTTTCTATTCCTGATTGCTGTCCGGTGAGCCTTGCTGGAAAGTGTACATGTACAGTCTCCAGATGAGGGCAGGTTCAGGCTCTGCTGTGGTGTTGTCCATAGTCAAATGCTTTGGAAATGTTTACTGCCGGAAAAATGAATTGTGTGTGTCACCTTTTTATTTGGATTCTGAATTGCATTTGAATCAAGTTAAATAGCATTCCAGGCTGATAAATGTTCCCCCCCACCTCTCCCCGCAACATTTTCTTCGACCTTCTCCTCTTTCCTCCCTCCTCAGCCAGTACCTGTTATAACAACAGTAACTATGCTAACGACTGTGGGGCCAAATTCTCCTCCAACTCAATTTTCAAGTTTGCCGATGACACCACCGTAGTGGGTTGGATCTCAAACAATGACGAGACAGAGTACAGGAATGAGATTGAGAACCTGGGGAACTGGTGCGGCAACAATAATCTCTTTCTCAATGTCAACAAAACGAAGGAGATTGTCATTGACTTCAGGAAGCGTAGTGTAGAACATGGCCCTGTCTACATCAACAGGGATGAAGTAGAAATGGTCGAGAGCTTCAGGTTTTTAGGTGTCCAGATCAGCAACCTGTCCTGGTCCCCCCATGCCCGACATTATAGTTAAGAAAGCCCACCAAAGCCTCTAATTTCTCAGAAGACTAAGGAAATATGTCATGTCATACATATGACTACAACTCTCACCAACTTTTACAGATGCACCATAGAAAGCATTCTTTCTGGTTGTATCATAGCTTGGTATGGCTCCCACTCTGCCCAAGACCACAAGAAACTACAAAAGGTCATGAATGTTGCCCAATTCATCACGCAAATCAGCCTCCCATCCATTGACTCTGTCCACACTTCTCACTGCCTCGGCAAAGCAGCCAGCATAATTAAGGACCCCACGCACCCCGGACATTCTCTCTTCCACCTTCTTCCATTGGGAAAAAGACACAAAAGTCTGAGGTCACGTACCAAATGACTCAAGAGCAGCTTCTCCCCTGCTGCCATCAGACCTTTGAATGGACCTACCTTGAATTAAGTTGATCTTTCTCTATAGCTATAACTGTAACACTACATTCTGCACTCTCTCATTTCCTTCTCTGTGAATAGTATGCTTTGTCTGTATAGTGCACGAGAAACAAGACTTTTTCACTGTATGTTAATACATGTGACAATAATAAATCAAATCAAAAAATCAAAATATGCATGCACTTGTAGACTATTCAACCAGAACAACAACACAGCTGAGCCTGATTCTCTCTTCACTCGACAACCACACAATTTAACATGAAGAGTCCTTTCAATAATACAATAAATGCAGAATACTGTGGATGCTGGAGAACGGAGATAAAGATAGAAATTGCTGGAAAAATTCAGGAGGTCTGACAGCATCTTTGGAGAGAGAAACAGAGTTAATAGGTTGGATTTTCCCAACAGTTAGAACTTCTGATCCTGCCAGCGGTGACCCCCTCCGCCGTGAGTTCCCCAGGGGCAGACGGTGTCAATGGCAGAAACGCCACTGACAGCAGCAGGACCAGAAGATCCTGCCGCTGGCAAACGGTGGGCCATTGCTGCATAGCACGCTGCAGGGGCCTGCCATTGGCCGCCCACTGATTCGAGTGCAATATGACTCTTCAAAGAAACGTAAACTCTGTTTCTCTCTCCACAGATGCTGCCAGACCTGTTGCATTTTTCCAACATCTTCTGCTTTTCTTTCCATAATACACCCTATCTCATCTCTGACTGAGATCAGCTAATGTTGCAGTGACTATTCATTGAGCGAATGCACTTGCTGCCTGGCTGCTCACTGGACATACTTACTGAGCCATAACCTAATACAATGAATCACACCAACCGGTCAACTGGCCATGTCCCTTAGCTAAAAACGTATTTCACCAAGATGCTATTGCACTGATCAATTTACATATTGCTTACGCAACACGAAGTTTAAACAAAATAACAGTTAGTTGGTCATGTTACCAGTAAAGATATTTAACATATCACAAGATATATTACATTACTTCCTAAAAAGGTTATTATGCCAGAAGAATGCATATTTTCTGTTTAATTGTGTTTAGTTCATCTTTGTGCTGTGCCTTTCTTTCCCCCCCAAGAGCATTTTTCTAACTCTTGGGGGAAAAAAGGGCACAGTACAAAGATGAACAAACACAATTAAACAGAGAATATGCATTCTTCTGGCATAATAATTTTTTTAGGAAGTAATCAACATTTTCACTGTTGTCCTTTACATATCAGTGATACCACAGCATTAAAGGATTTTTAATGAAGTCAATGAAGAGGAGAACAATTAAGGATGAAATTTTATGAAATTACACTGCAGAGTTCAAATTGTGCTTTTATTAACTCCAGGAGTATTTTTTATTGTGACTGTCAAAGTAAGGAATGCAAGTGATCTGCAATAAAAGCAAGACTGTAAAAGCTTCTATAAAAATACAAAGGGATAAAGATAAATATAAAGAGATAAAGATAGAGTGAAGACAAATTTATGTCCCTTACAATCCAAAAAGGGAGAATTTATAATAGGGAACAAGGATATGGCAAAGCAATTAAACAATTACTTCAGTTCTGTCTTCATGGAGGAAGACGCAAATAACTTCCCAGAAAGGCGAGGGAACCATGGCTCGAGAGAAGGAGAAATTGAAGGAAATTAATATCATTAAACAAATAGTGCCAGAAAAATTAATGAGACTGAAAGCTGATAAATCCTCAGGGCCTAATAATCACATCTCAGGGTACTAAAAGCCATAGCCATGGAAATAGTGGATGCATTAGATATCATCTTCCCAAAATTCTGTAGGTTCTGAAACAGCCCTGACAGTTGAAAGGTGGCAAATGTAACCGCACTATTTAAATAAAGCAGGGATGGAAAAAAAACAGGGGATTACAGACCGGTTAGCCTGACATCAGCAGTAGGAAAAGTGCTACAGTCTATGATGAAAAGTTGTGATAACTTGTACACAGAAAATATCAGCAAGATTAGACAAAACTAACGTGAATTTATGAAAGCGAAATCATGCTTAACAAAACTACTGGAGTTTTCTTGAGGCCGTAACAAGTAGAATAGAGAAAGGTGATTTTTTTAAATTCATTAGTGGGACATGGGCATCGCTGGCTGGCCAGCATTTATTGCCCATCCCTAGTTGCCATTGTTCAGAGGGCAGTTGAGAGTCAACCACATTGCTGTGGCTCTGTAATCACATGTAGGCCAAACCAGGTAAGGATGGCAGATTTTGTTCCCTAAAGGACGTTAGTGGACCAGATGGGTTTGTTTCCAACAATTGACAATGGTTTCATGGTCATCAGTAGATTTTTAATTCCAGGTATTTTTTATGGAATTCAACTTTCACCACCTGCCATGGCAGGATTTGAACCCGGGTCTCCAGAACATTAGCAGAGTTTCTGAATTAATAGTCTAGCGATAATACCACTGGGCCATTGCCTCCCAATGTGGTGTGGATGTGGTGTATTTGGATTCTCAGAAAGCTTTTGACAAAGTCTCATGTAATAGGATAGTATGCAAAATTAAAGCACATGGGATTGGGGGCAATATATTGGCATGGATTGAGAATTGGTTAGCAGAAAGGAAAAGAGAGTAGGAATAAATGGGCATTTTTTTTGAAGTGGCAACCAGTGACTAATTGAGTCCCACAGGGATCAGTGCTTGGGCCCAAGCTATTCGCAATATACATCAATGATTTGGATGAGTGAATCAAAATCACACCAGCATGAGAAAGGTGAGTGGTGAAGATGATGTTAAGAAGCTTCAAGGAGATCTAGATGGCACGGTAGCACAGTGGTTAGCACTGGGACCTGGGTTCCTGGGTTCAATTCCCGGCTTGGGTCACTGTCTGTGTGGAGTTTGTACATTCGCCTCGTGTCTGCATGGGTTTCCTCCGGGTGCTCCAGTTTCCTCCCACATTCTCCCCATACTCCTTGATGTGTGGGTTAGGTTGATTGGCCATGCTAAAATTGCCCCTTAGTGTCCTGAGATGCGTAGGTTAGAGGGATTAGCGGGTAAACGTGTAGGGATATGGGGGTAGGGCCTGGGTGGGATTGTGGTTGGTGCAGACTCGATGGGCCAGATGGCCTCTTTCTGCACTGTAGGGTTTCTATGATTTCCATGATAGACAAGTTGAGTCAATGGGCAAACACTTGGCAGATGCAGGTGTTTGAATAAATGTGACATTATCCACTTTGGACAGAGAAACAGAATAGTAGAGTATTATGTAAATAATGATAAATTGGGAAATGTTGATGTACAAAGGGACCTAGGTGTCCTATTACACAAATCACTCTGAGAAAGAATGCAGGTCCAGCAAACAGTTAGGAAAGCAAATGGTAAGCTAACCTTAATTAGAAGAAGAGGACAGGAACAAAGATGTATTACTGCAGCTGTTTAGGGCCTTGGTGAAATCATACCTGGCGTAATGGGTGCAATTTTAGTCTCCTTTCCTAAGAAAGTACACTTTTGCCATGGAGGGAGTGCAGTGGAGGCTCACCAGACTGATTTCTGGGAGGGTAGAATGGGGAGCGAATGGGTAGACTAGGTCTGTAGTCCTGGAGTATAGAAGAATGCAAGGGGATCTCATTGAAATGTATCAAAACCTGAGAGGGCTGGATGGACTGGATGCAGGTGTGACGTTTCCTCTGGCTGTGAGGTCTAGAACAAGGGATCACTGTCTCATGATATGGGTCGGCCATTCAGGATTAAGATCTGGAGAAAGTTCTCCACTCAGAAAATGGTGAACTGGTGGAATTCTCTACCACAGAAGGCTCTGGGGCAAAGTTATGGAATATAGGAAGGAAATAGATAGATTTCTAGACTGTGAAGGCATCAAGGAGTATGGGGAGAATGTGGGAGTAGATAGAGGGTCAGCCATGGTCATATTAAAGGCTCAAAGGACCCACTGATCTACTTCTGCTCTTGTTTTCTTTGTTTTTCATAAAAATGTTATTCCATTTCTCAACAAGCATCAGGCATTAACAGGATCAGTACAACTTGCACCAGATGGAAATTAAATCTTCATTCATTAACCACCAAAACATGTTTTCTCAATCACATGAATTAACTTTGAGTTGCATCAATCGACTACCTATTAAGCTCAACAGTATAAAATTAATTCTGAAGAGCAGTCATATTTGACTTGTAACATTAATTCTGTTTCTCTTTCCACATATGCCACCAAACCTGTTGGGTGTTTCTGGCACTTTATTTGCTTAAGATTTCCAGCTTCCATTACTCCCGAGAATACCCAGATACACAAAGGTAATACTGATAATTTCCACTCTAGTGCACTTTCATCCATGAAAGTGCCCTTGAATCCATCAAAGAAAGTCATGCAGTGTTGGTCTGGGGAATCGGACAATCTTCTATGAGACTGCTTAGGGTAATTGGACTGGTCAATATTTAAAAACTCTGTGACCAGCCTGAACAAGTATGCCGCTACATTAGTAAGTGTGTGGGGGAATGTGTGCCAAAGAAGCAAATCCGTCTGTTTCCCAACCGGAAACCATGGATGAACAGGGATATCCACTGCTTGCTGAAGTCTAGGTCTGAGGCGTTCAAGTCAGGCGACCATGACCTATACAAAAAAGCCAAATACGATCTAAGGAGACCCATCAAAGATACCAAAAGACAGTGCCGAGCCAAGCTAGAGTCCCAGGCTAGCCTCACGGATCCTCACTGACTATGGCAAGGTCTGCAAGACATACAGGCTACAAGATGAAGGCATGTAAAATTGTCAGCTTCAATGCACCCCTCCCTGATGAGCTCAATGCATTCTCTGCCCATTTTGAGCAAGAGATCAGCAAGAGCATGCCCTCCACCCTGGAAGCCCTGGATGAACCTATATCTGAGGTCACCATTGCAGATGTCAGAGCAGCTTTCGTGAAGGTCAACCCATGGAAAGCAACTGACCCGGATGTGGTATCCGGACGAGCACTCAGATCCTGCGCGAATCAGCTGGTGGGGGTATTCGCAGACATCTTCAACCTCTCTTTACAAAAGTCTGAGATCCCTATCTGCTTTAAGAAGATGACCATCGTCCCAGTACCAAAGAAAAGCCAAGCAGTATGCCTTAATGACTATCGTCCAATGGCTCTGACATCCACCATGAAGTGCTTCGAAAGGTTAGTCACGGCACGAATCAATTCCAGCCTCCCAGATTGCCTGGATCCACTACAGTTTGTCTACCACCGCAACAGGTCCACAGCAGACGCCATCTCCTTGGCCCTGCAGTCAACCCCAGAACACCTAGATAACAGAGACATCTATGTCAGACTCCTATTTATTGAATACAGCTCAGCCTTCAACACCATCGTTCCTACGAAACTCATCTCCAAGCTCTGTGGCCGGGGTCTCAGCTCCTCCCTCTACGACTGGATCCTGAACTTCCTAACCCATAGACCACAATCAGTAAGGATAGGGAACAACACCTCCTACACGATCATCCTCAACACCGGTGCCCCATAAGGCTGTGTCCTCAGCCCCCTACTATACTCCTTATACACCTATGACTGTGCGGCCAAATTCCCCTGCAACTCGATTTTCAAGTTTGCTGACGACACCACCATATGGGTCGGATCTCAAACAATGATGAGACAGGAATGAGATAGAGAATCTGGTGAACTAGTGCGGTGACAATAATCTCTCTCTCAATGTAACAAAATGAAGGAAATAGTCATCGACTTCAGGAAGTGTAGTGGAGAACATGCCCCTGTCTATATCAATGGGGACAAAGTAGAAGTGGCCGAGAGCTTCAAGTATTTAGGTGACCAGGTCACCAACAACCTGTCCTTGTCCCCCCATGCTGACACTATAGTTAAGAAAGCCCACCAACACCTCTACTTTCTCAGGAGACTAAGGAAATTTGGCATGACAGCTATAACTCTCACCAACTTTTACAGATGCACCATAGAAAGCATTCTTTCTGGTTGTATCACAGCTTGGTATGGCTCCTGCTCTGTCCAAGACCGCAAGAAACTACAAAAGGTTGTGAATGTAGTCCAATCCATCACGCAAACCAGCCTCCCATCCATTGACCCTGTCTACACTTCCCGCTGCCTTGGCAAAGCAGCCAGCATAATTAAGGACCCCATGCACCCCGGACATTCTCTCTTCCACCTTCTTGTGTCGGGAAAAAGATACAGAAGTCTGAGGTCACGTACCAACCGACACAAGAACAGTTTCTTCCCTGCTGCCATCAGACTTTTGAATGGACCAACCTTGCATTAGTTGATCTTTCTCTGCACCCTAGTAACACTACTGTAACACAACATTCAGCACTCTCGCATTTCCTTCTCTATGAACGGTATGCTTTGGCTGTGTGGCGCACAAGAAACAATACTTTTCACTGTATACTAATACATGTGCCAATAATAAATCAAATCAAATCAAATCTTTGACCGAGTTTAGTTCCACACCTCATGTCTGACAGCCAGTGACATGAACCTGGATATGAACTTCAAAAGTGTATCCAACATGCGGGGTAAAACTCAGAAGTAATTTCCATGTGGCATTTTAATGCAACCAATTTATTTTCATTTTCCACCTATATTCACCATCGATTGAGCAGCAGTAGTGTGATGCAGACTCATGAGCCAATTTTAACTTCAGTAATTAAAGGGCCAATCTGAGAGTAGAACCTGTAGGAGTTGGAAACAGAGACACCAATCACAGACGGCGGGTTCAGGATACACAAAGGCTTGAACAATGATTCGCCTGATGAACTGCTGAGGATAGTGAAGAGTCAGCGATAGATGGCCGGAACTCAGTCCCCTCGCCCGCCATGGAATCGGAGCGGATGAGGGTCCAACAATGGAAGTTTCCGTTGGCCTCGGGAATTTCCGGTCTCGCCCGAGTGAAGCTGTAAAATCCTGCCCATTCTTTCCCAGTAACTGGATGAAAAACCTGCTGCTGTCACAAGGGTGATATGGCTGATGTTGGCCGAAGAGTTTTGCAATTGGAAGACTATGTCACACTCCTGGATCAAGCTGAAAACAATTGCAGGTTCACACCTCATCCCTCCACACTAAGCCTAATGGACTACAGAAGTTCAAGATGACAGCTCAGCATCTACCCAAGGGCAATAAATGCTGGCCTTTCCAAGATCCCCATATCCAGGAATGAATTATTAATATAATCACTCATCAGCATTGGTCTATTCTTTCTCTGTTGCAGGAAAAGAATTGAGAAGGAGATGTGAGAGGACTGGTAGTGGTCTACCACAGCCCATACAATTGACAACTGGATCAAGTGCTGGAGATCAGTGCTGTTTTAGTATCACTGCATCGGAGATGGGGACCTTCCAGTTACCTGGTGCACATTAAAAATATTAATGGTACATGTCACACAACCATCATGCTGGTGTGATTTCCACAGCAAGTAAAATACAATCCTCTTCATGATAGATTGCAACATTCTTCCATTGTTTAGCCAATGAGGTATCCAGATTGCATTCACTTCTTTACTGGTTGCTCCTCTCTCAGCACTGCCCCTACTCACCAGCTTGCAGCAACTCCCAGTTCTATAGAAGATTTGGTGTCCCCACCCATACCCTGCCAATGCACTTGCTCTCCCTAATTCCCCATCTTTCTCCCAAGCTCCCATTTCACACTTCTCTCCTTGGTTCCCTCAGTCATCTTCTTTTCCCTGACTTTCAAGCTGCCCTGATTTTGGACCTTCCCTCTGGATTTCAGATCATTGCCCCACCCTTCAGGTTTCAGACCATAGCTTGCCAGATTTTAGACCTCTCACTCCCTTCCTGATTTCTGACCCTCCCAAACCTGATTTCAAATCTCCCACACGTCAATTTTAGACATAGAATTTTAGGCATAGATTTCAGGATTTTAGGCATAGAATCCCTACAGTGCGGAAGGAGGCCATTTTGCCCATCGAGCCTGCACCGACAATGATCCCACCCAAGCCCTATCCCTGTAACCTCATATATTTACCTGCTAATCCCCCTGAAACTAAAGGACAATTTATCATTGCCAATCCACCCAATCAGTCCTTTTGCATATTAGATGCAAACTGCTGAATGTTTCCTCGTGAACAGTAATTCATCAGGTAGCAATTCAACTACATGAACCCATCAAAGACAGTACTTTGGCATTCGTTTCCAGACGAAAATACATTTTCACCTAATTTAATACCACCCCCCGCCCCCCCGCATAATGACCTTGAAACTACTGGATTGCCATATAACCCAATTCAGTAATATCCTCTGGAGAAGGAAATCTGCCTTCATTATCCAGCCTGGCCTGTGACTCCAGATCCAATGTGGTTTATTCTTAGCTATACCTGCCGTATTGGCCTAGTAAACTACTCAATTATATCAACATCGCCATATTATAACAATTATAAATTATAATCCTGATGGACTACAAGCAGAATACAAAGAATCAACCATACTATCCATTGATCCTTCTCCAGCTTCATAGGAATTAGGAGCAGAAGTCGGCAAATTCAGCCCTTCGAGCCTGCTCTGCCATTCAATCAGATCATGGCTGATCTCTCCCTGGTCTCAAATCCACCTCTCCATCTGTTCCCCATATCTCTCTTTCCCTTTTGTTATTAGAAATATGTCTATCTCCCTCTTGAAACCATTCAACAGTTCAGATTCCACTGTGCTATGTGGCAGCGAGTTCCAAAATTTCACCACCCTCTGCAAGAACTAGTTCCTCCTCTCAGTTTTAAATCTACCGCCTCTCAACCTATACCTGTGACCTCTTGTTCCAGATTGCCCCATAAGAGGAAACATGTGGTCTACATTTACTTTATCAATTCCTTTTAAAATGTTATATACCTCGATCAAAACCCTCTCATCCTCCTAAACTCCAGTGAGTACAAGCCTGAACTATTTAATCTCTCCTCAAACCTCAACCCTTTCACCCCCTGAATCAATCTGGTGAACTTTCTCTGAACTGCCTCAAATGCCACCACATCCTTTCTCAAATAGGGAGACCAAAACTGGACACAATATTCCAGATGTGGTCTCACCAACACCCCATACAATTGCAACACTTCTCTACTTTTATGCTTCAGTCCCTTTGCAATAAATGCCAACATTCCATTTGCCTTTTTTATTAAATGCTGCACCTGCATACTGACTTTCTGCGATTCATGAACACAGACACCCAGATCCCTCTGCTCGGACGCATTTGAATCTGCTTTCTATTTAGACAATAATTTGCTTATTTTTTTCTGCCAAAATGGATAACTTCATCCATATTAAACTCCATATACCAAATTTTGGCCCATTTTCCGAGCCTATCTATATCTGTCTGTAGAATCTTTATTTCCTCTTCACTGCCTGCCTTCCCATCTATTTTAATATAATCTGCAAATTCTACTATGTTACACTCTGTCCCTGCTTGCAGATCATTTATATAGATTGTAAATAGTTGAGGTCTGAGGGCTGGCCCCTGCGCCACCCCACTCGGTACATTTTGCTCGCCAGAGAAGGACCCATTTATCTTGACCCTCTGCTTTTTGTCAGTCAGCCAGTCCTCAGTCCACTCTAGTACACTACCCACAGTCCTCTGCGATCTCACTTTCTGGATCAGTCCTTCTATAGAATCATGGCCGATCATGTGCTTCAAGCAGCGGTCAGTGCAGACTGCAGCAGATTAGCTTTAAGTTGGGGCGGCACTGTAGCACAGTGGTTAGCACTGCTGCTTCACAGCTCCAGGGACCTGGGTTCGATTCCCGGCTTGGGTCACTGTCTGTGTGGAGTTTGCACATTCTCCTCGTGTTTGCGTGGGTTTCCTCCGGGTGCTCCGGTTTCCTCCCACAGTCCAAATATGTGCGGGTTAGATTGATTGGCCATGCTAAAAATTGCCCTTAGTGTCCTGAGATGCGTAGGTTAGAGGGATTAGTGGGTAAACTTGTCGGGATATGGGGGTAGGGCCTGGGTGGGATTGTGGTCGGTGCAGACTCGATGGGCCGAATGGCCTCTTTCTGTACTGTAGGGTTTCTATGATTTCCATCTGTACCTAAAACCACATGCTGTTCCAAGTTAAACTCTCTCCTCCAACCCACTCAATAGAGATCACGATTTTTTATCTTCCATTTTGACACATGTGCTTCTCAGAACCACCAACATCAAGACAGATGTGCTTTGGAAACGGAAAAAGTTTCCATAGTGTCAGCAAGAAGTGACAATTTCAAATGAGCTGTCAGAAAATGCAGCGAGAGAGAGAGAGAGCATCCAACAAATATAATGATATATAAGGAAAGGCTAGTTGACATAACAGGTGAAGAGATTGCAAGGCAAAAGCAATTTCAGTACAGCTATATCAACACTTATGAAACGAGTTGCACCTTACACAACACAGACAGTTGCAGAATCAGCAATAGTGACGGATGCAAGCTGAGTTGCCTGTTCCAATTCTAACACCATTACTAATCATATGTGGAATAAAATTGGTTCTCTTGATAATTTTACAGAATGAATCAGGAAATCTAATTTTCTACTCACGTCGTCCTCATCATGAATACTCATTCCCTCAATGTGAAATGAAGACTTGATGATTATGAGAAAACTGATTTTCTAAAAAAAAATCAATTGCTAGATAAATTCATCAATGCAATAAGCAGCCCCAACTTTTTATAATACATAGCTTGGAGTTCCTTTCTTGGTAAATCTATTGCCAAGGGAAGCTAAATGTGCAATGTACAATGTAAATGCACAATATGCACTTCTCTCATATACTTCAGGCACAATACCTTTCAACTCTGCACTTTGGAAGACAGTACAGGCACAAAGTTCAAAGGATCCTCTCATACTTCATACAAATGGCCAGCGTCCATATGTGAACTCAAATGGTGATTGTCAGCCAGCAATTTTAACACAGATGAGACCAATGCATACTTTGGCAGAATTATACTAGAACAGTACAAGCCATGGGAAGGGAAGAAATGTACTATACAACATTGCAATAAAACTGATGATTTTTCTGGATCAGTATCAAGCAGATCCTTGGACTCTTTGCTGATGCTGTCTCCTGACTAATATGTATTATACTTGCATATTTGTATTTGAAGACTAGAGGCTCCCCTGCTGGGAGTAAGCATATTGTAGCAATTACACTCCAGGGTCTTCTCTTACACAGCTTGTTAGATATGGAGTGTTTCAGAGAATTGGAAATGAAAGCAGCCAATATAGTACCACACCAACTAGAGTGTTTATTGGACAGAACACAAGCATCAAGCAAAACGTGGCACTACTTTGGCTTCTGATCTGAAGCAGTCTCCTCCAGCCAAACAGCAGGTAGCAAGATAGGTGAGCAAGTGATTAATAAAGCATCGTGAAATTCATCAATGGAATTTTAGCATATAAAAGCAAGAGAGTTGTGTTAAACATGTATGAAACACTGATTTGACGTCAACGTGACTATTGAGTCCAGTTCGAGCTGGGCACCACACTTTGAAAAATATGAAGGCATCAGAGAAAATACAGAAAAGATTTACGAGAATGCTTCCATGGATGAGGAACTTCAATTACACAGAAAGATTGGAGAATTTGGGACCGTTCTCCTTGAAGGGGAAGGATGCGAGGAGATTTGATCCAGTATTCCAAGTCATGGGCTGAATTTTATGGTCCCCACAATTGGGTGTATATTTGGTGGGCAGACACTGACAGGGGTGGGGAGGGGGGGGGGGGGGGGACGGTTCTTGCTGTTAGCTCACCATCATCCTGCCCATCTGTGACATGGTCCCCATTAAGCTGCAGGCAGCAGATGGGTGACAAAATCAGCAGCCCAACTGCCATTTTTAAAGTAATAATTAATTAATTTGATTTATTATTGTCACATGTATTAGTAAACAGTGAAAAGTATTGTTTCTTGTGCACTGTACGGACAAAGCATACCGTACAAAGAGAAGGAAAGGAGAGGGTGCAGAATGTAATGTTACACTCATAGCTTGGGTGCAGAGAAAGATCAACTCAGTGCAAGGTAGATCCATTCAAAAGTCTGATGGCAGCAGGGAATAACCAAAAGAGAAAATGCTGGAAAATCTCAGCAGGTCTGGCAGCATCTGTAAGGAGAGAAAAAAGCTGACGTTTTGAGTCCAGATGACCCTTTATCAAAGCTTTGACAAAGGGTCATCTGGGCTCAAAACATCAGCTCTTTTTCCTCCGTACAGATGCAGGCTGACCTGCTGAGATTTTCCAGCGTTTTCTCTTTTGGTTATTTGAGTGATGGACTGGGCTTCGTTCATGACTCTTTATAGTTTCTTGTGCTCTTGGATAGAGCCATACCAAGCTGCGATAAACCAGAAAGAATGCTTTCTATGGTGCATCTATAAAAGTTAGTGAGAGTTGTAGCGGACATGCTAAATTTCCTTAGTCTTCTGAGAAAGTAGAGGTGTTGGTGGATTTTCTTAACAATCGTGTTGGCATGGGGGGAACCAGGACAGGTTGTTGGTGATCTTGGATCAACGGAAGCTTGGAAGATTATAGTTAGGGTGTCTGCAATGCTCTCACTTATTTACTTTAAAATTTTAGGATGGAATTCATGAGCGCGCATCATTGGTGCCATTATTTCCTTCATTAATTTTATTTGGCTACATTAATTTTACTGAGTCTCACCACTTGATTCAGTATTAGTTTTCTTGGGATACCCAGCATGCTGTATCACCCTCTGTAAATACCAATGCACAGTAATCATTCAGCATGTCTGCCATTTCCTTCATTGGCAATACCAACACTACCAGTTTTCAAGGGTCA
This sequence comes from Mustelus asterias, assembly GCF_964213995.1. Classification (NCBI taxonomy): domain Eukaryota; kingdom Metazoa; phylum Chordata; class Chondrichthyes; order Carcharhiniformes; family Triakidae; genus Mustelus; species Mustelus asterias. The sequence continues at coordinate 49,022,586 of NC_135803.1, forward strand.
CATTGCTCCTGACCATTCTTTTTTCCCCTTTTATTCATAAAATCATAGAATCTATGAAGAAGGCCATTCAGACCATCGCGTCTACACCAACCGCAATCCCACCTAGGCCCTATTTCCTTAACCCCACATATTTATCCTGCTAATCCCCCTGGCACTAGGGTCAATTTAGCAGGGCCAATCAACCTAATCCGCACATCTGTGGACTGTGGGAGGAAACTGGAGCACCCAGAGGAAACCCACGCAGACACAGGAAGAACATGTAAACTCCAGACAGACAGTGGCCCGAGGCCAGAATTGAACCCGGTTCCTGGCGCTGTGAGGCAGCAGTGCTAACCACTGTGCCACCGTAGAATTGAAGTTGTTTGAAGTTTGTGTGTTGAATTTGATATCCCTTGCATGTTCCTCTTTCATATTCCCTTTTTGAAACTCTTGCCAACTGTTATGTCACCTTCTGCTGCTCTTTGCACCTCTCACTTTCATTTGCTTTGATACTCAATTTTGTTTACAACCATCAAAAAATCCTTTTCAAGTCGTCTAACCTTCCTTTGCATGCTTAAATATCAAGCAGGCAAAGGACAATGGCACTAGTTAGGAATGGGCTCATCCTGATGGATCACAAGATTAGCTGTAATTTGCGGTCACAGGCAAAACACAGGTTTCAAATAATAATGTAACTTTTCACAGACTTTGATTTCAAGACTTTAATCTCTAGTTATTTACTATGTAGTTGCATGGGGCCTCAATATTTGTGATCTGACCCATTTCTTATAAGTTTTTTTTATAAAGGGCCCTCATTTTGCTGTCCTCCCATGTTAAATCAGCAGCTTCTATGTACAGTTATAACTCTCTAATACACGCATAAAGCATGGTGTTTGGAAACAGTCCAACACCTTCATTCACAAAGTGGATGACTTGTCAGAAAGATCTATTAATTAAATTTGGCAGGTTTCACTCTGAGGATAAATCACACAGCACCAGAAGACCTTTGATATGCTAAGGTTGGTGTCTACTATATTTGAAATGTTTTACGGCACCCAAATGAATGCAGCTTTAACAATTACTGTTATGTCAGAGACAATATTTCTTGCCTAATGTACTAATATATCAAATGTAAAATTAGAAGGAAACATACTCGGTCACATAATAATAATGTATTCTCTTCCTAATGACATTTAATGAGTTAGTTATCACAGACCGATTGACCATGTATGCCATAAGGACAAAGGTAAACTAGCGATCTTTCTGATCTGTTGGGTTCAGTGACAATTCCACATGCATTCAACCAACGAGCAAGCTGGGTGTTTCCGTAACAATAAACTTGTGGGAATTGACTTTAAACAACCAGCAATAATCAGACAAACTCGAGCAATTTCCTTCATGTTGATCACTTTGTTTGGGCATCAGAAGAGAATTTTGGTAAATTGAAGAATTATCTACTTCACAATTCCCAAGTGAGCAAGCAATTGCAACACATTTCACAGACATGCACTTAAGCGGCAATTGCTCCTTTTGAATACATTGTTATGCAAGTTTCCAAACTAAGAATTCAAACCAGGACTTCCTGAAAATTAAACTCTTAAAAATGAACAACTCAATGTATTATTATGGAAAGGAACAATTCCTCCCGAGCCCCAGATAGCAAAAAGACAAAAAAATTATTAATTACAGTTAAGAGAATGGTCCCTTATCTCGGCTAACTCCAGATTGCCATTCGGTTTTGATCAAATTCTGCTGTGATTGCAGATCTCTCCAAATCTGGAGTCTGAACACATAGCATTGCAAAACAAAAGATGAGATCCTTTCCTCAACAACAAAAAAACACAGTTCCAAGGTCAATTACTAAACGGCGTGCATGCAATCAGAAAGAGACTGGTGAAATTCAATGTGCAAGTAATACTTTCGTAAGAACTGCAAATGTACCAATTCCAGGTGCAGAATTTATACCTGCATTTCTAAATCATGAATAATTGACTCAGTCATACCCAAAACTGCTTATTATGAATCTTCATATTTTCAGTGCAATACTTTATGCCGAATTATGTCCACAAATGGTTAGGTTCAATAGTTAATAACAGTTACAAGCACATCATTTTGGGCATTGGATGTTTTTCCACCAAAAACATGAAAAATTCATCTCCTATTGCATTTTAATGTAAATCTCCAACTGCAAAACACTTAACATGTTGACATCCAAGGAAGTTCAAAAGCAATCCAATAAAAAAACTCACCAAATCTGTAATTTTTATATTTTATTTGCCACCTTCTCATTGTCATGCACAATTTTAATACAATGTTATCATGAACTAAATAGATAACACATGAAGCAAACAGGAATTGCAATTCAACCTGGTATCATCTCTGAAAAATCCAGAGAGATTTGGGGGTAATTAATATAAATTTTATGTTGTTTAATGCAAGATATTGGTCTGTCACAGAAATTCCTCTTCTGATAGTCTCTAAATAGTCCAACTGATAAGTATATCATTTGCTGTGACTCAGGTCAGCAAGGCCCTAAATTAACCATGTCTTTCTGCTAAGGTGAGACCAATGATGAATGGCTCCAATTGCCCTCAGTGTGGCCAGGTAGAAGAAAGAAAAGAATATCAGCCAAGCCTCTGCTCCTGTTTGCTGTGAAAGGTTAAAATTAATTTATTAGCCACAAGTAAGGCTTACATTAACGCTGCCGTGAAGTTACTGTGAAATTTCCCTGTTCCATCTCAGCACGTCTTTCAGACTGTGGGAGGAAACCGAAGCACCCGGAGGAAACCCACGCAGACACGGCGAAAATGTGCAAACTCCACATAGATAGTGACCCAAGCCAGGAATCGATCCCGGGTCCCTGGCACTGTGAGGCTGTGAGCTCAGAGGATTAATGTGAGGCAGCAGTGCTAACCACTGTGCTGCCCTTGTATTTTCAAAGAGGATTAAGTGTGGTTGTTCTGACATCTGCATTCAAATAATTTGTGTCATTCCTTATCTGGATTTAAGGCATGAGCCATGGCTCAGTAGTAATGTTCTCACTTCTGAGTCAAAAGATTGAGAGTTCAAACTCCATATAGAGATTTCAGTCCAAACTTAAGGACAACAGTAGCCAGTGTAGTACTGAATATTGCATAAACACTGCATGAATACTGCAGTGTCATGGGTGCTGTCTTTCACATGAGACAATAAACTCTTCTCAGGTGCCCATGAAAGACTCCACAGGCACAATTATATGGGCCTCCATTTATTCATGGGTTTATGGACAGGATGGGTAGAGGGGCACATAAAATACTCCAGGTGGCCTTCTTGCTGTATACCCTCCTACCCCAAATCTGTCTGAAATTTTACATGCAAATTGTGGCATTTAAATGTCCATTTAGCGCTGCTTCCTGCCAAGGCAGGCATGAGGTCAACGAGGTCAGGGACATGAACGGAGCTGGTAGTCATCCTGCTCAGGAATTAAGCAGGGAAGAGAAGAAGGTGGGAGGTTGGGGGAGAGGGGGGCTCCATCACTGACTGCCTAAAATAGCAGGATGAGAAATTTCAGATGGACATATCGAAGAGCTTGCGTTCTGGTACCACAAAGCATAAAGAACTTCTACATTTTTTTGTTCAGCTCAGAGGATTAATGTGGTTGGTTTCTACTAGAGAAGTTTCAGGTTTAAGGCACAAAGATGGCTGACCCTGAAGCCTTGTCAGTTACATCAATTCTAACGTGTCATCAAGCTTTAGCTGGGCTGCACGCTGAGATGTCTCACCGTGGCAAAAAATTGCATCCTTAAGGAAAATCTAACCCTTCATCTGTCGCATTCTGCATGATTGCACTTTGTCCCCAAATAAGTGCTTTGTGCTTTTGAAATGTATGTTCTAAAGAAGGCTACAATCCTACTGGCAGATTTCACATGCAAGTTTGGATGGAGACAAATTGTTTTTGGCAGACAAAACGAACAAAGCATAAAAATATACTTAATCATGAAGACCTGGCATTTCTGCCTTGATGTTTTCAGCACAGTTTCTCAGATATCAGTGCAATCACTGCAAAGGTGATGGAATTTAACTGCATATTGCAGTCAACACAATTGAAGGTGCTTCGAAACTCATGTTAAAAACATTGTGCTCGAATCGAGTCCCACTCCCAAAACCAGTTATGCCCCAAGGGGGAATTAATCAGCATTGGAAGCTCCCACTAATTATCCTCTGCTGCAGCTCTACAAAGGGTTCCAAGGTTAAGCTGGAACCTTTGGGCACAAGGGTATTGATAGATATGACTCAAAAGGTTTTGGCTCCTTCCTGTTTGGTTCACTTAGGAACTCACTATTTGGTTCTGAATTTAACTGGTAAATAATTTTGTATATCTTTTAAAGATAATTTTTAGTTTAAGTTAATAATAGGGATGATTTGATATTGTGACCTAAAATGCTTATTTTTTGTGAAAAGCCCATTTTCAACTGTATTAACGAACCTTTGGCAAGTTATCCAAGTGAACTCGATCAAGGAATTTCCATTTAAAACCAATAATTTCAAACAAGTCATATTTATACAGTACCTTAACATAGTGAAAGATTCCAAAGTGCTTTACTTGAACAAAGTATGACACAAAAGCACAAAAGAGATATTTGTTAAGAATACCGAGGTGGGTTTTAAGGAACATCTTAAAGAAGCAAAGGAAAGAAGAAAGGCGGAGAGGTGTGATGGGAGAGGCGGAGGGGGAAGGGGGGGAATTTCCAGAGCCTTGGGCTAGGCAACTGGAGGCATGGCAAGCAGTGTGGGACAATTATAACTAGGAATGCGCAAGGGTCAGAACTAAAGAAGCATTGACATTGAAGATTTCTGGGGCTGGAGGGGATTACAGATATAGGAGAGGCAGGACCTGAAGGGATTTGAAAACAAGGATGACAATTTGGAATCAAGATTTGCTTGACGGGGAGCAAATGTAGGTCAGTGAACACAGGGGAGAATGAGAATAGGTCTTGCTGTGAGTTAAGGCAAGGGCAGCAATGTTTTGGATGAACTTAAGTTAATGGGGTAGAATGTGGGAGACTAGCCAACAGCAGAAAAATAAATCATTTTTAAATTATGCCTGATTGCACTGGGGCGGCACGGTGGCACAATGGTTAGCACTGCTGCCTCAAAGCACCAGGGACCTGGGTTCAATTCCCGCCTTGGGTCACTGTCTGTGCGGAGTCTGCACATTCTCCCCGTGTTTGCATGGGTTTCCTCTGGGTGCTCCAGTTTCCTCCCACAGTCTGAAAGATGTGCTGGTTAGGTGCATTGACTGAACAGGTGCTGGAATGTGGCAGCTAGGGGAATTTCACAGTAACTTCATTGTAATGTTAATATAAGCCTTATCTGTGACTAATAAATAAACTTTACTTTTAACGTTTTGGAAGATTACACGTTTGCCAATAGGAAAATTTAGAGTTTGAAATTTAGAAGGATGAGGGGGGATCTCGTTGAAACTTACAGAATACTGAAAGGCCTGCATAGAGTGGACATGGAGATGATGTTTCCATTAGTAGGAGAAACTAGGATCAGAGGGCACAGCCTCAGAGTAAAGAGACAACCCTTTAGAACCAAGATGAGGAGGAATTTCTTCAGCCAGGAATGGTAAGTCTATGGAACTCATTGCCTCAGAAGGCTGTGGAGGCCAGGTCATTGAGTATATTTAAGACAGAGGTTCTTGATTGATAAGGGGATCAAAGGTTACGGGGTGAAGGCGGGAGAATGGAGTTGAGAAACTTATCAGCCATGACCGAATGGCGGAGTAGACTACCTCCCCAATAGCGACTTTCACCACCAATGAGCCAACAGATAAATCTTCATCTAATTTAAAGTCTAAATACATGAAACTCTGCTAATAAAATAGAGTTGTGCAAATTGCATTTATGTAATGTTTTATGTGGATTGAGAGTTCTGTCTGTATATTGTAAATAGTATGATTTTAATTTTATGAAAACATTCTTCAAATTTTATTGCTTTTTCATTATTAGTTTACATTTGTTTTGTGATTGATTTCTGTAATGTTGAAGATGCCCCTACCAAACACAAACATATGCTTAATTTTATGTGTAACACACAAGTATTCTTTGTGAGTTAGAAATACCAACTCCTTGAATCATTTTAATGAAATCATCACTTGTACTGCCGATTGCATTAAACCATACAACTGCACAACAACCTTACAGCAAAAATGATTTCATTATTAGATACCAAAGCTCCAGCCTCAGCCTTTGCATATTTTCTTTTTCCAAAAGTGCTGCAAGATTACGTGACTAAAGAGATAAAGTTGCCTTCGCATTATGTAGACTGTGTCACATATACAGATTAAACCTTCCAGACAACAACAGAACTGGCGAAAGAAGTGGTAAACAACAGAGAGCTGAGCTAAACAGTTCAGCAGGAAATGGTGAAAAGGGTCAGTTACAAAAAGGCAGCAAATATATTAGGTAATAAAACATTAACCAGACAGCACTGTCAGCTTACTGGAGGAAAAAGCAGACCACCCTACAGAAAATATTTGTGCAAATCCCAGCAATTGATAAATTATACCTTCAAATAGTCAATCTTGCTTTCTTTCAGGTAAGATTTTTAAAGTCCCAAAGGCTATTAGCACTTGGACAATAAATTCAATTTAACCAAAGCAAATTAAAGTGGGGAATCCCTAAATTACCCTGGAAACGTTATTTCAAGCTTAATTAACTGAAATGACCAAAGTTATAAAAAATGTTAATCATCTCTAACAGAAGGCTAAAATATACTGTTCCACAAATGTTAACATGCAGCACTGTAACCAGCATGGTTTGAATCCACAGTTTACAACTACAAATCTGCAGTTGAATACATATTATCTTATTAATTAAGTGTAACTGACAGGCCATAACATAAGCTTAAAGATGAAGAAATACATTGAAACTATTGGCATCAACAGTAATTACATTCAGAGACACTAGCCACGTTCAGTCATGAAGACTGAACTAGTTGTGTAAGGCTAATCTATTTTAATGACTCAGCAGCCAAGGATATTAGTGAGTCTTGTAATGGTATAAATTATTATTGATGAAATCAATAAAGGTGTAATTATTCCAGCAATTTCCATACAGCTGCCAAATGAGAATCAGATAGCCATCGTTTTTAATGGCAAACTGATCAATTCAATTCATTTCTAAATACACTTCATAAACCTACACACTTTTTGTAACAACAACACTAATGGTCCTGTAGCCACAGTCACAAATAAAGTGCATTCAGAGACAGTGCATACATAGATTCACATCACTGACTATCAAGAATGCTGAATATGCCTGCTTAAATTCCTAGCACATGACAAAAATTCTTTAAGAAAATGAGCAAAAGATAAAAGTTGCTGTCAGAAAAATCTGCAAGTGAAATTGTTTCTTTCAAATTCAAGGTGGAAAAGTTTCAGAAATATCATCTATCATTGCATGATGTCAAAGAGAACCTGTACACTGGTGTCAATCATGAGTGCCACGGTCTCACAGACATTATGAAACAAGAGCTGGAAAAGTTTCGGTTCTTTGAGATGACTAATGATGTCTCAACTCACCTGCATAGCGCACAGGTGCATCCTTGTCCAAAGCAACCAGTGGTGGATCGAGAAAAACAGTGTCATTGTTCTCTGTTATCACGCCATGGTAGGATGTCTCAATCCATGGTTTGTGCTTGTTTACTAAAAGCAAAACAAAAAGACTCAATCAGGAAGTGTGAATCAGATTATTTCAATACCTCTTTTTAGGTCAACTTTTTGCTTCCAAACCCTTAACAGTTACACTGGCTAGGAACATGGAATCGACAAGTTAATCTATAACATGCCAGTGAAATGTATTTACTTGGCTTCCTGCTGCATCGTTCTTCCTCTGTTCCATATTCTGCCGCTTTGATTTCTAACTGGGAGAACTTTACACCAAGCTGCTTGCTTTTTCATCCAGGAATATTAAATCTGTCATTATCATTAAGAGTGGCACTACTCCAAATGAAAACTGCATCAAGTTCATCCAGTGCAATGTTGGTCAACCATGTTACATTAAACATTTCCTCTGCCTGAAGATTCTGCTCATGGTGTGGATTTCCAGAGGATGTATCATCAAAAATTGAAATCAGGGTTATGGTGGGTTTCAATAACCTGTCTGTGACCCCGAACAAAAAGAGCTACTTGGCAGTTTCAGGAAAACCCACGCCTCATTATCTCTGAGGAGCTACCAACAACTACCTATATGCTGCACAGCTTGACATCAAAGAAAGTAATACCAAGACCACATTTAATAACACAAGCAGGCCAGAAGAAGACTGCTAGTTTGCTAAAGGCCCCTCAACTTTTCCTTCAATCTGTATTGGCTGAGACATTTAGCAATCTTCGAAACCCAGCCACATTCCAAACAATGGATACACATCCTTTGCTGGAAAATGGGTGGAAAGGTGGGAGGTCATGTAATGTAGGCCTCTGGCTTGATGAACAAATTAATATTGCCTTACTGCATTGGATCACTCTGCCTGCTCTTTATCATCTGACTAACAGCCTCACAGACAAGGAGCTCCAGGCACTGTCTGCATCATTTCCTTTGACAACAGCTTCTAAAACCCACCATCATCAGGAATAACAGGGAACATGTGAACACCACCACCTGCAAATTCCACTCAAAGTCATATGCTATCCTAACTTGGAAATATATCACAATTCTTTCACTGTCACTGGGTCAAAATCTTGGAACTCCTTTCCTAATACTACATCACATGGACCATGGTTCAAGGAATTGGCTCACAACCACCTACTCATGGGTAAATAGGAATGGGCAGTATCTGGTGGCCTTGCCCAAATCAGATCCTCAAATTCAACTGACATCAAATCCAGACGCAATGTGGACAATCCTAAATTTCTAGATGTATCATATTGCAGATTGCTATTAAAAATTTAGGATCATTTTAACAAATGCAACAAAGTTGTATTTGCCTGGTCTAATTTGTTAATACGACTGAAGTGTCTCTCTGCCAAACATTAGTCGACCACCTTGGAGCTCACATTGCTGGAATACACAATTTTATTGTTTGTTGCTATGAGCCCATTTCAAATGTTACTAATGAACAATTGCTGTAAAAAAAACACTCCTCAACTAAATGCAACATGAAGCTGATTTCAAAAGCATTGCAATTGTTGCCAAATTCCTAATTATTCCTCATATATTCAGTCCTGATACAGGCAGGCACTTAAGGGCCTTAATATGTTCATGAGCAGGTTCCTCAGCCAAGGCTCTGCCCACCCAGCCATGAAATTGCATCTCAGTCGAGGTGATCAGGATCCCGGGGGGGAGGGTGTCCCACCCGTGTCCCACCCATACAATTTGACCCCACCCCGCCCCAACCAAACTCAGAGCCCACTTTGGTGGGAGCGTAGATTTCTGCTCCATGTGTAACACAATCCATACTTCAGCAAATATTTTTATTACATCAATTTCAAATTTATTTGAATCTGAAAACAGACTGCAAGATTACAGCTATAATGTAATATTTCAGTTTAACATTGGGCTGCGCTTCTGATAAAACAGATTGGGCAGAATTTTCCTTTCTGTGTAGTGCTAGACGGGAAAGTCGGCATGATTCCAGTTGGCTGATGTGACAGACTAGAATGAAGGATGGAGGAGTTTGTTCATGTTTTGTCTGATGTTGTGGCTCCGGCATGCACGTGTGTTAAAGTCGCCATGGAAATGGCGGCAGCCACATAGGAGAGCCAGCAGTTTCGATTAGATCAGTGCTTAGACCTGCATACCATCACTCTGGCCAAGGGTGCATTCCAACAGCAATGAGGGCAAGAGGTGGACAGGCTATCTTGACCTCCTTCCATGTGCCCTTTCTCCTCAAGGTATCAGGGAGTAGACCCCCAGGCACCCCAGGAACATCCACCCAGGATGCTCCAAGGGTACCTACTGATCTAAATTCCCTCTGCCTCTGACACCATCAACTCCAGCAGGTCAGGCCAAGGAGGGTGCACCTGTCCCAGAGTAGGAGACCCTTACCAAACCGGGGCCTTCAGGGGACACCCACCAAATTCATCTCAATTGAATTGAGATTGAAGTCAGCTAATTGCCTACACCTCTGCTGTGGATGTCAGGGCTAGATGTAGCGATAGCGTTCAGGAAATTAAGTTCTGAATGCACAATAGTAGCACGGGTTGTTCACTGTAAATGATCTGGGCCATTGTTTAGCATATTTCACTTTTACCCCTCTCCAATTCTCAGGCATTGAATGGTTAATAGATGTGATGCAAGCTCCTGTGTTTGTTTAAGGGTACCAAATTAATGGCCTTCTCCCGCTGCCACCACGCTCCCGCTGCTTCCCAGTTTTCTCTCATCTAGTTCCTCCATTGCATTCAATCGTACTCAGTTTAATGACAGCCTGTAGTTCCACGTCAGTGACACAGGTGGGATTTTCCGGCTGCACTTGCCCCAAAACCGCCTGAGGTCAACAAATCTTTGCATGGTCTGCCTCCCCGCCCCCCCCCCCCACCCACCCCCCCCCCCCCCCCCCACCCACCCCCTGCCTGTTACAATTCCCGTGACGGGAAAATTCCCCCCATGAACTTTGGGTTAAAATTATGACTGGAGAATACACGTCAGCCACCCTTGCATCTTAGGCAGATATTATGTGACCTCCCGGGAATTACTTATCAAGGTTACTGACTATCCTGATGTTGTCTCACTGAAATCTACGCTATGTGGATATGACCAACGTTGATGTCTTTTCATGCAAATGCACATTGCAAAGGCATTTATTTTATTACTGAGAGGTTTTGGTTAAAGTAGTATTCACCGTCAAGCACCACAGCCTTTCATGTCTCTATCCAATATAATTTCTTCTCTGCAATTAAGGCTGAACGCTATCCTTTTATTATCCCCACTCTCCTTACATTTGATGCTGAACCATGGAAGTTGGTTCCACTCAGTGACATTTGAAATGTGTGTAAGAGGGGAATTAGTGTGTGAAGCCAGAGGTGTGTGCTCACCCCTAATGAATCCATCCACTTTGCGGGGAGGATCACAGTTTGTTCCTTAATGGCTGGGTTTGATAATTGACTTCAGTTCCATATACGTTAACCTCATTAGTGAATTAATTAACACATTGCCATTTATGTTAGTTTGTTACATGACCTCACAATGGCAGACGGCCGGAACAATAATACCATCTGGCACATTCTTGGACTTGGGCACTATGGTGTCAATTATCACTGGCATGCTGTGACCTGTAGAAGTTAATGTATTGAATATGCAAAATGAATAAACACTTTTTATGTCATCGTTGAATTGAGGTTTATTTTCTTCCTCTGAAAACTTAGCAACACCTGTACAAAAAGGCACAGATGATGACACCCAAATAAAACCCTGCCCAACTGGCCATTTAACCATGTACCTATGGATTACCAATCGTACAATACCAGATTGGATTGATGACATTTTATTGAAAAAGGCACCATGCATTTGTATGATTCCGATTGTGAGGTTCCACAAATGTCATTGCAGTGGTAACCTTCAGAGCAGCCGGCACTCGATGCCCTCAAAGTCCATGTGATGTGTGTTTCTCACAGAGAATGTAGTAAAAATGAGCATCTAAAGCCTCAGACAAAGCAAGCAAAGGCATCTGCAGCACTATCTTTCACTCATCACCATGTATGAGTTGTGTCTTCTGTAGACTTTTGGTTGTGCCAAATGCCTTTGCAGATTTGGCCCTTCCTCATCCGCATTTGCATCATCATGGAGCCCAGTTGGCTTTTGTTCTTCAGGGCAATGGCCTTCCCAAACTGTGTCATTGGGCAATGAGCCCTTCTTCGTATCATTCCAATCTGGGCTATCAAGAAGGCAGTGTTGCCTGCAGCCTGCATTCTCCACTCTTGTGTCTGTGGATGGATACAATTGAGCAATCAACGCAAGTTCCCATGGAATTATCTCCTTCCATATAGAAGGCAGCTATGCATTGTCCACACTCAACTGTCCCTTGGTTTGCAAAACACATAGCAAGGCAACCTCTTGAAGGCTGATATCATCCTGGAGGATGACAGGTGGCTGAGCATTTCCCTCACAGGTGATGGCGCATTCACAACATGGGGTTTCATGAGGGTCCAAAAACACAAGACCTAGAAGCCACAGTCAACCTTGTGTAGATTGTCCAGCAGTGGCCTGGACAATAACTATGGACACACTATTGTATCCATACCCTGACTGCAAGCATGATATCTTGAATGCCATGACCAATGCACTGGGAATATGGAGGCTTTAGAGCTCACACTACCTCCGTGCAGCAGAATAGCATTGATTGTTGGACCCAGCATTCATTCCGACATGCCTCTAAGGATCAGATGCCAATTTAGACCATATGTACCACAACACCCAAAGGAGGATTGAGAGTTTGTGGGGCCTTGTGCTCAGCTTCATTTTTGGTCCCCATCGCAGGATCTGAAGGCAAAAGTCCATCCTTTGTACACGTTCTCTCTTTCCCCCCCTGCTACTACCCCTCACACTCACTCTTCCCACCTAACCCCACCACCACATTTGGCGTATTTGGGAATTTTGAGGTGCAGGAGCTCTAAGAAAATGTGTCGGTCATATAATTTATCCATATTCTATTATGTTGTTTTCCTGTGTATTAATCATTTCAGTCCCCAAACGTGAGTAAAACTGTGCTTTAAGTGAAAAATATTAGTGCCAGTTGGCATTGTGTTTCAAACCATGACTCACTGAATCATTAGTCTTCGGTATAGTTAGAAATTAAGGGGGCTATTGTCCCATCCCGACGCACACGTTTTTTGGCGAGTCAAGATGGGAGAGTCACATGTCGGCCATTTCACGGGTTTTGCGCATGTGTTCCCGACGCATGCGCGTCTCCCACAGCCAGAGAATGGTCGCAGTCGGGACCACGCTGGAAACTGGTGGGAAGAGAGGTAAATAATTTAAATATTTTTAAAATGTATTTTAAATGTGATTATTAGCCTCTGGCGTGAATAGGCTCCTCCCCCTAGCTTTTAATGAGATTCATGATTGGGACCTCTGCATTACACAGAGTGGGGAGATTCCAGTGTGAAGTTGAACTGATAAAAACAGTTGGGATTTAGACCAGTTTTCTTGCCAATTCAGCACTTTTGGGAGAATCGGCCCCTAATTGTGCAACAATTTGATTCTGTAATTCAAGCCTATTGAAACATGAATCACAAAACTTTACCAACAAGATGTGGAACAAAAGATGATAGAGTTAAGATACACATCAAGCTCATGGGACTGAATTTGTTCCTATCTAGATATTGATGAACAGGGTTTGGTACGTGCATGCAAGCATTCATGCATCAAGCTCCTTTTCCAATCAATTCAATCTAGTCCAGGTCTAAAAGAACTATTAGTCAGCTAAATTAATAGCATAGTACCTCTCCAATTTTCGACAACATTCAGGGTTATATGTTATCAAATCCAGCAACTTGGCTCAATTTTCAGTGCCTAAAACCAAGCTAAGGCCATTTGCGTATTTACATTCAAGGAGTCAATATCTGAAACATTTGTACCCACCACTGTATCATCTTCAATAGTAACAATGAATACAAAACATATTAACATTTCAACCAGATCCTACTCCTCAATCCTAGCCATCATGCTAAATAGTTCATAGGGACCGAAATGGCTTTTCTGGCCATAGACAGAACGTATAAAGCTTTGCCACAGGAATGCCACTTGATCAGTGTTTTTTTATCTCCCAATACATTTTTGGCATTTAATTGTGGCTTTAGTTAACTTCAGCTGTTTGTGATACCTCTACATGTAATCTTGCAGTCTTCTTGCAATATTTATTTTTGAGGCCGACTATTTATGTAAATAACTCTATTTTTCTTCTCTTATTTCCATCTAGAAACACTCCCCAATCTCCATTTCTGAAATGTTTCTCTATACCGGAAAATCGAAACCATTCTTACAGCAGGTACAGCAAGTTGTCAGCAGCAATAATTTTCTCAACCACATGAAATATGATGGTACAATGACTGCTGAGATGAATTGAAGGGTTGTTGTGACATGGAATGTTCCCACCACAAAGAGAGTCAGGAATAGACTGCATCGTACGTTCCATATCTGAAATTTTAAAAAACAGTATAGGACACAGGATGACGTTGATATTTTTGAGAGCTGTGCACTGATAATGATGGCCCAAATGGCTTCCTTCTGTGCTGTGAAATTCCTACTTGGAAATCAGTTATCATCGAAGAAGTACAGCTACTAATTAAATCCATTACTTCCCAACACGTTGAGCAAGGAGGAAATTCTTGCCTGCACCCTCAACTATCTTTCTCCAGCCATTTTATCTATTGAATAAAACATCATATCCTAATTTCTGACCAATTATCATTGTTTCATAATATATACCTAATTTTAGCTTTTGTGGTTACACTTCAAATAGAATAAATGAAGAAACCCCTACATTCTTAGAGAATTTGGCTTTACATAACCAAAGTCTTGAACCTTCTAAAATGTTTATTAGGTTGGGAAACCTAAAAAAGTCACAGCCCAGGTGTTAAGTTTCTATAATAGAGGCCATTGCCTTGATTTGCTCCGACTTGTGATAGGAAAGGAAGGAGGGTGGGGGTGAAGAGGGGGTGTGGAGGTGACAAGGTGGGTGGGGAGTGACGAGGTGGGTGGGGGGTGACGAGGTGGGTGGGGGGTGACGAGGTGGGTGGGGGGTGACGAGGTGGGTGGGGATAACAGGAATGGAGGTGAGGGAGAAGGAAATGGGGGGGCTGGCAGTGAAGAAGCGGGGGATGGGGATGAGGGAGGGATGGGCTGGAGTAGGGGGATAAATGGCTGTGATCCCGGTTCCCGCTGCCTGAGGCGAGGAATTACATGTGCACTCTTCCAATTCCAGCCATGCTCATGTCGGGTTGTGCCTTCTCAGATTCAAACTCACGAACACTGGTTGCTGACCACTGTTGCACGTGACAGAAGTACCATCAGGGATTGAGGGCTGGGTCTCCACCTGATTCCATACTGTTGCTCCTCACTGCGCAAATGCACAGTGCCACAAGTCGCACGAGTAATATAGCTCCAACCGGTGGAAAGACATAGGCATAAAAAAAATCTTGCAGCGACCCTCTGAAAGGTAGGCAAAAGCAACGTCCGTGTACCTCAAAGACGTTGCTGAACTGAAGCTCATTAGTTGCACCCCACAAATGTACAGTCGGGAAATAGACCGTTCTAATTATCCACTGGCGGGGCACTTCATTTAGAAGAGGAAACCTAATTCCAGCAAGTTGCCCTTTGAATAAGTAGTCCTGAGATGCAAATTAATGCAAACGTGGTTCCCAGCATAAGTCAGTGGGAAAGTTGACCTATTTTTAAAGCATCGAAGTGGGAAGAACAAAACTGCAAAACTAATATCCCACTGTCGGAAAACACACTTTTTCCATCATGCCAAATTTAGTGCTCCACCCGCCACGATTCCTGTCACTGGTGGGAATGGAAAATTACGCCCATCGTAGGAATAATATCGACACAAAAATATTCAAAATTTAGAGTTTACTTGCATCCGAGAAATATCAGAACTATTAAGAGTCCTCCCCACCATTTAATTATCCAGTGCAAATAACTGTACAGAGCATCAAGGTGCATCAAGATATTCATGAGTAGACAGCCAAGCATCAGTGGAACATTTCTCATTTGATCCAGGCTCTGGTTTCCTTGCACAGTCCAAGGATATACAGGTTAGGTTGATTGGCCATGCTAAATTGGCCGTTAGCGTCAGTGAAATTAGCGGGATAAATACATGGGGTTACAGGGATAGGGTCTTGCTGGGATTGTTATTGGTGCAGACTTGATGGTCCGAATGGCCTCCTTTTGCATGGTAGGGACTCTATGGGTCCAATTTTACCATCAAGTTGCACCTGTTTTCGGGCGTGAAAACTTGGTAAAGTCGTACGCGACGCGAGTAGCGCGATCCACGCCCGCCTCTGCGTCAGTTCCCCCTTTACCAAGGCCCGAAAATGGCCACAATCATTTAATTGACTTAATGGGCTGCATGCCCAACCTTACCGGCACTTCCCCCTTTACCACCGCGTTTGCCCATTCAGATTTGGCACGAAACAGACGTGTTCTATAAAAGTCCAATCCAGACGCTTCAGTTCGTGAGGAGGTAAGTGCCGAGCTTCCTTTGGCTCTCTGCTTGAGATCGGTGGGGGGAAGAGGAAGGTGGGTCTGATGGCTTTCATGCTTGAGATCGGTGGGAGGTGAAGGGGGGGTCCACTGCCACTCTGCCTGTGATCAGTGGGGGGGAGGGGCGATAAGGGAGTCAATAATGTTGTGGAGGAGGGACAATGTCTGTGGGGGCCAGGAGGAGGCATTATCCAGCCCGGGAACGATGTGGCAAGGGAACCACATGCTATCATTTTTTTCCTGTGCATGCGCAGTTGGAAGCGCCGATCGGAGCTGCAGGATTTTGGGAGCGTTAAGCCCCGCCCACGGGCTTATGCAGCACAATTCGGAATTGCTGATAATTTTTCAGGCAGAGTGCGTATAGGGGTACCTGAGAACGGGTCTAAAAGTCGGATCTGAAACACTCCCAGTTTCAAGCACTTAGAATCAAAATGGTAAAATAGGGCCCTGTGATTGCAATTGCTTTTACAGAGCATTATGTAACGATCAAATTGTGGTAAATATTCAGATGTTGTTGGCTGAGATTACTGGCTTGGGTTCGATAATTGACTTCAATTCCGTACACATTAACCTCATTAGTGAATTAATTAACACATTGCCATTGTGAGGTCAATGTAACAAACTAATATAAATGCCAGACGGCTGCAACAATAATACCATCTGGCATATTCCTCGACCTGGGTACGATACAGTGTCAATTATCAATTGCATGCTTTGACCTGGATAAGTTAATGTCCTGAACATGCAGAATTAATAGACACTTTACATATCATATTAGAATTGAGATTTATTTTCTCTCTCTGAAGACATAAATGCCTGTATGAGAATCCACAAATGAAGGCACCCCAATTAAACCCTGCCCAAGTGATTGGCCTTCAACTATGCACTGATGGGTTACTTATCAATCCCTATCTTACGATACCACACAATTTTGCGTATTTTTTCTTCGTTGATAATTTAGATAGGAGGTGAATACAAAGTGATCCAGTCAGCCCACGGAATGCTGTACACAGGTTAGGTTCCAAATTTTAAGTTTACTTACTAGTGTCACAAGTAGACTCACATTAACACTGCAATGAAGTTACTGTGAAAATCCCCTCGGCTCCACACTCCGGCACCTGTTCGGGTACACTGAGGGAGAATTTAGCATGGCCAATGCACCTGACCAATACATCTTTTGGACTGTGGGAGGAAACCGGAGCACCCGGGGGAAACACACACAGACACAGGGAGAACCTGCAGATTCCGCACTGACAGTGACCCAAGCCAGGAATCAAACCCGGGTCCCTGGTGCTGTGAGGCAGCAGTGCGAAAAGGATCCAATGGCCATCTTACTGGCAAATACTCTGTGATGCAATACTGACAGCATTTAATAAGGTTCAACGTTGACATTTCACTCCTTTTTTGTCAATTAATTAAATCAGGAATTTTTCATTTGAATTTTAAGAGCTTTCAGCCCCTCATAAAATATTAATAGGCCGACTAATCCATGATTGAAGATACTGTTCTGATGATAAATGGATGATTGGTCAAGCATGTAATAATCCTGTTGTTTGAGATTCAAAATCATTTTTCCTGAAATTACTTCCATGAGCACTGCTGGGGCATGGTTTAAGAATGATACATTGAACGATATGTGGCCTGCTGGGGAATATACTTTCAAATTGCATCCCACAAAATAAATGAAAACCCTCTCCTGCCATACTGATCCAATACATACATAATAAAATAGCGCGCAAAACCTCAAATAATTTCAACACTGCACAAAAATAATAAGACTTTATGAAATTTTGCAGTGGATGAGATCTGACTCAATGCTGAGAGACAATAACAATCATTACTTCTACCATTGATTGCTCATAACTCCAGCATTCCTTCCTGTGACCCCAATTCTGAGGCGAAGCATTTGATTAATTCAGGATTGTAGTTATTTATCTGGGTTAAGAAATAGCTTACATTAAATGAAACCGTCGCATCAATTGGCGTTATCATTCCATTTAAGTGGTAATGATAAATAATGGTGCTGCTTATCGAAGAACATGCATGCCTCTTTCCAATTTTTGAAGGCTAATTAAATTTAAAATAACTGACAAAATAAGCGCAACAGAATTCTTTTGAAGATGAGCAAATAGGATGACTGAACCAACACTGGTCAGAGTAAGCCTGAACACCTCCATTGCTGAAAAAGCACCTTGATAATCTAAGCTACTTAAATGTTGCACAGACATGAAAAATTTAATGGTGGATAATGGATACCTCAAAGTGAATTACAAGGCAGTAATCCCATCTACTTCAGATGCTATCATGAACCATGACAGTCAAACTTCAGCACTCTATAATCCTCCGAACCCTAAAATTGAATTACTGCCTTGAACTCACTTAGCAACAACGGTTAAGGTTTGGAACATAAATGAGAGTCAACTTAACTTTGTTTTTAACTGCTGAAACCTGCTCTTTTTAACCACGGTTCTTAAATGCGATTATATCGACCAAGTCTAAAACGTTCATCCTAAAAGTGCTGGGACAGTCGTCACACGGCCACAACTGACCTCATCAGCTTTAACTTGGAGAGGAGGAGGAAGATGATGAGTAGTTTCTTTCTCTTCGTTACCAACAACATTCCTTTGCAGGAGGGTAAAGCACTATTCTCCTCCCTATTCAAATAGACTCTACAGCCACGATCTACACTCATTTAGAAGACAGTTGCACGGATTAAAAACAATTAATTGATTTTAAAAAGTACGGCCTTTACGTTCTACTGAATCAGATGACACCAAGACAGTATAACAAGCTCATCTCTGAGGTAGTCGCAACCACTGAGCAACATTATAAAGCCATACAACTAAATTGTGGTATTCTTCAAGAGGAACATTTAAATACATGTTTCTAAATTAAGCTTTGGTAGATCTGAATTTTCTGCTGAGGTGATCTAGAAGAATTGGCATCTTTATTACCATCCCTTTTTCTTTCCTGCCATTTATCTCCAAAATCCAGTTTCCTCCAAAAATAAAATATGCATTAAATTTCAAACCATGTTATGTTTGCCTTGACAACTGTCTCGTTCAATTGCTACAATTAGCATTCTGTGCACGGAAGCATATTTTAAAATCTTTTCCTTGTCACGCCAGAAAAAGGTGAGGGTTTGCAGTTCTCCTTCAATGATGATATGATCAAAACTTCACCGCATTCTGGCAGAAGCTACTTAAGGACTAATGGGCTTTTGTTTGAGCGATTTTAGAATGAACTGCTTTACCTGCGTGGTCTCTCCATAGACAACTGTATCAGTCCCAGGGAATCAAATTGAAGTGATAGTCTCAGGGTCTGAATTTAATTTGTGAACAATTGCAATCCAAGGCATATGAAGAGTTTCTAATAAGAAAGATTGTAAACTACATTGCACTGCACAGGGTGCTACTGGCCCATATAGACCAAAAGTTTGCAATTCAATCAGCAGGTAGCTCCGATAGCATTAGGGGTATTTTTCATCAGCACCATCCCCAGTCTACGAAGGTGGTAAAATTCAGCTCCTGCTGATTCCCCATGTTATCTGGTGATCCCTGCAGGAATGGAATGATAGCACGACATAAATATGCAGTTATTGTATTTAAATATTAACGTTGAGAAATTCTGAGGCAGAGGCAGAGGAAGGATGTTTCTGTGACAAGAAGATGATTGAGTAGCATTCTCACCTTTGTTTTTTGCTGTTGATGGTGTGAGATTTCTCCAAGGTTCCAGCATCCCTTGTGGTTTTGGCACACTAGCTGGAAGTTACCATACATGCACAGTGGTTGGTGTGTCTGCCAACTGTGCCATCGATATAGAATAATCGAATCCCAACAGTGCAGAAGGAGGCCGTTCGGCCCATTGAGCCTGCACTGACAACTATCCTACCCAGGCCCATAACACCACGTATTTACCTTGCTAGCCCCTGACACTAAGGGAAAATTTAGCATGGCTAATCAACCTACCCTGCACATCTTTGAACAGTGGGTGGAAACCGGAGTACCTGGAAAAAAAACCACATAGACACGAGGAGAACGTACAAACTCCATACAGAAAGTGACCCAAGACCGAAATTGATCCCAGGTCCCTGGCGTTGTGAGGCAGCAGTGCTAACCACTATGCCACTGTGATGCCCCAAAATATAGCCATGGTGGGAGAGATTTAGACTCCTCACACAGTCGATCCTTCTCTGGTACCACTTCCACCTGAGGTGCTATGGTAATCTTGTGTGCTGTAGATTGGTATGACTACTGGGGACTTCCCAGGACCTGAAGTAATGATGGACAAACCTTATCCACAAAAAAAGAGAAATCGTAGGTGAAATCAGAGTCTGGATATTCTTTGGCATTTGAGGACACAGGACCGTGCTGTTCTGGCTGGTTAATGACAGTAGTGGCCTAGACATCTTCTGCTGTCTGGAGATCATCTCGGGCTACATAGGTATCACTGCTCAGAAGAGAGAAAGGCTGATTCTCGGCTACTTACATCAGCTCAAAGATTTGTTTGTTGCCATACCTCAGTGGATTGAGGATCGTGCCAATGAATGAGAATCAGACTTCCCCCGTTAGTAAAGTGGAGTGCCCGTTGTTTGAATCCAAAGGCCTTGAAGCCATGGTTCCTCGTTTGATAGAAGGTCATGTGAATCTGATTTAAAATTTGTTAGACGGCCACTTAGCAAGATATCAGAATGTCACCCAAGAAGCTTGGCTGTATGTCTTCAGGATTTTCATTCTTGATCTCATGAATTTCCTTTGGGATGTTTGTGTGGTGCTGTGTGACTTGCACGGTATCCCGGTCTGTTGCAATGGAAGCTTTCGGATCATGAGACTGATCTCGCCTGTGAGGGCACATCACACTGCAGCGCTGGCAAGGTCACTTTGCTGGGTCGATCAGGAATTGTTTTCATTGACTTGGATGTTCCTTTAATTTCTGGGATCTGATTTGGTGGACTGTCCCAAGGTGTGTTGTCTCCCCTGAGGATGGTCCTATGCTGTTTTCAGACAGTCTAACTAGCTGGATTGCTTTATTTAGGGTAAGATCATCCTCAGCTTTTTGAAGGTCAGAGAGTGAATCATCTGCAATACACACCACGATTCAGTCTTGGATGTGCTCAGACTTTAAATCACCATATTAACATCCCTCTGCCAGCCTCTTGAGATTATTTATGAAGGAATCAACAAGTTCCCAGGCAGTTGGACTGTCTTATTAAACTTGTCTCTCTCCAATATTTTATTCTATTTCGGGTTGAAATAAATGTCAAAGGATTTTAAAAGATCATCAAATTTGGAAAAAGACTCATGGATTGCTTATTGTGTAAATGGCCCAACCGAGTAAAGAAGTGAATTGACTTGTTCTGCTTCTGATCTTCAGAAATGCTATATGTTCGAGATCTTTCCCCTCAAAGACTTCGGGCCCTATTTTACCATTTTGATTCGAAGTGTTGGACAGACTTGAAACTGGGAGTGTTTCAGATCTGACTTTTAGACCCATTCTCATGCCCCTCCGTACGCACTCTGCCTGAAAAAATATCAGCGAGTCCGAATCGCGCTGCACAAGCCTGTGGGCGGGGCTTAATGCGCCTGAAACCCTGCAGCTCTGATCGGAGCCTTCAACTGCGCATGCGCAGAAAAAAAACGATAGAATGCTGGCTCCCCTGCCACATCCCTCCAGGGTGGGATAATTCCTCCCCCAGGCCCGCACAGACATTGCCCTACCCCCTTGTCCCCCGCACATCCCCGCCGCTCAGACCAATCGCAGGCCCCTGCCCCTCCCCTTCTCCCCCCCCCCTGCCTACTGATCACAAAGAGTGGCAGTGGATCCCCCTTCCCCCCAATTGATCTCTGGCAGAGTAGCAGCAGACCCACTTTCACCCCCACTGATCACAGGCAGAGTGGCAGCGGATCCCCCCTTCCTCCTCACTGATCACAGGCAGAGTGGTAGTGAACCCACCTTCCCCCCCACCGATCTCAAGCAAAGAGCCGTCAGATGCTCGGCACTTACCTCCTCACTCACCCTCTCTGATGGAGTGCCCCAATCGGACTGATATGGAGCATGTCTGTTCTGCGTCGATTCCAGATGGGCGAATGCGGTGGTAAAGGGGGAAGTGCCAGTAAAGTTGGGCATGCAGCCCATTAAGTCAATTTAAATGCATTCAAATACATTTAAATAGCCGTCATGCCCATTTTGGATGCGGTCCTGATCGCGGCCATTTTCAGGCCTTGGTAAAGAGGGAACTGACGCAGAGGCAGGCGCGGATCGCACTACTCGCCTCACGCCCGACCTTACCAAGTTTTCGCGCCCGAAAACAGGAGCAATGTGATAGTAAAATCGGACCTTTCAATTCTGTGACTGGTGTGGGCCATGGGTGAATCCCAATGGAGCTGGAAGTATGGAATTGCAATCCATTTTGGAGATTTTTTTTTCGATGTGTGGGTACAACTCTCAGAGATTACAGTCTGCCAAGATTTCATTGCTGTTCACTACTGAACAATGGATCTTCCACATTTGTACATTTTTGGTAGGCTTTCCAAAATGGTTGGAGAGTGCGTCTACCTGAAGAAGAAAGGTCCACCATGGCTGCTGACTTAATTTAATAAATGGAATAGCGTTGCAAGTCGAAACATCGCAGCCTTGCTGTTTTGGAAATCAGGCATCACGAGGTACCAGAAGTAGAGAAGTAGACAAAATTAATTTATATTTTTTTGTTGTTGCCAAACTTGGGAGCCACCTATTGAGACTCAGAATCAGGGATCAGAATTAGTGATGGGTTTCTTTCAAATGGTGCTTTCAGCTGAATAGGACTGGCTGGCCTGGAATTGTTATCTCACCCTTGCAGGCTGTGCTTGCTGATAATGAATTTCCAAAGGAGAGTCAATGGAGTCTTTTACTGGATTGAAGCTTCTATCTCTTTGTTTTCAGGCACTTCTCTCCCTGGAGCTTTTTCTTTCTGACGGAAGTCCATAGCTTCAGTTAGGAGTTTGATTCAGTTCAGAATCTATTGAAGATGTCATTTTCCTTAGGTTTTCTGAATTCTTGTAAGCATTTTTCATCCAGACACTGTCAGCATGAAGGACCCTGCTTCACATGCTATGAGGTCGGCTTGATAGTCTTGAGTACATTAACAACATTTTTTAATGAACAACTCATTCAGGATAGAGGATAGCTGACTCTATCCGAGACTTTTACCCATCTCTGTCCAGCTGTCAAATGATCCTGGCTTTAGGTCATGTGCCTTCTTATATCACTATTTGGATGATACAGTACTCAATCCCTCATTAATCTCCAAATGCCAGACCCTACGACTGCACTCTCCACTTCTCTGCCCCATTTTTCTCCTTGACACTACAAAATATTCCTCTTTGACCAAGCGTTTGGTCATCTGACCTAATAGTTCCTTTTTTGGCTTGGTGTCATACTTTATTCTATAATGCCCGTGCTTTGGGACATGTCATTACTTTAGATGCACTAAGTTGTTGTTGACGTTTGAACCAATTCATTATATTTACAAGTGTAGCCAAATGAAGCAACCAATTTTCACACAAAGATCAATAAATAATGATGATAGAATAACTAGTTAATCCCAGTGGAAAGATAAATGCTGGCAACAACATTGGAGGGTGTCTATCAAATCGAACTTTCCGCATACGTGTTGAAGATTACAAACTCTACTGCGCTTGGCCTAACTTTCTCAGTCTTTTACACTGACTTGGCTGTTTTCCATTGAGTTGGGAATTGGTGGAAACTTTAAATCTTAGCTTCTAACTTTTCCTGAGATCCATGTCAGAAATTGACTAAGTGGGCTGTTAATCAAAAGGTTGTACCACAAATCATAGACCACCACACCCCCACCCCCCCACCCTCCGCAGGACCTGTGATACTGTAATAATTATTACTGATACCCGTTCAATTAAGATCCATATTGATCTGTGAAGGAATGTCCTTTTAAGATGACATCCAATTTTCACATATAAAGGGTTAAACTCATTTGATAAATCTCAGCTTGATACGATGTGCAAGAAAACAATTTTGTGGGTCACCTTGTTTAGTTTAGACTATGAGTAATTCTCAATTTTCACCTTTCTAATGCTCCTTTTTCAACCTTTCCCATGAACTTTATACTTGATTATACTTTATATTATACTTTATATCTTTTCCTTTTGCCTTCTAAACACAAATACTATTGAAACAGGATGATTTGCCCCATGGAAATCCCTTCTTCCAATACACTTTCTTTCTCCATCATGACATGTATATTGTAATTTAGTTGTGCTATGAAATTTACTTCCACAATTTTACTACTTTCTTGCTAACCTTTCCAAGTATCCAGTCTTTGTTATATATACCTAGCAATGGTTATTTTTCAGGCCCATACTTGACTCTTCCGATTTACAATCATCTTCACACCTTACCTTTTGCTTCATTTGCTTCAGCCAGCTCCTCAATGTCTTCTACATCAGATACACTTTGAGTAACATATTATATCTTTTTTAGAAGATTAATAGGTTAATTTTCCTCATCAGAAATATGCATTTGATATTCCATTCCAGAGATGACAAAACTATCAATAAATTAGCTTTCAATATAGAATCCCTGCAGTGCAGAAGAGGCCATTTGGCCCATCAAATCTGCACCTAACTCTCGAACAGAGTATCTTACCCAGGCCCTCTCCCCCGCCCTACCCCTGTAACCCCACACACTTACCATGGCTAATCCATCTAACCTACACACCCTGGGGTAATAAGGGACAATATAGTATGGCCAGTCCACCTAACCTGCACATCTTTGGACTGTGGGAGGAAACCGCAGCACCAAGAGGAAATCTATACAGACACGGGGAGAATGTGCAAACTCCAAACAGACAATAGGTTCAACCAAATTTGAGGCATTTATAACAGGTAAGTGGATCAATAGCAACTGGGGAATTTTTAAAGGATATTTATTGGAGGCTGGTGAAGTTAGTTCATTATTTTTTGTCAAATCAAAAATATTGAAATAAGAAATTCTTCATTACAAAATTATGACTACTGCAGTTTTGATGGCAGGTCAGTAGATGCGATACAAAAAAAGGAAAATCTAGCCTCCACACTTGGAAGCTTGATTTCTTCTCTTTAGTGTCCTTGTGGTTTTGCAGCAATAAAACTAAGTCATTCGCAATCCAGGATAACATGAATAGTGGCATTTTGGCAAGCAATCCACAAACTCAAATTGATTTCTGAACTTTTCATCACACTTGTCTTGTCAACTTCCTTCATATATATTTCTCATTATGGCTTCATGTCAGATAAAGGACACCATTTCTTTTCTCTGTGGTAATAAATTAGTACTTTGGAAACATCATGAACACAAGGCATTACAATACGGCGAATTTAGATGAACCACAGTCTGCCATTGTATGCATTATGCTAATTCCAATTCACTTTTTGCTTTGCATGCCACTTTTTCATATGAATAGTTCTGCAGAACCAACCTCGAGACAGAAGCAATCAGTACTTCCGCTCACAAGCACATTAATAGCTTTTTCAAAATATGTATATGCATAACATTTCATTTTTATGTGAATGCAGCAGATTTCCACTGCATTTCCGCTGTAATTGCAAGTCTTTTCAGATCGACATAAGTTAGTTAACCCTGACTTTCAGTTGGATCCGTTTCTTATGTTACTGTGGGTTACTTCATTTAATTAACTCAGCTTGCTAACTGACAGGAGTTGTGATCTCCCGAGAAATCTCAATTACTGTGGACAAAAGCAAAAACAATAGAGCATCTAAAAGGTAGGCAGGCATCATAGAATCATAGAATGATACAGTACAGAAAGAGCCATACAGCCCAGTATCTGTGCCAAATGGTAACCAGTTGGAATGTATTAAATATGGAAGCATTACTGTTGGCTCAAATTGTCACGATAGACGTGTTTTTCCAAAAATCATGATTATAATGACTTCATAAATAACTTTTCAGTCACGAACATGCACTTGGGTTCACAGACAAAAGACTACATGTACTCCATTATTACTCAACTTTACAAAGCCAGGATCAAGCAACAACAAAGGGGATAGCAGTAAGATTTGTAAAATGAAATGGATTAATAAAAAGTTCAGCTTTCCACTGTGGACTATTTGCATAATAATTCCTTTCCTATCTTTGAGAAATCCACTTCTATTATTCCTTGCTGTGAATTGTGTAACTATATTAACGTAATGATACCAGGCTTCAGTGTCATCGCAATTTTGCTTTCAAACTGTCAGTAACATGGCTTTCATTTATATGGACGATAACCATGTATTATCTCAAAAGCCCTCCACCCTTCACTCAGAGCACACAATGATCTTCTATATTTCCTCATGGGGCTATGTGCACTATTCCTCCACTCAAACCAGAGGGAAGTTCTTAATTTGCTTTTTAAATAGATTCTTTTGCACAGTATGCTGGCCTTCCCTTAGTTTGTTTAGTGACCTTTCATTTTACAATGCTCTCTCCTCCGATTGCTATCAGCCAAACTCTGGAAGTAATAAATTACTAACTACTGGTATTCCATAATTTTTCAGCCTGCTCATTTCACGGTACAAATGTCTCCACTGCATAAGTTACATATCTAACATGCCAAAAACCAAGCGTTCCTGCTAACTGCTTTCACCAAAGGAAATAGACGGGATACAAAATCTAATACTGGTCAAAACACCATTAGATCCTCTAATTAAAATCCAATTTTAATGACATAGTTACCATAAATTAGTGGTTTTAATTCCAAATGGATGAAAACAGATTTTGATTTATTTCGTCACCATAAATCACTGGCCCTGGACAAACAAATCCATCAATATTTATAGAAATGCTGTTTGCCAGGACTTCTATACCAGCATAGACTTGGAATTCAATAGTAGGTTTCCAGGAGGAAGTGGCATAGTGGGACTGTCACCGGACTAGTAATCCAGAGATTCAGGGTAATGCTCTGGGGACATAGGTTCAAATCCCACCATTGCAGATGGTGAAATTGGAATTCAATAAAAATCTGGTGACCATGAAACCATTATCAATTGTCATAAAAACTCATCTGGTTCATGAATGCCCTTTAGGAAGGAAATCTGCTGTCCGTACCTAGTCAGGTCTGTATGAGACTCCGGATCCACAGCAATGTGGTTAACTCTTTAATGACATCTGAAATGGCCATGCAGTAATATTCACAACACGAGGGGCTAAAGAATTTGGTGCTTCTGGAGATGATTTTCAGAAATCATTTCGAGATGACAACAATGATCAGCATGGCGTCGGTGTTACCAAACCAGTTCATCTTCAGTTTAAACCAAGTAAGAAATTGGACCTGTTTTGCTAAAACTATGGCTAGTACCCTTTACTCACTCTTAGCAAAATTATGCACGAACACTTGATCTCCTAGTTGAAATGAGCATTGTTTTACACCTCACATCTTATCTGGCAACTTGAGATTGCTCTTGAAGATCTACCATCTCCGAACTTGCTGGAGATAACAAATCAAACCTAGTTTTCTACTTTCTCTTAATGCAGGTGGACCTTGGGTTGTCACATGAGTAGTGTTTCTATCAGATGCCAAAAGCTTATTCACATGATGAGATAACGAAACTTGCTCTCTGAAAGCTTTCAAAGAATGTTTCAAGGATTGTATGAATCTTTCAGCTAATCGATTGGTTGATGGATAAGGTGCAGATTTTACATGCTGAATACCATTTACTTTAAGATAATCCTCAAACTCTTGTAAGTGAATTCTGAGCAATTATCACGAACAATGTGTTCCACTTTACCAAATCTTGCAAAAATTTCATCAAGTTTTTCAATGGCTTGTTCAGATGTAGTAGATCTCATAATATTTCTGGCTACTTTGCGTGTGCATCAATTATGACTCGGAACATGTAACTCTCAAACGGATGAGCAAAATCTACATGAAATCATTGCCTTGCCATTTATGCCACACCCAATGGTGTAAAGGAGACAGTGTTAGTGCATTTCTCATTCTTGCACAGGATTAACAGCGTCTTACTTATTCTTCAATCTGAATATCCAGACGCAGCCAACAAAAATAACTACATGCTATCTCCTCTATCTGGACTATACCAAAATGATCTTCATTAGTTGATCAAGTACTCTTCCATGCAGACTAGGAGGAATGATCACTCAGATTTCCCTCAACAGACACCCACCTCTGATGGTCAACTCAAGCTTTCTTGCCTCAAATGGTTTCAAACCAGGATGCGTTTGATGCATTCCAGCTATTGTTCATTGCAATAGCATATCCATCACCTTCCTCATAACAGGATCCTTTCCTTTTTTCATGCCTTTGACCTAGAGAAGCTGTCATAGACAAATGATCTACCAGTGAAAAATAAGGAATATTAGCAAAACTAGTTGGTGGTAGTAAAGGTAAGCATGATAATGCATCAGCATGAGCGTGGCACTCTGATTGATGATCATAGGAGTGTTGAGATAAGAACAGTGACCATCTTTGCAATCGGCTAGCAGTTAACAACAGTATGCCTTTATATGGCACAAAAATAGCCGATGATCAGTCAATAATGTGAAATGACGATCAAATAATGGTGAAACCTTCATATGCCAAAACCGACACTCAATGCTTCTTTTTCTAACTGCTCTCTGCTTGAGATCAGTGGGGGGGCTTCACTGCCACTCTGCCTGAGCATAATGAGGGGGCCTGCTGCCACTCTGCCTGAAATCAGTAGTGGGGGGAGAGGGGAGGGGCCCGCAATCGGTCTGGGTGGTGGGAGGGATGCGGGGGGGGGGGTCAGTAATGTTGTGGGTGTAGGGCAATGTCTGTGGGGTACAGGGAGAGGTATTATCTGGCCCGGGAGGAATGTGGCAGGGGAGCCGCATTCTATCATTTTTTTTTCCTGCGCATTCATGGTTGGAGGCGCCGATTGGAGCTGCAAGATTTCAGGTGTGTTTAACCCCGCTCACAGGCTTCTGCAGCGCGATTTGAACTTGCTGATATTTTTGCAGGCAGAGTGTGCATGGGGGCACCTGAAAACGGGTCTAAAAGTTGGATCTGAAACACTCCCAGTTTCAAGACCGCTCAGCACTTAGAATCAAAATGGTAAAATAGGGCCCGGTGTGCCTAAAATATCTTCCATCTTCTTAGTTGCTTTATGTAGGCCTTTACTATCAATAACGTAACCCAAATACTGGACTAATGTTGGAGAAAGTCACTTTTCTTTCTTAGTGCATAGACCATGTGATTGAAGACATTCCAATGTTGGTTCTAAATTATTCAAGTGCGCCTGCTGACTGGATCTGTAACATTGTACACCAGAGATACCACTTCAAATCTGAGCCATTAATGTTTGGAATTGGGCTGGTCAGAAGTTATTCCAAAAGACAATCCTTATATACAAGAAAGATCTTTATGAGTAATGATAGTACGTAATGTTTGAGATTCAGTGGTTATATTAATCTGTAAATATCTCTTGCTGAATTTCTGCCCATCTGATAACTCAGCAAACAAACCTTCAATTAATGGAAGCAGATATTGATCAGTACATAACATTGGATTTATACTCATTTTAAAATCACCACAAATACAAACCGAACCATCTGGTTTCATGAAATGTACGATAGTGGTAGCCCAGTCACTTTTTGTAACCTGCTCTAACACGCCATTGTTAACAAGTCATGCTAATTCCTCTTTGACCTGGGGATGAACTGCAAATGGCATCACCCTTGCTCGGAGACTTTTTGGTTGATTATTAGGCTTTATCTTGAGTTTCACTTGAACTCCTTCGTTGAGCCAAGGTCTCTTTGAATACACTCTTGTATTTATCCAGACGATGCTGTAGGTTTGTTTTGGCATCAAGCAGTCTGTTGACAGCACTCCAGTTAAGCTTTATCTTCCTCCAAATAGAATGGGAAAATTACCAGAGACTACATGAAAAGGCAACTCCATTGTTTGTCCACTCATCTCTACATTGACCGTGATGTAACCTTTTAACGGCACAATCTATGTATATCCTTAAAATCACATCAGCTGGATTTAAAGGCTGATATTTCAGCTTTTGTTGGTATATAGTCTTAGAAATTAAAGATGCATAGCACCAGTATCAACCTGCAATCCCAATAAGCTGTCCATTTTGCTTTGGAATCACCCTATGTGATCCACCCTTTTTGGATAAGATGCCGAGTTGGAGCTCTTCATCATATTTCTGGACATTCTCTTCTTCACCATAATAATTCTTTACTTCCAAGTTGTAAATTATTTTTGTAGAATGCAACTTGTTCCTTTTCTTGAAGGTACGCAGATGCTTCTTCTAAATATTCTTCTTGGAGAAACTCTGTCTAACCCAACAAGCTTTTGCAATGTGACCCATTTTGCCACAAATATTGCATCAACCATCCTTGCTCCAGCATTCACTTGCTGAATGGCACATCTGTGACATGCTTGTTGCTGTTTTGACTTCTTATGGGCAGTTCTTACCTTGTGGATCTTTGTTACCAAGTTGTGGAGCCTCTTTTGCAGCCAGTTCCATCAACACTTCGATTTCTACAGCTGTCTTTAAAGTGAAAGCATGTTGTTCAGCATGCAATCTTCTTTGGAGAGCCTCATTTTGGAGAAAACAAACTAGATGATCTCAAAGAGTATCTTCTAATGATTTACCAAAACGTATTGTGCCTGCCTTTAAGGTTGCCACAAACTGAGAAATGCTGTTGCCTTCCACTTGATTCCTTCAATGGAATCAGATCCGTTCCGCTATGATCAGTTGCTTTGGAGAGTAATGTTCTTCAAGGATTTTTGTCAAGTCATCATAATCATAGATTCATAGAATCCTTACAGTGGCGGATTAACTACCACCCGGACCCCTAGGCTGAGCTTTAGTAAGGCCCCCTGACCTTGCCCCCTGCCCCACCCTTCATTGAATAGAATAAAGTGACGTTAGATAACTTATATCGTTGTACTATGTATAATGTACTACATGTATAATATCATAAAGTTATATGAATCAATTACAGCCCTTTTATTCATTTATTTTTCATTTTCTTTACATTTGTACTTTAAAAAGCTTCCGTGTCTTTTGGTTTACAAAAGTGTCGATAACAGCATGTAAATCAACAGATTGAAGCATGTCTGATTCAATGTGCATGAGTGCCAGATGACTAAGTTTCTCATCGCTCATTGTTGAGCGCAAATAGATTTTGATCCTCTTCAGTGCCGAAAATGAACGCTCACCTGAACAGTTATGAAAATGTATTCACCCTTAAAAGGGTTAAACCAATTTTTTTTTGCTCTCGGGCCCCCTTCCCTTCCAGGCCCCTAGGCTTAAGCCTACTCAGCCTAATGGTTAATCTGCCACTGAATCCTCACAGTGCAGAAGGAGGCCTATCAAGTCTGCACAGACCACAATCCCACCCAGCCCATATCCCTGTAGCCCCCATATTTACCTGCTCGTCCCTCTGACAGTAAGGGACAATTTAGCATCACCAATCAACCTGACCTGCACATCTTTGGAGTGTGGGAGGAGCACCCCGAGGAAACCCACACAGACACGGGGAGAATGTGCAAACTACACATAGACAGTGATCCAAGCCGGGAATCTAACCCGGGTCCCTGGCACTGTGAGGCAGCAGTGCTAACCACTGTGCCATTGCGTCACCCCTAATAGGCTGCTTTTCCCTTTGAGGGGGAGAGCTGATTGGTGGTGATTTCACCTGAGGATCACCACACCTCAGGCAAGTGGCAAAGTTGACAAGATGGGGCCTTCATGAATAAACTCAGCCGGTACGGGAATTGAACCCTTGTTGTTCGCATCACCCTGCATCACAAACCAGCTGTACAGACAAATGTGCTAAATACCAGGCGTATGTTTTGGTTCCCAGCTTTGCTGGATGTACCAAGCTCTAGAGCAAATTGATGGTTTTACTTCCTATTATACTGAGAAAGCTGGTACGAGCAACTTGTTTGCAATTTTATTCACTTGTACAAAGTACCGAAAATGTTCTGCATTAGAATATGATTCATTTTCTTAATTGAAAGGCTCCATGGATCCTAACTAACCCAAAAATTCTCTTGCAGGCACTGGCAACTCTGAGGAATCACAAAGGGCACTGAACACTGTAATCATCATCAAATACCCCACTTCAGACGTTATGATGGAGGGAAGGGGCTGAAGATTGTTGGGTCTAGGAAACTACCCTGAGATAGTGAGGGAAGATGCAGGGCTAGGAATTAACACACAAAATCATGGAATGGTTGCAGCAAAGAATTGGGGGGCATTTAGCCCAACAAGCTCATGCTGCCTCTCTGTAAGAACACTGTATACAGTCCATTTCCCCAGCCTTTTACTTCAGCACTGCAATGTATTTCTCTTTTCAGGTGCTTATCCATATCTTTTTATTATTTCCCAGTTAAACATCACCTGCTTTCATGACCAGAATCTTAATGACAATGGTTGATAAGCACTCATAGATAAAAGTAAATTCTCAGTTTGCTTTTAGCACATAGAAAAATGAATAGTGCAGGCAGGGGGTGGCATTGTTTATTCAATAACTATTTATCTCTTGGTAACCAAAACCTATCACATTATGATGAAGTCATTTATTACCATCAACCTGGCACGAATGCCTTCAATTTCGGTTTGATGTAATATATTCTTGAGATGTATTAAAGCCAATTGTTATGCAATAAAGCAATCAGATGAAAGTACTAAGAAATGATTTTGTTATTATTTGTTATCCATGATGGATTGTATTCTTTTGATGCAGCATCGTTCAGTTTGGACAGTTGGACCGTTAATGCCAATGGTTTCTCTCAACTGGTTGGCTTGCATTTCTGTCATCAGGACTTGATTAAAATGAGGCAAATCAGGATGTAAAGTACATTTTCTCCCATTTCAGCCAAGGTGGCAATTCACAATGCCATGTGTATTGCTGCTCAGCCACCTAGCTAAGAAATGATCATCCAAAAGATAGTCAACATCTTTTCCCAAAGGTAGGGGTGTCTAAAACTAGAGAGCATAGGTTTAAGGTGAGAGGGGAGACATACAAAAGGGTCCAGAGGGCACCACAGAGTGTGGTGTGTGTCTGGAACAAGCTGCCAGAGGTAGTAGTAGAGGCGGGTACAATTTTGTCTTTTAACAAGCATTTAGACAGTTACATGGGTAAAATGGACATAGAGGGATTATGGGCCAAACGCGGGCAATTAAGATTAGCTTAGTGGTTAAAAAAAGGGGGCGGCATGGACAAGTTGGACCGAAGGGCCTGTTTCCAAGCTATAAACCTCTATGACTCTAAACCAGGCAAGGGAGTATGAGTGACAGTCGACTTGTTAGTTTGTTTGCATAGACAAAAGACCTCTGCTTTGCAGTGCAGAAGGAAGCCATTCAGCCCATTAAGTCTGCAGTGGCTCTCTGAAAGAGTAACCTACCTAGTACAACTCCCCTGTCTTGTCCCCAAAGCTTTGCACATTCTCTTTCTTTTCAGATAGCAATCTAATTCATTTTTCAATACCTCAATCGAACCGACGTCTATCACTCTCTCAGGAAGGCTGGTTCCAGATCCAACAAACCTCTGGGAAAACAAATTTTCCTCACAACAGTTTTACTCCTTGCGCTAATTATTTTGAATCTGTGTCCTCGAGTCCTTGATGTTCTGAGGGAATAGTTTCTCACTATTCATCCTGTCCATACCCTTCAGAATACTGAATCAGGTACAATTGTACTTTGATTTTAAAAAAATTAAAATGCAGATTAAAAGTTTGAAACAATGAAAGGATAAATACAGACCACCTCCGATGTGCCTTTCACAATCTTCTCCCAATCTCTCCTTAACAGGACAACTCACCCTGGGGCACTGCACATAGAAACATAGAAAATAGGACCAGGAATAGGCCATTTGGCCCTTCAAGCCTGCTCACCATTCACTATGATCATGGCTGATCATCCAACTCAGTAACCTGTTTCTGCTTTCCACCCAAATCCTTTGATCCCTTTAGCCCAAGAGCTAAACTCATTTGTCTTGTCCCCAAAACTTTTCAGATAGCAATCCAATTCACCTTTGAATACCTCAATTGAACCTACCTCTATCACTCTCTCAGGAAGCTGGCTCATCTAACTCCTTCTTGAAAACATGCACAAGCTCACCACTCTCTGGATGAAGAAACTGCTCTTTATCTCAATCCTAAATGGTCTACCCGGTATCCTCAGACCATGACCCCTGGACTCCTCCGCCTTCAGGAACATCCTTCCTACATCTACCCTGTCTAGTCCTGTTAGAATTTTAAAAGGCTTCTATGAAATTCCACTCTCATTTTCCTCAATTCCAGTGAATATAATCCTAACCGACTCAATCGCTCTTCATACGTCAGCCCTGCCATCCCAGGAATCAGTCTGGTAAACCTTTGCTGTACTCCCTCCATAGCAAGAACATAATTCTTCTGATAAAGATTTATTAAGATCGATAGGGAAACAAAAAATTCCTCTGGTGGGACAGTCGAGAACAAATTGATATAATCTTAAAAATTAGAGCAAGGTCAACAATGTCAGGAAGCACTTTCACAAAAGGGTTGTGTAGTTCCTCACTAAGGGGAAACGGCACTAAGACTAAATCAAGTGTAGACGTTCCTTAGTTTGGGGTCAAATACAGTTCAGCTGTGATCTAAATGAATGACAGAACAGACTTGAGGGGCTGAATGGCCCATGCTCATTCCTTCAGAATTGGCCACTGTACAAAAACAGGTGCATTCACAACATGTTTGGCATATGCATCAAATCAAATACAACACTTTTAATTTGGTTTGAATTTATTCAATATGCAGAAGGAATAGACTTTGGCAACAATACATCATGGTTTCATCTGCTGTCAACTATCAATAACCCTGTATGGATCACTCCGCAGCTGGGTTTTGCCATTACTAAAGTAACAAAGATGGCAAACCACATTTCAATTCTCACTGTTTACAATCTATGTCTGTAATTCATCCTTGAATGCTAGATAAGATGCATGGGCTGTCTCTCATGTAATCAAGTCGAGGAACTTAGTACTGTATTAATCAACAGATATTAATCTATCTAACAAACCTCTTGTGTGCCATCTCATCCTTCCAGAACCTTTCGTTAAATGTCACTTTGCTGTTTATTGCACTGCTTATGCAAGCCCTGATGTATAACCGATACACTGCTGCAAGAAGCCTTTTATCTGCCCTAAGATGAAACAACCTCTTCCTTAAAGGAGTCAAAGCCCAGTTGTAAGATAATAGTATACACGGAAATTTTTGTGAACCATAATAATGCATCCACACAGTGTTTGATCAAATAATTACCGAGGAAACGCCTTTCTGCTAAACATGTATAACAGAAATTTAGAGAACACATCCATAATTGTGACTTTGTGTTTGTACTGCTTGAAAGATGCTACATTGTCTGGCATTACCTATTGTATTGTTCAAGTTTTAAATTCAGTTTTCCAACAAAAGAACAAAGACTACCACAAAAAAGATACAGGTGTACAGAAAACTAACAGAAACCCACACCATTTTCAAATTACACTGAGATCTGGTTATTCCATTACTTTAACAATGTTTCCTTCCAAAGTGCTGATTTATGCCTGAATATGACAACAGCACCCTGCAGTATCATACCCAAAAGGTCACTTTCAACTTATCGCAACAAATATCAACACATTATTAACTGGAAGACAACATCACAAACAGGTCCAATCCTGTTCAATCAATGTCCATTCAAATCTGGGAAACCACTCTTGCATGGTATCCTGAATAAAAATGTATGTTTAAACTTGTATTATTTTATGGTTTGAAATGGCAGCTGTTAACAACCTGGAATTTCAGAATATTGCTCAAAGGAATACATGTCGGTTTAGATCCAGATAAACTGGCAAAAGTGGTTCCCATTAAATGGAAAGTTATGAATGCCCATACAATGGCTGTCTAAAGAATTTATTTATTAAAAGCAATACAAAACCATTGAATTGATTCACAGATGCTTTGCTCTTGTCACAGATTGCCTTCATTCAATATTAATATGGTTATTTGATGTAACATAATGCTGAGGGATGCAGCGTCTACAGTTTTTGTTGCAGATTGGTGGGAAAGTGGCCCCAAGTCACATGGGTGAAGGTCAACAAACGGTTAATCTTCGATTTGCAGCTATACCTTTGATCTTGATAAGGGATGAAGGTTACTGGTTGCCTCTTCGGTGCTCAGAGCTGTTTAACACTCTAATACTCTCCATTGCTACAATGGTTTGCTGTTCAAAGGTTATGCAGGAAGGCAAAGATAACATTCAGCTTCTCTTCACCACAAATTGTTTTCTTCAAGCAGCCCCTCTGCCTTCTCACCCTTAATTTCCAACATAAAAATGCAAAGAACTCAGGCGTTATTGTTACAAAGATCTCCTACTTGCCTCTCTTCCTTGCACCCACCAAGACAAACTTTCCCCAATGTCTCCTCCTGCTCTGACCCTGATTTTGCATCTAATTTCTCCTCTTTCCATTTCTAAGGAGAATTTCCCTCCATGGAGCCCTGCAGGAAGTCACGCAGAATCACATGATGCTGGGCTCAGGTTTCACGTGGTGGAGTGGGCAGGACATCCTGTCATCATATTCAGGTGGCAGATTTAACAGTTGCCCAAATGGCTGCTGCTCTCACTGAATCTGAACAATGATTTAGGAGCTGAACCAGAGACAGCAAGCTGTGCCGACACCCAGATTTAGTGACACATCCCTCGAGGTACTGTTGAATGCAGTAGAGAAGAGCAGGGATGTCCTGTACTCCAGAGAGTGAAGCAAGAGACCCACCCGACTCACCAACCATGGGGGACACATAAGGGTGCACTCACCATGGGAGGCGGTTGCCAAGGTGGTGAGTGCCAACAGCGCCCACCAGTGGACAGTCCTGCAGTGCAGGAAAAAGATGAACAACCTCATCTGCGCCGCCAGGGTAAATGAACCCTGTACTGCTCGAACTCACCTCAGAGTGGGAACTGGGTGATGAGTCTCCAGTGGACAGGCTACCATAGGTGCTGCCCATGCATAAAAGGGTTTCTCAATGTGAAACACTGAGACCTCAGTCATACTGCAGTGTGTTGTGTCTGCAGACTGAGAGAGGACTACGGGGCACTGACGCTGCCACAGAGAGCTCATTTTCTGGAAGGGGAGGTGGGGGTTGTGTCTGGCACTGAGAACACCAGCAAGTGCAGTGGATTCCATGTCTTCTCATGCCTATTCCTTCTGTGCACATGAGCTCATTGTTATGGTGGGTGCTACCAGAGAACCCTGGTGGTATAGGTGCGGTGAAGCTTTCACATGGCATACAGTAGCCAGTGGTTTACTGTTGTTGTCTGGTAGCATGTGTACACCACCTACATCCCAGCACACTCAAACCATTTTCACTCTTCTTGAAGGACAAATTGATGTGCAATAAGCGTGAGAGAGATGATGGCATGGCACACAGCTTAACTGATGCCATACAGACAGCAAGGTGCTGAACTGGCAAGGGAGGACTGGGACCGTGGGG
Source organism: Mustelus asterias (assembly GCF_964213995.1). Classification (NCBI taxonomy): domain Eukaryota; kingdom Metazoa; phylum Chordata; class Chondrichthyes; order Carcharhiniformes; family Triakidae; genus Mustelus; species Mustelus asterias. Next base: position 49,060,251 of record NC_135803.1, read on the forward strand.
ATGCTGAGGTTGGCATCCAGCCACCATCCAATTAGGATGATGCTACATGTCTCTAATTAGAAACTAAAGTCTCATGATTGGTGCCTTGTTGGAAGCAGCCCATGCATCACTCATTCTCTCCTCTCAAAATTGCATGTGCCACCAAGAAGAGGGTGAGGCCAGACCCTGAGCTCAGTCTGCCATCTACGGCAGCTCACAGGTGAGTGTGGAGGGTGAACAAGAGATTTCTCCTGTAGAGCTGTCGCAGCAGTATCCTGCACTATCCGCCAGCCCAGAGACATACATCTCAATGGGTTCGAGAGTTAATTCAGGCAGGGCTTCACATTCTGGTAGTCATCTCACTGACACATTTTCGCAGGAAGAAGCAGGGACAGCCAAGCTCACCGACACTCAAGAGGACTGGTCGGGAAGAGACCATTCAAAGTCTGAGTCAGATGACAAACCTCCGGGAGGGCTTGCAGATGATGCTGCAAAAGGCGGGGGAACGTTCGGTGATGGTGTCAGAGGCCTACAACAGAATGGAAGATGAGGAAGAAGAGTCTGTGTGTCTGCTCTCGAATGAAGTGACATTGACATGGGCATGTATTGAGGTCACTGTGGGGAGGCTGGCGGGCACCATGGAGATTCCTGTCCTTCAGAACGACAGGTTTCTGCCAGAGGTGTGCACAGACCTTCGCTCCATTGAAGTATCCAGGGGCAGGGTTTCACAATGGCCACACGAGAGGATGACAGGGCACCTCGACCTCCATTCACGTGCTCATCTCCTGAGGGCATCAGGCAGGGGCCCCCAGAGAACCAATGGGAAGAGCACTGGTGTGTAGATACTCCTGGAACTTCCACTCAGGATTCTCAGAGCCCTCATGCAGCTCTTTGGGATCCCCTCAGCCTGAGACTCTATCAGCCTCGATCCAAAGTAAGTCAGAGCCTTCCAGGCCCCAAGAACACAGAGGACACCCACCAAAGTCATCAAGCACAACAGGGCAACCCTGCTGTAGAGGTCAGGGAGCACCTAGAAACAATAGCAGGGTTCACAAATTAGGAATTTCTGATTTCACATATGGCTGCATGGGTGCACTTTAATTGTTTAATTTTCACACACTTCTGTAAATAGTTTACACTTTCACTTTGGTCAGATCTGATGTGGTTTCATTGCGAATCTTAATCATTAATCTTATGCATCCCCCATCTTCAGGGTGCACCCCAAGCTGGATCTTGTGAACTATGTGAGCCATGCACAAAGACCCTTTGCCCTTCACACCCTCATCTGTCCCAACACCTTAACACTGTCAGTGCTACATGCTGGAGTTCCCCTTTAGTTGTCCAGTTGAGCTGAACTGCATCTCTGTCCATCCCCAATGACCTGTCCCTACGACCTCTTTCCTCCTCTTCACCCTACTCTCCCCACCACTGTCCATACTGCAGTACTGCTCTTCCCACACTCCCACTCCTTAAACCTCACTTATTCCATGATGCCTGCAGCACCCCACTCTTTCCCCTACCATCCATAACCTTCCCAGCCCTCTCATAATCTTCCCAGGCCTACACACCCACCCCATCTCTCCATTGCTCTCATCCCCCTCTAATGCACCCTCCCCACCAGAAGCCCACCCAAACAGACCATCATTGCCATCTGATGCGCGATTAATCCACTCGGGAGGCTAGATCGTACCCGGGAATAAAGGCTTTTATTAGCAACAAGAATAGAGCATACTGCTTAACAATACAATCCCAGACTAAAGGGTCACTAGGAAGTGCAGTGACCTTTATACTCCTATAGGAAGGCGGAACCAGCCGGAGTGTACCACAGAACAATGCTAACAGGTGGAACACCCCAACCCTAACCCAACAGTAACAAGAGTAACATATGTACAAGTACCCATAGTTATAACCATCTATGGTTCAGTACTCATAGTGGCAACCATCTATGGTTCACCACACCATCTACCTGCAGCTTGAGGATCCATGTGATAGATGCTCCACCTACCCACTGCTGCACGTGATCTTCCAGGGTCCAGGGTTACCGGAGGCCTAAGTCCCAACATATGCATTCTGGACACAGTGGAATCACATCGGCAAGGGGAGCAATTGGATGGTGGGTGCAAATTCCAGTCAGGGGTCCATTTGTGTCATAAAAATGTGGAATGATGAACCACTATAATCTCACCATGATAGAACTAAAACTAGAGGGCATAGGTTTAAGGTGAGAGGGGGGGATACAAAAGGGTCCAGAGGGGCAATTTTTTCACACAGAGGATGGTGAGTGTCTGGAATAAGCTGCCAGAGGTAGTAGTAGAAGCGGGTACAATTTTGTCTTTTAAAAAGCATTTAGATAGTTAAATGAGCAAGATGGTTATCGAGGGATATGGGCCAAACGCTGGCAATTGGGACTAGCTTAGTCATTAAAAAAAAGGGTGGCATGGACAAGTTGGGCTGAAGGGCCTGTTTCCATGCTGTGGACCTCTATGACTCTAAGAGTTGGGACCATAAGTTCCCGCCATCAGGAATCAGCTTTTACAATTCCCATGTGGATGGAGATTGGATGATTCCATTCATTATCCAAAAACACAACATCTGTTCCCACATATATGTTGATGGACCCAGCTCTACTTCACCACCACCTCATTCAGACTCCTTACTGTGTGAATTTTCTGGCTCCCTGTCCAGCAGCTGGTACTACACTAGAAATTTCCTCTCACCAAATATTGGGATGACAGAAGCCATTATTTCTGATCCCCTCACAAATTCTGTTACATTGGCATCAACTCCATTTCTCATCTTAGCACCTGTTTGAGGCAGCACCGAACTGTTTGCAAACTCAGGATGATAGTTGAGTTTCCTATAGCATATCTGCAGTAAGACTACTTCTTATAAGAAGTACTTCCATATCCTATTTCCATTGCCTACTTCCATCTGCATATGACCTGACTCAGGCTTTGTCTCAGGTTACCAGCCGCTGAAACCATCACTCATGTCTTTGCTACCTCTATTCTCGACTATTCCAACACACTACTGTCTGGCTTCCTTAGTTATACCCTTACTGAAATCTCTGCTGCCATGTCCCAACTTGTACCTGTAACTCCCCCAATGTTAGTGGCCTACCTTGACCCCGGTTTTAAAAATCCCAGGTATCCTGATATTTCATTTAAAATCCCTCCATGGTCTCGCCTCTCCCTATCGCTGTGATCTCCTTCAGTCTTCCAGCCCGCAAGATTTTACTGCTCCACCAAACCTGACCAGTTGAGCATTCCTGACATTAATCACTTCCCCAGTGGTGAGCAACCGGACCTTCAGCTGCCAAGATCCAATGCTCTGGAAATTTTGCCTCCTCCATCCACCTATTTGAATAAACTTTTCTTATCTGGCCTAATATCCCCTATAGTGTTTCAATGTCAAACCAACTGTGAAAATCAGACCAGGAACTTGAGCTGACACCTTCCTAGGATTCATAGTGCTTTTCTGCATCGGGTGCTACATTTACCAACTCAAAACACCAGGAGTCGGGCTTCTAAACATTCAGTGAAAAACTGGGAGGTTTACCAACTGCAAAAAGGAACAGTTTGAGCCTCAGTCTGAATCTCTGGTCATTTGATCACTCATTTTGCAATTTAATCGAAAGCAACAATAGAAAACATTCAAAGCAAACTGCAGCTTTTCAGAATGAAATCACTAAAATCTTTCCAAAACGTGAAATGAAGGTAGCAAGACTATTTTCAATTGCTAATTGTTCCAAATCAAATACTCAGGGACATTTTAAGCTTTGAAGTGACCTTTAAAATGTTGAGCGAAGTGAACCGAAAATGGATTGATTGTTTGGACTTCTACGCTGGGATCAGAATCATGCTTAGATCACACTTGAATGCATCGACAGTAATATTTTATTTACAACAAGGGCCATAAGGCTGACTGTCACCAATTGTCCTTGTGAAAAGCCTTGATTTTCCCCTCTTCCACATTAGCCAAACTGCAACGTAACTAAATCTGTACGCCATCTCCCTCAGGGATATACATCATTCAGAATTATCAGCCTTGAGGTTACTGAAATGCCTTTTTGTTAAGAAAAGCACATTTATAATTTATAAGTAATCCAGGCTCATTTATTATTTTCAAATAAAATAGATGCTCCCTCAGAGGATTTGTCAAAATCCCTCTCCTGCAACATTTATTATCAATCTTCGAACCTGCCTGATTAAAAGTGTTAAATAAATTCCATTAATTCTAAGAGCTTTGATGATCCCTTCCCAGATCTTTCATGTTGATATTTCGAAAATGAGAGCAACTATTGTAAAGGAGTAAGTTCCAACTAACAGCCTCTACCATACGATACAGCCAACGGATAACATTAAAACCAATCTCAGTACATTTCCTATCTGACTGCCACTCACCCAAAGATATCAGCATACATTTAATGAAAGACAATACAATGTTTTCCTCAACATATTTTCATGTAATCTTCTGAAATCGCTGACACTCACCAGGTTATTGCATCCATGCAGTTTCTGGTGCTTTTTCTTAATTTTGGCAGGTCGGGAGTTGCCAACCTATTTGATGATGGGATGAGAGCCAAGAGGTAAATCTGGCGTCCTTAGCAATTAACATCATCAAGACCGGACAGCCCTAATCCATACAAGAATTGACTTCTTAACCAAGAATACTTGATTCAGTAAAGATGATATCTACTGTGCTAATCCATATCTTAGCACTAAATATTTCTCTTTTCAAGATCAACAACCATGAAATGAGTTTGAAAAATACTAGCTCTTTCACAGTAGGGCTGTATTGCTATCAGTGGTAGTGCAATGTTAGCACGATTGTCTCTCACCAGAAGGTCATGGATTCCAGTCCCAATCTTGAAACTACTGCCAGGATCCTCCATTCCTGGCGAAAGTCAATGGACTTTTGGTTGGCCTGTTGCTCCCCCCATAGCAGACCAGGAGTAACAAATGGAATTGAATCCAGAAAAGTGTGAGGCAACACAATTGGGGAGGGCAAACAAAGCAAGGGACTTCTCAATAAACGGGAAGATATTGAGAGGGGTTGAGAAAGCGTGAGACCGTGGCATGCATGTCCACAAGTCCTTGAAGGTGGGGGCAGGACAGGTGGACAAGGAGGTCAAGAAAGCATATGGAATGTTTTCCTCCATTGGACAAGGTATTGAATACAAAAACATGATGTAATGATGGAACTGAATAAAATGCTGGTTAGACTACAGCTGGAATTTTGTGAAGAGTTCTGGTCACCACATTACAGGAAGGACATAAATACTCTGAAGGAGTAAAGAGGACATTTACAAGAATGTTGCCAGGGCTTGAAAATTGCATGTGGAGAGATTGGAAAGGCTCAGATTGCTTTCCTTAGAGCAGAGGAGGCTAAGGGGTTACCTAATTGAGGTGCACAAAATTGAGGGGCCTAGACAGGGTAATCAAGAAAGACTTGATTATTTCAGTTGATAGCACACTTGCCCCTTGAATCAGACAGTTGTGAGGTCATGCTCCAATGCAAGTCTTGAGCATACTGCCTCCGTTGACACTTCAGTGCAATACTGAGGGAATGCTATATTGTCAGAAGTGTCACTCTTTGGACAACATACTAAACCATGGCTCTATCTGCCTATTGATAAAGTCCATTGACAGAAAGGGTGGCACGGTAGCGCAAGGGTGGCACGGTAGCGCAGTGGTTAGCACTGCTGCTTCACAGCTCCAGGGTCCCGGGTTCGATTCCTGGCTCGGGTCACTGTCTGTGTGGAGTTTGCACATTCTCCTCGTGTCTGCGTGGGTTTCCTCCGGGTGCTCCGGTTTCCTCCCAGAGTCCAAAGATGTGCGGGTTAGGTTGATTGGCCAGGTTAAAAATTGCCCCTTAGAGTCCTGGGATGCGTAGATTAGAGGGATTAGTGGGTAAATGTGTGGGGGTAGGGCCTGGGTGGGATTGTGGTCGGTGCAGACTCGATGGGCCGAATGGCCTCCTTCTGCACTGTAGGGTTTCGATGATTTCGATGACTTGTTTGTCCCTAGCTGAGGGGTCAATTACTAGGGGCATAGATTCAAGGTGATTGGTAGAAGTATTACTGGGGACATGCAGAGAAGCTTTTCACCAAGAGGATGGTGGGCGTTTGGAATTCACCGCCTAAGTTGGTGCTTGAGGCTGAAATGCTCAACTCATTTAAAATCTGAAGTGTTGTAACCTGCAAGTCTACAGACCAGGTGCTGGAAAGCGAGATTAATTTACCTTTTTTTTGACTGGTGCAGACATGAAGGGCTGACTGGCCCCTTTTTGCAACGTAACCTTTCAATGGTTCTACATTTTAAATGTAATGCATTTGCTGGAAAGCATTTTGGGATGTCCTGAGATCATGAAAGGGTGCTATAAAAATGCAAGTCTTTCTTTCTTAGTCGCTTGTGAGAATGAGTTTCAGAATGTATTAGTCTATCAAAAAAAGAAATAAATATTAATGTCACGTTTTCAAAGTGCTCCACATTTAAGAATTGAAGCACAGATATGATTATTAGTTAATGTTTCATAGTGGGATCCCACAAACATTAAGCAAGGCGAATAGTTTGTTAATTTGCTTGTAGGTGTTGGTTGGACAGCAAAATGTTAACAGAAATATGGGGAGAAATTCTACTTCTCATTTGAATAGTACCATGGGATCGTAACACCCATCAGAATAGGCAGATAGAGCCATGGTTTAGTATGTTGTCCAAAGAGTGACACTTCTGACAATATAGCATTCCCTCAGTATTGCACTGAAGTGTCAACGGAGGCAGTATGCTCAAGACTTGCATTGGAGCATGACCTCACAACTGTCTGATTCAAGGGGCAAGTGTGCTATCAACTGAAACAAGCAGACATCACATTATTCATTCATACTTCAACATTTAAAAAAAAATGACTGAATTTCACCATTTAAGCCTGCTTTGCGATTAAGGTCAAAGATATTCACTGGTTCAAATCTTTACAGCTGAACCAAGTAATAGCTGGTTCATGATATCTTAGGCACATATGCTACACATCTGACCACTTCTCTCGGTATTAAACAATTTGGACTGAAATAATAGTGGAGGGAATTTAATTCCTCCATCTCGGAGGTCAGTTTGAAAGGTGAAGGTCGTCTGACTGGTGAGAGGGTATAGACTCTGCCACCTTCCTGACTCCCACAATCAAGTTCCAAGTGGGAAGGATGGAGGGTGGCCTTCCCACCCAGAAGTCAATTGAGGCCTTTAAGTAGCCACTTAAGAATACTTTTCTTACAGCTATTGATAATCAAAAGGCCACACCCCCATGCTTCCCTGATGGCTCACATGCTGAGATACCATCCAACCAATCCCACCCAGTATGACTGCAACCTATTTGTGGGGAGGGAGAAATGCCTCATTCTCAAACACTCTGCCCAATTGATTGAACTGGCAATGGGAGGGGTCCCATGGAAAACAAACCAGTCATTGTTTTTGACTGCTCTTCCCCCACCTTGCTGGCAGCTTGCCGACCTGCTATCCTCATCCCACTCAGAATCACCTCCCTCCAGGGATCCAGCAACAATCTCTGGCAAAGGCCCGGGTGGGAGATCAGCAGTGGCCACCACTTATTGTTGTGTTGCCATTCGGGGAGAGCTGCAAGCCTCTGATTGGTCAACAGGTTTCATAGATCAACCATGCACCCTGCTCAGGGTTTAATTCAACAGGGAGGACTGAAGTGGTGTATTCTGGGATTACCCAGGCTTTAACAAATTGCTGGTAGTTTTAAAAGTTTATACAGTTTTTTTAAAAAACTAGAAAGTTTATAGTAAGGAATGTGACCTTTTGGTCAGATTGGGAAGTGGGTGACTGATCAGGGTCAGGCCAAGATGACTGGATAAAGTGGCAAATTGTCAGAACTCACTGAACTGTGGGTATCGTTTGTGTTAAACGTCAGGTTGTTCCCTGACTATTTTGTAAACTCATCTGTAATTGCGGATGTACAGAACTAGACAAATAAAGTAAAAACATTGAGAGTTAATGATGAGGTATCACAAAATATGTAACTACCTAACAGAAACTATGTATTTTTGAATTGCCTCAGAGCATTTGGAGAGAGCATTTGTTCCCATGCATGCTTACATGTATTGAATAGATTGCTGCTTACTTTACCTTTAGCTGACTGTGTCAAGTGTCTTTAGATACCCCACAACAAGAGGCAACACCACCCATTTAGTTCCTGACTACCTTGCAATGCAAGTTCCCACTGACATTCCAATAAATGGGCAGGCACCAGGTCACCACCATCAAATTGTGCCCAAGTAACATTTGCACCACAGAAATGCCAGGCAATGACCATCACCAATAAGAGATAATCTAACCACCACCCCTTGACATTCAGTGGTATTACCATCACTGAATCTCCCACTGTCAACATCCCTGGGGTTACCATTGACCAGTAACTCAACTGGAATCGTCACAGAAACACAGTGGCAACAAGAGCAGGTCAGAGGCCAGGAATACTGTGGCTAATAACTCACCACCTGACTCCCCAAAGCCTGTCCACTATCTACATGTTGTGGGTGTAAAATACATCTGTCAACCACACCTCCCCTCGACTTCTCCAGACACAGATTCTGTCCACAACATGCAGGGTATTAGGGTTCAGTCAAGTATTTCTGTTAGACTTGGCCGAAAACAGAGGCCCTGGTTATACCACTGGCACGATGGGCAGATGATACAATGGATAAGTCTCACTGTTTTCAGATAATCTGGAGGATACACGTGTGGAAGCACCTTTTCAACTTGATGGATTTTGTTCTTTCCCCAGAGATCAGTGCACTCAGAATGGACCTATCAGTTCAGACCCGTCAGCACATCAATGAACATCAGCCAGAGCTGACTGCTTTATAAAGCTTTGTTATCAGAATCCTTGTTCTTCCCGATGGATTTATTAGCTCTGAGTATTTAACAGATGTATTTTCTTTTTGCAAAATTTTCACGCTTTCAATAGTTCTTTGGGCAGCCAGGTTATTGCCCTAATTTGGGTATGATTTCTGTGCACTAACACTGGTGGTGAGAGATATCCCTGCTCGGCAAATTACGTGGTGCCGATCAATTTAATTGACATGTAAGAAATGTATCAACCTTGATTTTCTCTTTTAAATCAAAGCACAAGATGTGGGTTTAGGATTAAAGTTTATTACTCTACAGCTGATGAATTTTGTCTAGATGGGCAGCACGGCTGCCTCACAGCACCAGGGACCCGGGTTCGATTCCCGGCTTGGACCACTGTCTGTGCGGAGTTTGCATGTTCTCCGAATGTCTGCACGGGTTTCCCTTGGGTACTCTGGTTTCCTCCCATAGTCTGAAAGATGTGCTGGTTAGGTGCATTGACCTGAATAGGCGCCGGAGTTTGGCGACGAGGGCAATTTCACAGTAACTTCATTGCAGTGTTAATGTAAGCCTTACTTACTTGTGACTAATAAATAACTTCATAATAGCCGATACTGACTTAAATTGCCGAAATATCAATATTGGTCACAAATGAGCTAAAAGTCATTACTAGATGACCAAATTATGCTTGAAATTATGAATAATGATAAAATGCATCTCTCTTTGTGGCATTTAAATTTTTAGCCTTGAATAAAGATGTGAGTTTATTTCTCCCCACCGCAATTTGTGGCACTTTCATATTTCCCTACGGGGAATTGCAAGAACATTTAGCTGATTCACAATCTTTCCTGCCTTGTGTCTCATGGTGGCATTGCCTTTCTAAACCTAAAATAACACAATTTAAGCTAGGTTTGGATCGCAAATGGGATCATGACAGGCATGGGAGGGGACATGTTGGGGGCCAGCCAGGGGACCCAGCCAGAGGGCCATGATGCCCAAATGTGGGTGACCGGTGTTGTGGGAGGGGGGGGAAACAGGCCACTCTTGCACAACTCCGATTTTCACCGTTCCATTGCTGGAGGCATTGCTTTTATTGGCCTAGTCTCCAAGTCCTGGAATTCCCTCCTTAAATTTACTTCACTGCCTCCGTCTCTGTCCTCCATTAAGATTGTTCACCTATCCTAATAGGTCAAGTGGCTCAGAGTCAAGTTATTTTTGACAATGCTCCAATGAAATGCTTTAGGACAGCTTAGAATGTCAAAAAGTGTTGTGTACTTGCAAGTTATGTCTGTTGTTAATGACATTTGGAAAACTGTGACCTGAATAATAGCAGTGTTTTCCTGCCCCATTGGCCCCCCAACCAGAATCAGGTTTCTATCATTGCTCATTCATAAGGAAATGAGATTGACTCATGCCAAATGTCATTGACTCTGTCTACACTTCCTGCTGCCTCGGAAAAGCAGCCAGCATAATTAAGGACACCATGCAGCCTTGACATTCTCTCTTCCAGCTTCTTCCGTCGGGAAAAGGATACAAAAGTCTAAGGTCACGTACCACCGACTCAAGAACAGCTTCTTCCCTGCTGCCATCAGACTTTTGAATGGACCTACCTTGCATTGAGTTAATCTTTCTCTACACCCTAGCTATGTCTGTAACACTACATTCTGCACTCACTCATTTCCTTCTCTATGAACAGCATGCTTTGTCTGTATAGTGCGCAAGAAACAGTGCTTTTCACTGTATGCTAATACATGTGACAATAATAAATCAAATCAAATCAAGAGATGGTGGCGCAGTGACAATGTCACTAGACAAGTAATCCAGAGGCCTATCTCTGGGTCACAAGTTCGCACACCACCTGGCAGCTGGAATTTAAATATCCCGAATTTATGAATGCAGTAAAGTTGGACTCAGTAATGGTGACCATGCCAACTGTCAATGACTTCTGTAAAAACCCGTCTGGTTTTCTAATGCCCTTTGGGGAAAATCCTGCCATTATTTAAAAAAACATATGGAAGTTCAAAGCTAAAGCAATCAAAAATATTACAACTGAATTAAAACTAATCAATTAATTAAATTTAGATTGTTTTAGATTTGACAAATTGTGTAAGCTTGCATCTACCAGTTGGCCTGTTGTCTCTCAAACAGGTCACCAGCTTGGGCCTTGTACGAGGACTTTGACCACGATTGCCAGCTAATATAATAAAGATGATCTTTCACATATTTCCACTGGTGCAAACGTTGCTGTGCCAGTACTTTGCTCGCAGCTTAAGAAGTTGTGACCCAAAAGTTCAAGCACAAAATATTGAAGCAAAATCCAGAAAGACCATTCACCAACACACAAACAACTAAAGAATTGTTGTTAGGAACAGGTATTTTGTTCAAGGTCTCCATGATGGTCTAAAGAATAACGCCCAGCCACACAAGAACTGAAAATCCTTCATTCTTTATCTTGGACAGATTTCAACCTTGGAGGGCAAATAAGTTATATTGTGAAGAAAACCAACTATGTTGATCAGCTGTTTCATGTGAAACCTACCCAGACTCGCTACAAAGAAAATATTTTACACCTTCAAAGTAACTGACTGGAGTGATTGTTGATGTGGCTTTCATTAAACATTTTCAGCAAATTGGAATGATGAAAAACTACTTGAATAAATTGCATCATTACCAGAACCAAAGCACATTCCTGTACCAACTCTAAATTGATCACAACCATGTTAATCCATCACATAATCTGCAAGGTGGAGAGGGGTGAAAAGATAATAGGAGATCCCTGTCGAGAGATAAAGACTTCACATGGTCCCTTTAAGGGGGTGATCTGAGGGCCACGTGATTGGGCCAGGTCCCATGGAGTGTCGAGGTGGGAAGCCAAACCAATCGGATGCATGGGTTCATACCGCAGTTAAGGGAGGATCCTCAGTTGGAGCCAGGGAGGAGTGGAAAATGGTCACATAGTTAACTCCGTCAGACCCTTGTCTGTAAATAACTGCTTATCACTGTTAATAATCATTAATAATAAATTTATTACAACATGATTATAGAACAATAAGTAGCATCATAGAGTAATTAGGGCACTGCAGAGGCGATTCAGTCTGAGTATATACCGACTCTCCATAGAATGGGGCAATGGAACTGACAGGATTGCTCTATGCCCATACGGGATGCAAAGTTATTTTTTTCCAATGCCGTACTTTCCTATTTAAACTATTGAGTGTCTCTGCTTTCACCATCCTCCTATACATCATTTCCTTCACCATAACCGTATTAGAAGAGGTGGTGGTCACTAGACTACTAATATAGAGACCTAGGGTAAGGCTCTGGGGACCCAGGTTTGTAACCCACCATGGCAGATGAAGTTTAAATTCAATTGAAACAAGTCTGGAATGACAAGTCGAATGATAACCACGAAACCATCGTATTTGGTTCACGAACATGTTTTTGGGAGGGAAATCCTGGTCTGGCCTACATGTGACTTCAAACCCACAGCAATGTGATTGACTCTGAAATGGCCTAGCAAGCCATTCAGTTCAATTAGGGATGACCCAGCCAATGATGCTCACATCCCATGAATTAATTAAACAAATTCACTTATTTATAAATAAAGATGAAAGGATTTGCCCACTTTTCTTGAACATGATACCCTATTAGAAGGTGGAAATAGTTTATTAATGGCAACTGTTTTGTACAAGTTGAGGCGTAAATTCTAAAAATGCCCTAACCTCGCAGGACAGCAAAAATACAATTGACGTCAAAGATAACTTATGCCCTCTTTAGCTTAAGTACTAGCAGAGTAACAAAGATCAATAGATTCGCCATAATCTAATCGATTGGCAGAAGAGGCTCAAGGGGCTGAATGGTCTACATTCCTGCCTCTACCGAGCAGTACTCTTGTGAAGTGAATGAGCCATCAACTGTTCCAGAGTGATTGAAGCCCAACTGAAGAGGTAGCTTTTACTCACACCCCTGGAGGCAGCAGCAATCCTTATGAAAAATACTAATGTCGCCCCCAATGAGACAGGTAATTTTTTGGGTGACAAGTCAGCAGTCAGCTCAATTGTACTCAGCAATGCTATTTCCCATTTCTATCACACGCCGATCTTTTGTCAGCTCTCAGAGTGGACTCAGCAGGCAGCAGATAAACTTGCGAATCCTTTTCCCAAATAGCGAGTTTGCACAAACTCTGCAACTGCCCTAGTGCTTCCCAATGTGAATAGGATGGATTCCAAACTACAGGGTTTAAAAAGGTCCAACATGGCGCAGGAGACAAAACACAGCATGCAGTACCCTGCAGAAAAAGCATACCGCGCCAGAACAATTATTTCTCGGCCTGACAGATGAACAAGCAGAACACAAATAGTTCTTGATTTGTGTGAGGTATTAAAGGGAAATAAAGACCGAAGAGCATCTTGAAGCAATGCCTTTTTAGTGCAAGGGAAGGTGACTGCGGTCATTTGATATGCCACTGCTTGAGCTTCAGACTCCCGCAGGGCATATCTCTGGCAGTGCTACAATTCTATGTCAAAATTTATCCCAACAGGTAATAGCTTCAATGTTGTTTTTTCCCATTAGCTTTCCTATATGCTGGGAGCAACTGATTATCGACACACACAGCAGATGTACCTTTGGAGAATTAGGCAGCTTTTCATTAGTGTGCTATATAAAAAACTAAACTCCTCAAGTGCTTGGAAATCAATCAGCAGCACTGCATAACACTCGTTTTGTACCTGCATTCCCTTTATTGCCTCTTTTGCTGCATTGAATTTTCCTCCTCTCTTGAAAGCAACCTCGCATTTACAGTACCTTCAATATTTCATCTCCCCTCCCTTCAGACCCCACCAAGAATTTATCCTTCACATGCATGAGTAGACAGCTTCAGGTTTTCATCTGATGTCTTTTTCATTATTGACAGTGAGTAAAAATATGGACACTCAGCTGACTCCTCTCGCTAGCCGAAGGACATAAAGACCAATTTTAGTGCTACTACAACACTCGTGGTTTTGATCAGTTAATAAGCCAGATGACGAAGAGCAGACTGAGCTATTCAGCTCAGCAATATAATATTAACTTGTTCAACGAGCCAAAGGCCCATGTCACAGGCCCCCCACTTCTCCACCCAGTGCCCAACAATGTGTATCTATTGTTTGGAACGTGGCTGAGCTTCAAAGATTGCTAAATGTCTCAGCCACTACAAATTGAAAGAAAGGTTGTGGCACCCTTTGTCTCAGCTTGGTTATTATATGCAGATGGTCTTTGTATAGCTCTCTTTGAAACTGGCCTGTGCAGTCCACCGGTGGTTATTAGTGGTTCTTCAGATATAATGAACTGCAAGTTTCCATGAAATCGTAACATGGTTCTTTTGTTCAGGGGTCATAGACATGGGTTCAGCCATTGTAAGGATCTTGTTCAGTTTTAAAATTTACAAAATAGCAGTGAGGATATCTGTATATATATATTTTCTTAAATTTCCATGTAAGGTCTTTGTCCCTCATACAAGGGTCGTAGGGGCAGGCAGGAAAGTGGGATTAAGGCTACAATGAGAACATAAGAACATAAGAAATAGGAGCAGGAGTAGGCCATCTAGCCCCTCAAGCCTGCCCCACCATTCAATAAGATCATGGCTGATCTGATAGTGGTTGAGTTCCACTTACCCGCCCGCTCCCCATAACCCTTAATTCCCTTATTGATCAGAAATCTATCTACCTGTGACTTAAACATATTTAACGAGGTAGCCTCCACTGCTCCAATGGGCAGAGAATTCCAGACATTCACTATCCTCTGAAAGAAGAAGTTCCTCCTCAACTCTGTCCTAAACTGACTCCCCCTTATTTTGAGGCTGTGTCCTCTAGTTCTTGTTTCCTTTCTAAATGGAAAGAATCTCTCTGCCTCTACCCTGTCTAGCCCCTTCATTATCTTATATGTCTCTATAAGATCTCCCCTCAGCCTTCTAAACTCCAACGAGTACAGGCCCAATCTACTCAATCTCTCCTCATAAGCTAACCTCCTCATCTCCGGTATCAACCTGGTGAACCTTCTCTGTACTCCCTCCAAGGCCAATACATCCTTCCGCAAATAAGGGGACCAAAATTGCACACAGTACTCTAGTTGCGGCCTCATCAGTACCTTGTACAATTGCAGCAAAACCTCCCTGCTTTTATACTCCATCCCCTTCACGGTAAAGGCCAACATTCCATTTGCCTTCTTGATCACCTGCTGCACCTGCAAACTGAGTTTTTGCCATTCATGCACAAGGACCCCGAGGTCCCTCTGCACAGTAGCATGTTGTAATTTTTCACCATTTAAATAATAGTCCATTTTACTATTATTCCTTCCAAAGTGGATAACATCACACTTGTCAACGTTATATTCCATCTGCCAGATCCTCGCCCACTCACTTAGCCTATCCAAATCTCTCTGCAGACTTTCCGCATCCTCCACGCAATTTGCTTTCCCACCCATCTTTGTATCATCCGCAAACTTTGTTACCCTACACTCGGTCCCCTCCTCCAGATCGTCTATGTATATGGTAAACAGTTGAGGCCTCAGCACCGATCCCTGCGGCACGCCACTAGTCACCAACTGCCAACCAGAAAAGCACCCATTTATTCCAACTCTCTGCATCCTGTTGGATAGCCAATCCTCAATCCACGCTAACACTTTACCCCCAACTCCGTGTACCCTAATCTTCTGCAGCAACCTTTTGTGAGGCACCTTATCAAATGCCTTCTGGAAATCCAAAAACACCACATCCACCGGTTCCCCTCTGTCAACTGCACTCATTACATCTTCATAAAAATCCAGTAAATTCATCAAACACGACTTTCCCTTCATGAATCCATGCTGCGTCTGCTTGATCGAACCATTTCTTTCCAGGTGTCCTGCTATTTCTTCTTTAATGATGGATTCCAGCAATTTCCCAACTACGGATGTTAAGCTAACTGGCCTGCAGTTACCCGCCTTTTTTCTACCTCCTTTTTTAAACAGTGGCGTCACATTAGCTGTTTTCCAATCAGCTGGCACTTCCCCAGAGTCCAGCGAATTTTGATAAATTACAACCAACGCATCTGCTATTACTTCTGCCATTTCTTTCAGTACCCTGGGACGCATTCCATCAGGGTCCGGGGACTTGTCTACCTTTAGTCCCATTAGCCTACCAAGCACTACCTCTTTAGTAATAGTAATTGTTTTAAGGACCTCACCCCCTACAGTCCCACGACCATCAATTTTCGGCAAGCTACTTGTGTCCTCTACCATGAAGACCGACACAAAAAACTTGTTTAAGGCCTCGGCCATTTCCTCGTTTCCCATTATTAAATCCCCCTTCTCGTCTTCTAAGGGTCCAACATTTACTTTAGCTACTCCTTTCCTTTTTATATATTTGTAAAATCTTTTACTATCATTTTTTATATTTTGTGCTAGTTTAGTTTCATAATCTATCTTTCCTTTCTTTATCACTTTCTTAGTAGTTCTTTGTTGTTTTTTAAAGCTTTCCCAATCTTCTAATTCCCCACTAGTTTTGGCCAATCTGTATGCATTGGTTTTTAATTTAATATTCTCCTTTATTTCCTTAGTTATCCACGGCTGGTTATCCCTTTTCTTACATTCCTTTTTTATCACGGGAATATATTCTTGCTGAGTACTGAGAAAAATCTCCTCAAAAATCCGCCACTGTTGCTCAGCTGTCCTGCCAACTAGTCTGCACTCCCAGTCTACATTAGCCAATTCTGCCCTCATCCGATTGTACTCCCCTCTGTTCAAGCAGAGGACACTGGTTTGGGACCCTACTTTCTCACCCTCCATTTGTATTAGAAATTCAACCATATTGTGATCACTCATTCCAAGAGGATCCCTCACAAGAAGATCATTAATTTTACCTGTCTCATTACACAGGACCAGATCCAAGATAGCTCGCTCCCTCGTAGGTTCTGTAACATACTGTTCGAGGAAACTATCCCGACAGCATTCTAAGAACTCTTCCTCAAGTCCACCGCGTCCGACTTGAGTCAACCAATCAATATGCAGTTTAAAATCCCCATGATTATTGCTGTTCCGTTTTTGCACGCATCCATTATTTGCTTGTTTATAGCCTGACCCACCTCAAAGTTATTATTTGGGGGCCTATAGACCACGCCTTACTATTTCTCCCCTTACTATTCCTTATCTCCACCCACAACGATTCCACATTCTGCTCCTTAGAGCCTATATCGTCTCTCACTACTGCCCTGATGTTATCATTAATTAACAGAGCTACCCCACCTCCTTTTCACTCCTGTCTATCCTTCCGAAATGTCTGATACCCCTGGATATTCAGTTCCCAGTCCTGGTCACCCTGCAACCACGTTTTTGTAATGGCCACTAGATTATACACATTGGTACTGATTTGTGCCATCAACTCACTCACTTTGTTTTGAATGCTATTCAGGTGAAGTGTCTTCATGCTAGCCTTTATATGGACCCAATTTGTTAGTGCATTCTTTTGATTGCACACTCTGTCCCTACCTGTCGCAAACTGGTTATCATTCCCCAGACCATCTCCTTGCACTGCGTTGACCACCTCCCTTCTTGTGTTTGTCACCTTTTATACTCTGCCTGAGCCCTTGACTCCTTTAACTAGATGAATGTCCTCATCATTTACCTTCACTCACACCCTCTCCTTTACCTTTGATTTTGTAATTCCCCATACCCCTGAACCCTCCCCCCCACTATTTAGTTTAAAGCCCTATTTACAGCCCTGGTTATACGATTCGTCAGGACTCTGGTCCCAGCACGATTCAGACGAAGACCATCCCATCTGAACAGGTCCCATCTTCCCCAATACTGGTGCCAATGTCTCATGAATTCAAACCCATTCCTCCCACACCAATCTTTGAGCCACGCATTTACTTCTTTAATCTTATTTACCCTGCGCCAATTTGCTTGTGGCTCAGGTAGTAATCCAGAGATTACCACCTTGTTGGTTCTGTTTTTTAATTTGGCTCCTAGCTTTTCATACTCCCTCTGCAGAACCTCTGTTCCTGTTCTGCCTTTATCATTGGCACCTACGTGGACCACTACAACTATAAGATCATCCATGATCTTAATGAAAGGCAAAGCAGGCACGAGGGGCCGACTGGCATTAAAAATGCCATTTTATTAGGTATTATTTTTAATGTTTTGGGGACTCTGTATTAGTTTGTAAACCAGGCTTGTAGGTCTGTGTGTGAAGATCATTTAATTAAGCTGTGGACCAATTGTCTGATGAGGTTGGCTTAAAAGGAGGCTAGGTGTTAAAGGCAACAATTTGAAGTAGGATGGCCAGTGAAGTTTCTCTCATTAAAACAGTAGTGGGTAGAAATTTTCATGAGGAGATAAGGAAGCGTTTGGATTTTTTCGCCGTAAAATTTCTTTGGGGAGTAAAAGCATTTACAATCTGGAGAAGGTCATGAATAAATAGGGCAAGGTTATTAAATTTTGTTTGATCCGAAAGTGGGGGCATTAGGGAGAACATGAAAAACTTTATATTCTGGGAAAAAACTGGGAAAATGTTCCAAAGAGGGGCTAAGGACAATGGAACCAAAAGTGAAAGTGAAAAAAAAAGTATTTAAAGAGGGATGTTTGAGGCTGGCAGTGTGAGACCTCCTGATGTGCCACTCTTTACTGGGAAAAGAACTGTGAAAAGTGAAGCAGCTTTCCAGCCAAGCCAGCAAAGTGTCTATCTTTCAGAAAGCAGGGTGCTGTTTTGAAGCTCCTTGAATTTCAAGAGCAGAGTGGAAGAGAGTGACAAGTCCTGTAATATGGCACAGTGGCACAGTGGTTAGCACCGCTGCTTCCCAGGTTCGTTTCCCGGCTTGGGTCACTGTCTGCGTGGAGTTTGCACATTTTCCCCGTGTCTGCGTGGGTTTCCTCCGAGTCCTCCGATTTCCTCCCACATTCCAAAGTTGTGCAGGTTAGGTGGATTGGCCATGCTAAATTCTCTCTCAGTGTACCCGAACAGGCGCTGGAGTGTGGCAACTCGGGGGATTTTCACAGTAACTTCATTGCAGTGTGAATGTAAGCCTACTTCTGACTAATAAATAAAAACTTTTAAACTTTGATATACCTTTCCTACAGCAAGTGGTTTGCCTTGTGATAATATTACTGGAATTTTTATAGTTAACCATCTATAAAGGATTGTTGCCTAAAGGGTATTTACTTGCGAGTCTGACCAAGTAGGGAGTCTTTTTAGGGGAATGTTTTGTGAGACCAACTTTCACAGTGCGGATGTAATATTGGTATGTTTAATTCCTCTTTTCTTATGTTAATAAATGTTTTAATGTTGAAAATTCCAAAAGTTTTACTGGAATTTGTGGCTTCTGAATTCAGTAAGCTTATCTTCTCATTGTCAGAATACAGAAAAAAAAGTTGTGATAAGTGGGCCAAGTTTTCCATTGGGAATTGCTTTTCATGGCAATTAACATTTGCCAGATCATAACATGATGATCTCTTGTACTCTGTCAGATGGTACATCTATCTGAAGCCATCAGACTTGACATGACATGTTGATGAACTAAAAGGTGTTTTTTAAAAAATTAACAGACTAACCATCGTATCCCCCTTTGATCTAGAAGACAGTGGTATGGCTAGAATATATGGGTCACAGAAAATAATTTATAGTTTTGAACAGATTAGACCAATAGTGATACAAACAGAAGGGAAAAAAAACATCAGTCAACATCAGGCCCATGCTATCCATGAAAGGGTTTGCCACTCACAAATCAGTCTCCACAGCCACAAAAGACAACGTTCAATACAGAAGTGATGGACATTTCTGGGTGCACTCCCTCACCTCCTGAGATAGATGGATTTCAATGGTACAAAACATTCTAAGTTGTCAGTAACCATTAGCATTCTGCTAATAAGCTTAAATACCTTGTCTATTTTGGTGTTGTACCACAGTAGAATCCACAGAACTCAATGCATTGTAATAATCATCTGAGCCATAATGTTTTGCAAATTGGGCTTTCAGAAGAAAACCTACTGCATATAAACGGAGAAAAGCAGATAGGGATTATCCAAGAAAGTACTCACTAACACACCTCCCCCTCCCCCCGCCCCCAAATGATTAGGAAAGGTACAATTGACTGCAGTCATTGATATTTGGACCAGAGTTTTACATTCTGGGGTTGGGCGCATGCTCAACACGACTGAATGTAATATATCGTCAAATGATGTCGGGCGTGTTTCGCAACATCATCGCACACAATTTTGAGGTTGGTGGCTGCATGCATGAATTAGATGCATACGAGCTGACAATTAAAGGGGCAACTAAGGCTATTAACAAATCATCCAACAGCAATGTTGTGCTGCTTGTGAGATTTTCAGCTCATCGCACGGGCAAAATGGATGGATGGAAAACATGTTTTTATCATTTCCTCATCCAAGGATAAAAATCCCCCGGAGTAGCAGCACTTTCTCTGTCATTGCCATGATTTCTATGGTTTTTCAGCGTTTCGGGTCTTCATCTTCCCTGGAAGATTTCCCCAAGGATTGGAGCACAGTGTGGTAAACCACTGTTACCTGTTATCTGTGGTGGTTAACCACTGTTAGTTAGTATTTGTTATTACCTGTACTACCTGTATATGTGGCACATACCTGTCGGTTCCGCCCAAGACTCCTCCCCCTGGTCCGGGTATAAAGGCGGTGGCTCCTCCCCCTAGCCTTCAGTTCAGACCAGATCTCCGACAGGGATGGCTCCAAGTTCTTGCTAATAAAAGCCTATTTGTCTTGCTCACAACTAGTCTTGACTCGATTGATAGTGCATCAATTTTATTAGCAAGTTTTTTTTTTAAATGGAGCAGTTACTAAAACCCGAAAGGCTGAATCTGGACCCGCAAGCTGCTGGAGCGTCAAACACGTTTGATCACTGGCTGCAATGCTTCGAAGACTACATCGAAGCCTCCACTGCCATCAGTACAGATGCTGACAAACTATGGGTGCTCCGCGGCCCGGTAAGCGACGGGAACGTCCGACATGTGGAGTTTTTTCAAGGAGCAGCTACTGCGAGTCTGTGATAGGTATGTCCCTGTCAGGCAAGGAGGAATTGGTAGGGCTAGGGAACCGTGGTGCACCAAAAAAGTTTCTTTGTTGGTTAAAAAGAAAAAGGAGGCTTATGTTCGGATGAGACGTGAGCACTCGGGTAGTGCACTAGAAAGCTTTAGATTGGCTAAGAGGGAGTTGAAGAGCGAGCTTAGAAGGGCTAAAAGGGGACATGAGAAGACTTTGGCGGATAGGGTTAAAGAGAATCCTAAGGCGTTCTATAGGTATGTCAAGAACAGAAGGTTGGTTAGGGCAAGTTTAGGGCCAGTTATAGATGGCAGAGGGAAGTTATGTGTGGAACCGGAGGAGATTGGTGAAGCATTGAACCAATATTTCTCTTCGGTGTTCACGCAAGGGGACATGAATATAGCTGAGGAGGACACTGGGTTGCAGGGGAGTAGAATAGACAGTATTACAGTTGATAAGGAGGATGTGCAGGATATTCTGGAGGGTCTGAAAATAGATAAATCCCCTGGTCCGGATGGGATTTATCCAAGGATTCTCTGGGAGGCAAGAGAAGTGATTGCAGAGCCTCTGGCTCTGATCTTCAGGTCGTCGTTGGCCTCTGGTATAGTACCAGAAGATTGGAGGTTAGCGAATGTTGTCCCATTGTTTAAGAAGGGGAACAGAGACTTCCCCGGGAATTATAGACCGGTGAGTCTCACTTCTGTTGTCGGCAAGATGTTGGAAAAAATTATAAGGGATAGGATTTATAGTTATTTGGAGAGTAATGAATTGATAGGTGATAGTCAGCATGGTTTTGTGGCAGGTAGGTCGTGCCTTACTAACCTTATTGAGTTTTTTGAGAAAGTGACCAAGGAGGTGGATGGGGGCAAGGCAGTGGACGTGGTATATATGGATTTTAGTAAGGCGTTTGATAAGGTTCACCATGGTAGGCTTCTGCAGAAAATGCAGATGTATGGGATTGGGGGTGATCTAGGAAATTGGATCAGGAATTGGCTAGCGGATAGGAAACAGAGGGTGGTGGTTGATAGTAAATATTCATCATGGAGTGCGGTTACAAGTGGTGTACCTCAGGGATCTGTTTTGGGGCCACTGCTGTTTGTAATATTTATTAATGATCTGGATGAGGGTATAGTTGGGTGGATTAGCAAATTTGCTGATGACACCAAAGTCGGTGGTGTGGTAGACAGTGAGGAAGGGTGTCGTAGTTTGCAGGAAGACTTAGACAGGTTGCAAAGTTGGGCCGAGAGGTGGCGGATGGAGTTTAATGCGGAGAAGTGTGAGGTAATTCACTTTGGTAGGAATAACAGATGTGTTGAGTATAGGGCTAACGGGAGGACTTTGAATAGTGTGGAGGAGCAGAGGGATCTAGGTGTATGTGTGCATAGATCCCTGAAAGTTGGGAATCAAGTAGATAAGGTTGTTAAGAAGGCATATGGTGTCTTGGCGTTTATTGGTAGGGGGATTGAATTTAGGAGTCGTAGCGTTATGTTGCAACTATACACAACTCTGGTGCGGCCGCACTTGGAGTACTGTGTGCAGTTCTGGTCCCCACATTACAGGAAGGATGTGGAGGCTTTGGAGAGGGTGCAGAGGAGGTTTACCAGGATGTTGCCTGGTATGGAGGGGAGATCCTATGAGGAGAGGCTGAGGGATTTGGGATTGTTTTCGCTGGAAAGGCGGCGGCTAAGAGGAGATCTTATTGAAACATATAAGATGATTAGAGGTTTAGATAGGGTGGATAGTGATAGCCTTTTTCCTCTGATGGAGAAATCCAGCACGAGGGGGCATGGCTTTAAATTGAGGGGGGGTAGTTATAGAACCGATGTCAGGGGTAGGTTCTTTACCCAGAGGGTGGTGAGGAATTGGAATGCCCTGCCAGCATCAGTTGTAAATGCGCCTAGTTTGGGGGCGTTTAAGAGATCCGTAGATAGGTTCATGGACGAAAAGAAATTGGTTTAGGTTGGAGGGTCACAGTTTTTTTTTAACTGGTCGGTGCAACATCGTGGGCCGAAGGGCCTGTTCTGCGCTGTAATGTTCTATGTTCTATGTTCTATGTAGTATATGCTACGATCCGAGACGCGGAAAATTACACGGCCGCTATCGAACTTTTAAAGGGCCAGTATAATAAACGGCCTAATGAAGTCTACGCGAGACACCTCCTCGCTACGCACAGACGGCAGCCAGGTGAATCAGTCGACCAGTTCCTGCACGCGTTGCGACTGCTTGCCCGGAACTGCAACTGTAGGTCTGTGACTGCCACCCAATATACAGACGACTTAATCAGGGGTGCCTTTGTCACAGGCATCGGAACTACTTATATCCGACAATGGCTGCTGGAACAGGGTGAGCTGGACTTGAAGAAAACGGTGCAACTGGCTGAATCCTTAGAGGTGACCTCACAATACCTCAAAGCCTACTCACCTGACCACGTGGGCGCATCGTGGACACTGCAGCCGTTGCTACCGGGAGGACCACAGACCTATGCCGCCCCATGCCTCACCAGTGACCTGACCACTGCAGCAACCTCTGGAGGCCCGAAATGCTACTTCTGCGGCCTGGGTAAGCACCCCCGACAACGCTGCCCGGCGAGGGAGTCATTCTGCTCCGCGTGTGGGAAGAAAGGGCACTACACCAAAGTCTGCCGTAAGTCTACCTCCAAATCCACGAGCGCCGCATGTGACCCGCGGGGGCCGCCATCTTGGACGACCCCGGCCGCGTGCGACCCACGGGGGCCGCCACCTTGGATGGCGTCATTGGCCGCCGGTGACCCGCGGGGGCTGCCATCTTGGACGACAATGGCCGCGAGTGACCAGCAGGGGCCGCCATCTCCTACCTCATCAGCCCCCGATGGCTATCTGCAGGATTCAACGGTGGCATCAGTTAACCTGGACCAGACCAAGCCTCATTGTCTCGCCAAGTCCATGATGGACATTGAGGTAAACAGGCATAGGGAGCATTGTTTGTTTGACAGCGGGAGTACGGAGAGCTTCATTCACCCTGATACAGTGCGCCGATACGCCTTTTCCGTGTGGCCTGTCAAGCAAACGATCTCCATGGCATTGCAATCCCGCTCTGTAAATGTCCTCGGGTGCTGCGTGGTGACCCTGACGGTGGGGGCACAGTATATGATAACTTCAGGCTCCTTGTGCTGCCACACCTCTGCGCTTCTGCACTCCTGGGGCAAGACTTCATGACCCATCTGAAGAGTGTCACTACACAGTATAATGGGCCTTTTCCCTCGCTCTCCATCTGCAATCAGCAGCGTCTAAATTGCCCACCGCGCACCACCTGCAGTCTCTCGACCCTTAAGATTGCCCCTCCCTCCTTGTTTGCGAATCTCACTCCCGACTGCAAGCCCATCGCCACCAAGAGCAGGCGGTATAGTGCTGGAGACAGGGCCTTTATCAGGTCCGAAGTCCAGCGGCTCCTCAGGGAAGGGATCATCAAAGCTAGTACCAGCCCCTGGCAAGCACAAGTGGTAGTCGTTAAGTCCGGGGAGAAACACAGAAAGGTCATTGACTACAGTGAGACCATTAATCGATATACACAGCTGGATGCGTACCCCCTTCCCCGCTTATCTGACATGGTCAATCAGATTGCACAATATCGGGTGTTCTCCGCCATTGACTTGAAGTCGGCATACCACCAGCTCCCTATCTGCCCGGAGGACCGCCAATATATGGCGTTCGAGGCGGATGGTCGCCTTTACCACTTCCTTAGGGTCCCTTTTGGTGTCACCAACAGGGTCTCGGTCTTCCAGCGCGAAATGGACCGAATGGTAGACCAGAACGGGCTGCGGGCCACCTTCCCGTACCTGGATAACATCACCATCTGTGGCTATGACCAGCAGGACCACGATGCCAACCTCCACAGATTCCTGCACACGGCTAGTCTCCTTAACCTAACTTACAATAAGGAGAAGTGTGTATTCAGTACACACCATCTTGCCATCCTCGGGTACGTAGTGGAGAATGGGGTAATCGGCCCTGATCCTGACCGTATGCATCCCCTCCTGGAACTTCCCCTCCCCACTAGCCTCAAAGCACTGAGAAGATGCCTGGGTTTCTTCTTGTACTATGCACAGTGGGTCCCCAACTATGCGGATAAAGCCCATCCGCTTATAAAATCCACCCTTTTTCCCCTGACGGCGGAGGCCCGTCTGGCCTTCGACCGCATCAAAGCTGACATCACGAAGGCCATGCTATAGACGAATCCATCCCGTTCCAGGTGGAGAGCGAGGCGTCTGACTTCACCCTAGCCGCCACCCTTAACCAGGCAGGCAGACCTGTGGCCTTCTTTTCATGAACCCTCCGAGGCCCTGAAACTCGACACTCCTCTGTCGAAAAGGAAGCCCAAGCCATAGTGGAAGCTGTACGGCACTGGCGCCACTATTTAGCTGGTAAACGGTTCATCTTACTCACGGACCAACGAACCGTTGCCTTCATGTTCAACAATACGCAGCGGGGCAAGATCAAGAACGACAAGATATTACGGTGGAGGATCGAACTCTCCACCTACAACTACGATATCTTGTATCGGCCCGGGAAGCTCAATGAGCCACCTGATGCCCTGTCCCGTGGAACATGCGCCAGTGCGCAGGTGGACCGGTTACAGGCTCTCCACAACAACCTCTGTCACCCGGGGGTCACCAGGTTTTTTCACTTCATTAGAGCCCGAAACCTGCCCTACTCCGTTGAGGATGTCAAGTCTATAACTCGGAATTGCCAGGTCTGCGCGGAATGCAAGCCGCACTTCTACCGACCAGAGAGAGCACACCTCATAAAGCCACCCACCCCTTTGAACGCCTGAGCATCGACTTCAAAGGCCCCCTCCCTTCATCTGATCGTAACATATACTTCCTCAATGTCATTGACGAGTACTCACGTTTCCCCTTTGCGATTCCCTGCCCAGATATGTCCTCGGCCACGGTCATTAGGGCCCTGCGCAGCCTCTTCACTCTGTTTGGTTTCCCCAGCTATATCCATAGCGACCGGGGATCCTCCTTCATGGGTGATGAACTGCGACGATACCTGCTCTCCAAAGGCATAGCCTCAAGTAGGACTACTAGCTACAACCCCCGGGGTAACGGGCAGGTGGGGAGAAAGAACGCCACTGTCTGGAAGACCGTTTTACGAGGACTACGGTCTAAAGGCCTTCCAGTCACCCGCTGGCAAGAGGTCCTACTGGAGGCACTTCACTCCATTAGGTCCCTCCTGTGCACGGCAACCAATGCCACCCCCCACGAACGGATGTTCGTGTTCCCCAGGAAGTCTTCCTCAGGGACTTCACTACCGTCGTGGCTGGCATACCCGGGCCCTGTCCTGCTCCAGAAGCATGCCAGGACCCGTAAGTCTGACCCCCTGGTCAAAGGGTACAACTCCTCCACGCCAACCCCCAGTACGCCTATGTGCTGTACTCCGACGGGCGGGAGGACACGGTATCGATCCGTGACCTAGCGCCCGTGGGTGACTCAGGGACCTCTATAGCCCCCAACCCCTCACCCCCAACCCCCAACTTTGTCCCTACCACATCAGAACCACTATTCACTCCTCTCACCCCGGTATACAGCTCGCCTGAGCACCAGGAGTCGTCACCACGCACCCGACGGGCGGACGAGACTACGGATGACAGCAACGTTCCGGCGCTTGAAACGACACCGCGACCTGAAACCACATCGGAACCGGCACTACGGCGATCGCAGCGGCAGAGCAAGCCCCGGATAGACTAAATCTGTAAATATTGTTCACTCTGCCTCACCCCCGACGGACTCTTTTTTTTAAACAGGGGGTGAATGTGGTAAACCACTGTTACCTGTTTTCTGTGGTGGTTAACCACTGTTAGTTACTATTTATTATTACCTGTACTACCTGTATATGTGACACATCCCTGTCGGTTCCGCCCAAGACTCCTCCCCCTGGTCTGGGTATAAAGGCGGTGGCTCCTCCCCCTAGCCTTCAGTTCAGACCAGATCTCCGACAGGGATGGCTCCAAGTTCTTGCTAATAAAAGCCTATTTGTCTTGCTCACAACTAGTCTTGACTCGATTGATAGTGCATCACACAGTGCTCCCTTATTTGCAACGCACTGGTCCTCTGCATCTCATCTAATGGGGAGAGTGTATTCTCCCAGTGGGACCCTCCTCTGAAGAGGAAGAGGGGGGCAGGAAGGAGATGAGGCAGAGTAAGTGTCCCAGGAAGAGACCTTTAAAAGGAGAGGCATGGATTTAGTTGATGGAGGGCCAGCAGGAAGACCAAGAAGGGAGAGTTTGCTGAAGACTCCATTACCCAGTGGCTATAGTGTGCAGATAGCACTCTAACTACCTCCAGATATAATGGCCAGTACTGTAGGAGGCTCTGCCTCTCCAGAGACACAGTGACAGCAATATGTCACATGATAAATCCAGAAATCACCTCCAACTGTGTGGGCCGATACCCTTTCCGGTGGCTTTGATGTCACAGTGGGCCTCAATTTCAATGCCTCTGGTTCTTTCCAGGGTTCAGTGGAGGGTCTTGCACTGTGTCTCAATCAGCTGCACACTATTGCATCAAGATGGTTACTGATGCTATCTTCAGACATGTCCACAATTTTTTACATTACCGAACAGAAAGTGAGCCAGGTGGAGACAATACAAGGTTTCTCTGTGATGGTTGGATTCCTCTGTATCCAGGCTGTGATGGATTACATTTACATGGTTAGCAAGACAGGTGAGCTGCGATCTTATGTTAACAGAATGGAGTCCTACGCAATGAATGGTCAGATCGTCTGTGACCTCAGGACACAGTTTCTCCAAGTTTGTGCTCATTACCAAGAGAGCTCACAGGATGCTTCAATGAGGTCCCCCTTCAGCCTTCTCTGTTTTAAGGAAAACAACCCAAGCCTATTCAACCTCTCTTCATGGCTGATATTAGTGTTTTACAAATTACAGATAGGAATTTTACAAATATTTGTTTTGCCCTCATAAGGAGGGAGAAAAAGACATTTTCATTTTTTGCCCGGCCCCAACATCAATTTGATTTTTCTTTGATTGAAATCTCTCTTTGGGACATACAGTTGAAGACTTGTTTAGATCTAATGTGGAATTAGGAACATAGGAACAGGAGTAGGCCATTCAGCCCCTCGAGCCCACTCCGCCATTCAATAAGATCATGGCTGATCTGTGGCCTATCTTTATGTTCCTGTCCTCGGCCCATATCCCTTGATAACCCTGCTTAATAAAAAAAAAGTCCATCTCAGACTTCCTCAGAATTCTTCTTCTTCTTCACCACCTTCAAGATATGAACATTTACAGCAGCATTGATTTCCTTCACTTTTTAGGCGTTTAATCATATTAAATGCCATTAGCTTTTAGTCTAACTGCTGTATTAATTATTGAATGAATATCAATGCCTACCACCATCACTATGAATTCTGCCTTCGTATCATTTCTGCTGTCAACAGAACTACCAAATGCGGTTCTTATTCTTGGCAGGATCATCTATCAAAATCCTTCCTTGTGGGAGACAAAAAATGGGACTTCACTGCAACTCCACCAGGTACTATTCTCAAATTTGAGTTGCATCTATTTATAAGTATTCTGCTATCACTTTCGCCTGACTAAGTTCCATTCAAGTTCACTATTCTTTTCCTAATTCCATGAGCACAAATTTGTGTTACTAACTTTTGAGTTACTCAAAGTTAACTATGTAATGCTGCAGAATTGCTTCTTTTCCATTCACTTGTGTCTTTTCACAAAAGAAGACTGCGCTCAGTACTTCAAGAACAAAATTATTCTTTATTTTCATACTATCGCGGCATAGTGGCGAGCACTGCTGCCTCACAGCGCCAGGACCTGGGTTCAATTCCGGCCTCGGGTCACTGTCTGTGCGGAGTCTGCATGTTCTCCCCATGTCTGCGTGGGTGCTCCGGTTTCCTCCCACAGTCCAAAGATGTGTAGGTTAGGTTGACTGGCCATTCTAAATTGATCCTAGTGTCAGCAGGAGTAGCAGGGTAAATATGTGGGGCTACGGGAATAGGGCCTGGGTGGAATTGTGGTCGGTGCAGACTCGATGGGCCAAATGGCCTCCTTCTGCACTGTAGGGGTTCTATAATTCTATCGCTAATATACATTTCTATTTTGCCCGTATTTTAAGTCTGAATAACACTCAAAAGGCATTTTCACATATCCAACTTCTTAGTTGTTTTCCAGTTCTAGAAACAACAAAGTTCCCAATGTTTGACAAATTGTCCACCCTGCTGACGATTCAGTTGTTTGACAGGCAATACTTTAGGCACAATGTTGCCTCATTGTCCACCAATCACTGCTCATCATAAAGCCAACATCACAAAATTAATAAAAAAGACAATTGAATTACTATTATTCATTCTGAACTCATCTTCATTTAGAAGGAGAGGGCATCACTGACAAGAACCTAAAAGACTACAAATTTCAATATCCACAAAATTGGATTGGGGGGAGAGAGAGAGATTATTACAATTCGCAATAGTAGATAAAGAGATTCTGCTGTCTGACAAACTCTTATTTGACTTGCGGGAGCGCATTATTTGAGCCTGTAAATTCAGCCCACATCTACATGATACTTCGAATACTATTTATTCATGCTTTAGTTTAAACATAGAATTGACTGAGAACTACATTGAAAGGGGGAGGGAGAGAGATTGCTGTATTTTTGATTTTTAATTGGTTAGAAGCCGTTTGGGAACAGATTTTTTTGTTATACAACATTTCCTGACAGTGCTTGTAACACCCTCATATTCAAATCCCAAAACAGGAGTTCACGTTTTATCACTGAAAAGCTAGTTAATTCTACAGAAAATATCCATTTTTAGGTCACCTCAAAACAATAAAGTTTAAAGTAAAGTTTATTTATTAGTCACAAGTAAAGCTTACATAAACACTGCAATGAAGTTACTGTGAAATTCCCCTAGTCGCCACTCTCTGGTGCTTGTTTGGGTCACTGTACCGAACCAGCACATCTTTCAGACTGTGGGAGGAAACCGGAGCACCCGGAGGAAATCCACGCAGACACGGGGAAGACATGCAAACTCCACACAGACAGTGAATCAAGGCAGAAATCAAACCTGTGTTCCCAGTGCTGTGAGGCAACAGTGCTAACCACGGGCCACCGTGCCGCCCCCTGTGCCACAGCAATACTTTTGAAGTACAAAACATTGCAACATTATTTGATAGACAGGTTCTCAGTAACCAGATATCATATTTTCTGATATTTATAATCATTCACATTTAAGATGCATAACAGTTCTTAATGGGTTCAAAGCAACTGCAAGTGGCCGTCTTATTATCGAGGACAAATCTAAAATTGTCAACTGCTGCTACTTAAATTATGATGGAAACTTGTTCATATTCATCTGCTTGATACTTAACTTTGACAGGACATACTCATATGTCCATCATATGTCCAAATGTTTCATCATTCATTGCATTTTCTATGACACAGTCCTATCAAACTGTTCATTTTCTCATCTCCAATACCTTCCCAACAAAAATATTCCAAGAAAATAAACAGAACTATATACTTTTAAATTGCTTTTGTGATTTTTTTCTCCTGGGTTCTTCATAGCAGTATCCCAGAAAGACTTACATCCCGGATATTCCAGGATAATCTTGGAGGGTGGGAGACCCTAGTGATAATGGAATTGCCTCTGAATGCGTTTACATTTAAGCAAGCTTTGGAAGTACTGGTGCCCTCTGTATATTCACAAAGCTGAGATTCCAAGCTCTGATTAGTCGGCCACTGGAGAGGAGTTTGCCACTTAACCCTCATTTTCTTCTCTGTCCCTCCCAGCTGAGGTTAGGAAAAATTCCCTTTTCACCGCAAGTTAATAAATAGTAATAAATAGTAACAATAGTAATAAATAGTAACAATAAATAGTAATAAATAGTAACAATAACTAGCAACAATGTCTCACGTGAATGCAACCTTAATTGCAGTCAAGGATGAAGAACAGTCTATCTTATGAGGAACGATTCTTCCAGAAGAATTTTTTTTTGCGATTATCTCAGATTAACAGAGTAGCAATGGGAGAGTCATTTAATCCTCATCAGAAATATGCTCAGTGGCATATGACATCAATTATTTATTTAATCATCCTTTCATTGCCAACATGGTATTACCGTGAGCATCGTGACACTAAGTCTTGTTTGACTAAAGAGACTGATTCAACCAGCACCTCTAACTCTGCCAGGTTCAGCTGCATCCATGTGTCACAGAGGCGGATGAAGGAATGTGACTGCATTAATTTCCAAGGAGTGAACGAATAGATGGCTATTCAAGTTTCTGCATCAGGAGTCTTTATATTTAGTGTGGCACAGAGGTATATATACCATGGAGCCTCAGGGATTATGCATGAAATTTAAATCCATATGCCCATTCATTTTCATATACATCAAGGTGCATGTACAGTCACATCCTGGTATTTGGACTTAGAACTGGCACAATGAGACAAGTTGTTAAGAATAGCCTTTTCCAAATTTTCAGTTCACAAAATTGAAACAAAGCAAGCCAACAAAGAAACAGGAAAACCCCCTAGCTTTGGTCCATACTACATACCACAGATGTGTCTATTATTAGTGCAATTTAGTTTATCTATTCTGTTCAAAACGTTCAGTGAGATGACGGCAGTGCACTTGAAGCATGTAAAGCAATAAACTTGGAATTAAAATTCACTCCTTCCAAACTCTGCTCCCCTCCTCTGCACTCACGAGTACTTGCGAATTTAAGGAATTCCCTCCTAGAAATGGAGCATATTAACAAAATGGTAGAACTCTTGCCTTCAGGTGAAGGTTCCAGCCACACTCTAAAGCCCGAGTACACGAACCATGTTGGCACTGCAATGCAATTACCCAGCGAGTCCCGCACCATTGGAGGTGGCATCGTTCAGGTGCCCTCTTAGGTAGATGTAAAAGATTGTGTAATGTTTTTCAAAGAAAGGCAGAGAAAATCTTCTGATTTACTGGCCAACATCTATCTTTGAAACAAAATTATAAAAAGAGATGACCTGACCACTTTTGCACTGTTGGTAATTGGCTGCCACATCTCCGACAAAGAATTATACTGTACTTCAAAAAGTACTTAATTAACTGTAAATACTTGGAAATATCCTGATGACATGAAAGATGAAGGAAAATCCTTTATTTGAACACTTATTTAGTTGCTCCTTTTTTAATTAAAAATCTAGACGTGTGTTAAAAGGAAAATGTCTTTAAAAATTAGGCGATTTTCAATTCATTCATGAGATGATGGCGTTTCTGGCAAGGCCAACATTTATTGTCCAATCCTAGCTGCCCTTGAGAAGGTGGTGGTGATTAGAGTTGGTTTTGCTTACAGTTCCCTCTGTAAACTCAAGGGAATGGTTATAAAGGACAAAAAAAGTCTTTCTCGTGCCAATGCATATCAAAAACTCCAAGCAAACCATCACTTCCCAAAAATCTACCTAAACATTTTCCATCTTTCACTAACAAGGGCATTTCCGACCAATTCCTTATACGTCGGATGACGTACCTGCTTTTTAATGCCATTTTGGTTGTCTCTGAAACAAAGGGCCATATTTTACCATTTTGATTCTAAGTGCTGGGCGG
Organism: Mustelus asterias; assembly: GCF_964213995.1. Classification (NCBI taxonomy): domain Eukaryota; kingdom Metazoa; phylum Chordata; class Chondrichthyes; order Carcharhiniformes; family Triakidae; genus Mustelus; species Mustelus asterias. The sequence goes on from NC_135803.1 coordinate 49,092,710, forward strand.
ACTTGAAACTGGGAATGTTTCAGATCCGACTTTTAGACCCGTTCTCAGGCGCCCCCATACGCACTCTGCCTGAAAAAAAATCAGCGATTCTGAATTGCGCAGCACAAGCCTGTGGGCGGGGCCGAACACGCCAAAACCATGCAGCTCCGATCGCCGCCTCCAACTGCGCATGCGCAGAGAATGTGGCTCCCCTGCCACTTTGCTCCCAGGCCGGATAATGCCTACCCCTGGCTCCCACAGACATTGCCCCACCCCCCAACATTATTGACTCCCTTATCCCCCCCACTCATCCATCACCCAGATTGATCCGGGCCCCCTCCCCCCCCTCCGATCTCAAGCAAAGTGGCAGCGGACCCCCCCTTCCCCCACACCAATCTCAAGCAGAGAGATCCACCCTCCCTCCTCCATCCTACAGATATCAGGCAGGGTGATGCCCCTCACCCCCATTCTTGACCCTCACACACAAGACCCCTATCTTCTCTGGACTCCGTTGGCTGTGACACCTTCCTGTCTCTCCCCTGTCCCCAATCACTGAGACACTGATCTACCCCCCTTCCCCATCAGCACACCTGCAAGTGCTCACTTGCCCTCTCCTCAATGCTCACAAGCAAACTGCATGTAACTTGCTGGAATGTTCTGCCAAACTGCCGGCAGCTGATCTGTCCTAACGAGGGGCAGCTCCATTAAAAACTCAAGAATGGACAGGCAGGCAGGCATTCCTGCACAAAATGTGTGCACGACCAGCCCCCTGATTTTCTGAGAGCGAACTGGGAAGCCTATCAGATGCAGCAGAAATGTGGTGGGACACCCTCTTCCCCCCAGGAGGTTTCCGCCCCAAGGAGGCTGATGGAAATGTGGCCTGGGAGGAAGTCGCCGCCTCGGTCAGTGCCAGGGCACTGGCCCCCCGAACCACGAAGCAATGCCGGAAAAAAGTCAATGACCTCATCCATGCAACAAGGGTGAGTGCTGAACCCCATCTTGCATTTTCCCCCAAATTTCCCCCAGATCCTCCCATCCCCAGCACCTTGCATGTTTCCAGCTCCTGACCCCCAAGCAGTTCCATCCTATCCCGCCAAGAGCCCCACTGTGCTTGCCCTCTAAGGGCCACCACCTGATACTCTGCAGGAGTCACACCACCATTTCTTTCATGGCTCCTTCTGTCTCCACAGGAGAAAACCAACCATGACACCTGTGAGAGGGCAAAGACAGGGGGTGGTGAACCAGACCTCCGGGTCCTCATCCCCTTTGAAGAGCAGATGCTAGAGCTCTCAAGAGAAGGGGAGATGCGGGCTGTCAGCGACAGCATGGTTGGGCTACCGACAAGATGTGAGCACCTCTCCTTCCTCCCACTCACTTTGAGGCAACCTCTTGGGAGCACGAGTTTCGGGTGCGAGGGGCAAGGTTTAAAGGAGATGTATGAGGCATGTTTATTTGCACAGAGAGGGTAGTGGGTGCCTGGAACTCGCTGCCAAGGGGAGTTTGCGGATGCAGATATGACATTTAAGGGGCATCTCAACAGCAATGTGAATGGGATGGGAAGAGGGGCGTATGGTCCCAGGAAGGGTAGGGGGTAAAAAATCAGATGGGCAGCTTGGTTGCTACAGCCTTCTGGACTCCAGGCCCCTACTGCAGCTCCCGCCCATCCTGGTCCTGACAGCTTGGATGAGTCCTTGGAGGATATGGGTGAAGTGATCTCCGAGGGTGGCACAGTTTTGGCGTCAGCTTCCACCTCACAACTCACCATCCCAGACACTGACATAAGAACATAAGAACATAAGAAATAGGAGCAGGAGTAGGTCATCTAGCCCCTCAAGCCTGCTCCGCCATTCAATAAGATCATGGCTGATCTGATAGTGGGTTCATCAGTGGGTCGAGTGAGTGGTGAGGCTTCTGGGTCACTCTCTGGTGAGCATGACACATCTGATAATGTACATCAGTGGAGGAGGGAATATCCAAGGCCTCTGGCAAGTGGGGGCCTGCTGGAGGCGAGGACTCAGCTGGCCCCAGGCTACGTGCTGGGCCTCTGTGATCACTTATCCCTCAGCTGCTGGAAATGCAGCAACAGAGCCAGGGAATGCAGGAGGGACTGACGGCCACACTGGACCAGCTGCAAGGCTGTTGGGAGGAGTCACAAAGCTTTCAGACGGACCAGCTATTACCTGTCTTGCATGGTTCCTAGGCCAAAACCCCAAGGGTGACGTCTGCAGTGGAAAGCCTGTGGCAGGGAATCCTCACCATGAGTGGCAGGCTCCAAGCAATGGCAGAGTCACAGCAGGCCACAGCGGAGGGACTGAACAGGCTTCTCGAGATTCTGCAGCCCATGGCTGAGAGGCTCGAGAGCTTGTAGGAGACCCAGTGGGACAGTGCTGAGACACAGCGGGCAATGGCAACAGCCCTTGAGAACATGGCTGAGTCACAGAGGGTCATGGCTGAGGGGTTGCAGAGCATGGCCCAGTCTCAGAGGGCACTTGATGCGGCCATTGAGAGGTGGCCCCCGACTCAAGTGGCCATTGCAGAAGGCTCGATGACTATGGGTAGGACGCAGGTGGTCCTCCAGGACTGGCAGTGCCAGGTGACGCTGGAGCTTCTGGAGTTCACTGCAGAAGCACTGCTGTCCCATGGAGTGACCCAAGGGCCCACAGGAACCCCAAGGGAGGAGGAAGGGCTTGAGCCCATGCCGGGGCCTTCCAGCCAGGAGACTGGCAGTGGCTACACATTCCGACTCCCCCCTTCCTGACACCGGGGCATCTCAAGGACAGCGGGATGAAGAGGGTGTCTTGGAAACCTCCCAGACACCTGGAAGCAGGCCAGGGCCCTCAAGGTCCAGGGCCACCAGAGGATGCCCACCACTCGCATCACAGGCCACGGGGCATGGTAGGCAGCTGGCCCCCTCCACCTCCGATGTACATTCTGGGGAGTCACTGAGACATAGTGGTCGGCCAAGTAAGGTTAGGAAGTTGTAGTTGCACTGAGATGGCACGGGTGAAGGGCTGCACGAGTTAGAAAGAAATTTAAGCACCTTAACATTTTCTGTTCACAAGCTTTTATGTTAGAACGTCTTATTTAAACACGTTTATTGCAATTAAATGTTTTTTCACCACCCACCTGTGACGAATTTGTTTCAGATTTGTCTCCTAAAGGAATCCTCTTCCATTGATGATCATCAGAGGGATGCTTCATGTTGATGTCAGTTAGGGAGGCCCCTCAAAGCTGTGTCATTGAGAAAAGGAAGCCATTGGTTCCTCAGACCTCACGAGCGCTTCCTTCCTGTTACCCGCCCCAAGGCCCTGTAGGGTGTTTCAGATCCCTTACCCACTAAACAGACCTGCGCCCAGGTGCCAGCAACTATGTGGAGCTCAGGTGGAGTCAGATTAGTTTGCACCAGGGCATCATCATAATCGTGCTTAGCGAGCCGTCATCACCCTCCTGTCTGCCAAAAAATTCGCTAACACAGAGTACCCAGGCCCACCACTCTGGTGTGACAACGTTGCAGGATAAAGAAGGAATTGGGGAGAGGGAAGGGGTGGAACCCACAGACACAAACCCCGCCAAGTGAATCGCCTGGTGATCAGGGCCCCCCCCTTGCCACCCTCGCATGCTTCATTTGGGCAGCCAGCCCTCCGGTGCCTGGTTGGTGTTCCTCAGCGTGCTCTTCATCTTCTTCCCAATCCTCCTCCTGCTGGTCATCCTTTCCAGTGATATCCAGCCGATCAGCCTCCACATCCTCCCCCTCCTCCAATAGGTCGCCTCTTTGTAGAGCCAGATTGTGCAAGGCACAGCACACGACCACTATGCGGGAGGAAATCACAGGGCGGTATTGTAGGGCCCCACCAGAGTGGTCCAGGAACCAGAATCGCATTTTGAGGAGCCCAATGCACCTCTCCACGATCGTGCAGGTGGCTCCATGGGCCTCATTATAGCGGGTCTCTGCCTCAGTCACAGGCCTCTGCACAGGCGTCATCAGCCATGTCCGAAGCGGGTAACCCACGTAACCCACATCACCCACGAGCCACCCCAGCAGCCTGGACTCCTCCCCAAATGCCTCCGGCGTGTCTGAGTTTCTGACAATGTCGTGTATGTTGCCTGGATGTCTGGGACAGACATGCACAATGTTCATGTTATGGTTGCACACGAGTTAAACATTCAGGAAGTGGAACCCCTTTCTGTTGATGAATCTCCGTGGATTCTGTAGGGGGGCCTTGAGGGCGATGTGTGTGCAGTCGATGGTCCCCTGTACATTAGGCATCCCCGTAATGACGAACCCTGCAGCCCGGGCTTCCTGATGGACCTGGTCCAGGTTAAATTTGATGTAGTGCCCTGCCCGGGCATACAGGGCTTCTGTGACCTGCTTGACACAGGTGTGCACGGCTGATTGGGAGATGCCACAGACATCTCCGCTGGGGGTCTGGAAGGAGCCAGTCGCATAAAAGTTCAGAGCAGCCGTCAATTTGACAGCCACCGAGAGTGGGTGCAACCCCTGCCTCGAGGTGCCAGGTCCTGCTACAGGATGCACAGGTGTTTCACTGTCTCCTTTCGGAAGCGGGTACAGGGTGTCCGACATCTGTTCAAATGACACTCGTGCATGGAACTGCTGGGGTCTCCGCTCCCTCCTTCTCTTGCGCTGGCGGCCACCTCCTGCCTTTGGTGGTCATCTCCCTCTACTTCTGCAAGTGATAAGGCCCAGGTCTCCCGTGCTCGCAATTCTTCCTCCAGCTCCTCCTCCTCGACTCCAGCAGTAACCAAAAGAACACCAAGATTGACTGGTTGCATCACAAAAGCCATCTCGTCACTGTGAAAGCGGGCGGGGTTGGAGGGTGGAGATGGAGAGGAACACATGTAGAGATTAAGGAACACTGCTTGCCCCTAGTACATCAACAGTCACAGCCCCCCTCCCAATTTCCCAAGCCACACGCTCCCCACAATCACAGCCCCCCCCACCCCAATTTCCCAAGCCACATGCTCCCCACAATCACAGCTGCTTGCAAAGTTGAGACGCTGCAGCAGTGCAAGTTGCAAGGGTTTTGTGCACATCCTTCAGCTGGCAGAATGCTGAGTGCACTAGGACCCAGCAGCACCACAAGACCCGAGGTCAGTGCTGAGACCTGGGTCCGTGCTGCAAGTTGGACATCGGAGACCCTGCTGAGCAACAACCCCCCCACACACTCGCAGAGCTGACCCGAGAAAGAAAATAGCTGCAACAAAAGGACACCTGTGAGCAGCAGAGAGTCTTCGGATGCTATGCACTTACCTCCTCACTAACCCTCACTGATGGAGCGCCCGAATCGGATTTTTATGGAGCATGTCTGTTTCACGCCAATTCCGGATTGGTGAGTGCGGTGATAAAGGGGGAACTGCTGGTAAAGTTGGTCGTGCAGCCCATTAATTCAATTTAAATGCATGAAAATGCGGATCACGCTACTCACCTCACGCCCGACTTTACCAAGTTTTTGCACCCGAAAACAGGTGCAACTTGATGGTAAAATCAGAGCCAAAGGGCCCGATTTTATCATTTTCATTGTAAGTGCCGAATCTGGGCGTAGTACAGATCCGACTTAGAAATCTGCTTTGAGGCGCCTCCATAAGCTCTCAGCCATCTCCAGTCCGATTCGTGCTGTGGGCAGGGCTTAGCGCTGCCCGAACGATCGGAGCTCTGAACTGCGCATGCTCAGTTAGAAATAAATTGGAAAAAGCGCGTCCGTGTCGGATCGCTCCCGAGCCGGAGAAAGCAGAGAAAGCGGCCCGGGAGGGACAAGCGGGAGCGAGGGTGTACCTTGGGGTGGGCGGGGGGGAGGCGCAGATGGATCTCTGGTAGGGGGGTGCAGATGGATCTCTGGTGGGGGTGCGGGGGGTGCAGGGGGCTCCGCTGCCACTCTGCGGGCAATCGGTGGGGCTGGAAGGGGGGCAGGGGTGGCGATCGGTCTGGGTAGCAGGGGGTGGTGGATAAGAGGGACAGTGATGTGTGTGTGTGTCCCTTATTCACCCCCCCACTACCCAGACCAATCGCCACCCCTGCCCCTTCCCCTCTCACCGATCGCCCGCAGAGTGGCAGCGGACCCCCCTGCCCCCCCACCAGAGATCCATCTGCACCCCCCACCAGAGATCCATCTGCCCTCCCCCGCAACCAGAGATCCATCTGCTCCCCCCACCAGAGATACATCTGCCCCCCTCTCCCCAAGATACATCTTACCTGCCTCCCTCCTCCCCCCAGGACAACGATCTGGCCTCACTCCCTCCCCAACCTCCCCCACCCCAAGACAACGATCTGGCCTCACTCCCTCCCCCACCCCCCCAAGACAATGATCAGGCCTCACTCCCTCCCCCCCCACCCCCTGCCAAGACAACGATCTGGCCTCACTTCCCCCCCCCCCCACCAACAACGAACCTGCCTCACTCCCTCCCCCAGAGAATGGTCTGGCCTCACACCCCCTCCCCTCCAGAGGAACATCTGACCCGCCTCACCCCCCCACCATCAGACAACAATCGGCCCTCCACCCACCCCACCAGAGATACATCTGACCCATCTCCTCCTCCTCCCCCCCACAACCAGACAACGATCTGACCTCACTCCCCTCCACCCCCCCCCCCAACCAGAGAATGATCTGACCCGCCTCCCTCCTCCCCCCCCATCACTGATCTGTGTCAGAGAGCCGTTGGAAGCTCAGAACGTGCTCTTCAGAGGCTGGTGCACCCAACTCAGACTTTTTTTTAGCAGGTCCCTAAAAGCGCGGTTCCGGATCGGCAAACACGGTGGTAAAGGGGGAAATGCTGGTAGAGTTGGGCGGGCAGTTCATTGATTCAATTTAAATGCATGCAAATGCACTTAAATCATCGTTGCGCCCGACTTGGGCGCGGAACGGATCCCCGCCATTCGCGGGTCTTGGTAAAGTGGCGATCTGCGCGGACGCGGGTGCAGATCGCGAAAAAGGCCTCACACCCGACTTTACCACGATTCCGCGTCCGAAAACGGGCGCAAATTGTTGGTAAAAACGGGCCCAAAGTGTCAAGCTACACAGAACTCCATATCCCAATTGGCCTCAAGCATATCTTGTGGGTAGATGCCTGGAAAAACCAAGCAAAGGAAGCCAAGAACAATGGGACCTAAAATTAGAGTTCGGCCAATCTGTGAGAAAGCACAGATCATCATGGAAATCTAAAACTCAAATCCAAAAGCTATTGAGACCAACTCAATTAGCAAGTTTAAAATCAAATTTGACAAATTAGAAGATACAGATCAATTATGGTATAATTGAATGGGTCGATCAGATTTGATGGGCTGAATGGCCAACTGTTGTTCCTATATTCCTAAAAGCAACAAACATCCACCCGAGTACCTTGCAGGCATTTTTTGGGAGGGAAAAGAAAAAGGATGGGATTTTCCAGCCACGCTCGCCCCGAAACTGGAAAATCCCGCCCGAGATGAAGGAACCTTTCTAAGGTCTGCCCCTCGCCCGCTACAATTCCTGTGGTGGGCAGAGCGGGAAAATTTCCCCCAAAGTCTAAATTTTATGACAAATTTAAAGAACGAGATCCTGTTGTGAAAGCGGAATGATTTCAGACCTCTTAGTCAAATATCATGGACTGCACTGTGTTTCAATTAATAAAAGTTTGAATTGAATTTTACTCTTTTAGTTGCTGTTGCTGCTTTACAACATTTCCACAGCAATTATAGTTTTCCCGTGACACCACAGCAAAATTGTTCTGGGACATATTCAATTTCCCTATAAATTTTCATGAAGTAATTCTCCAATTAATTGTTCCCAGTTCCTCCTTCATTGCTTTGAAGTTCACCATTCTCTTGTCTGGCGCTCTAATTTGACTGTCTTGTGGTGACAATCATCATCAGTAAGTCAAGCCAAAAATGATAAGCTCACTTATGATCAATTACTCTTCACAACTGACTACTGACCTTTTCACAGCTAATTACTGAATATTATATGTATGTTCTTGTGCTGACCTGCAAATCCTACATTAAGAAATAGTCATACACCAATTCAGTAAAATGCATTTTCATTCCTTTAAAGGTGACCCTAGTTCTACCCAGTTTATTTCCTGATTAAATACCACCCAAGACTTAAGACCTGATTTTATCTTGGCCCTGCAGACCTGTTACAGTTCATTATAGTCACTTTACTAACTCACTTTCACCCTAATTTGTTACCAGCCTTAAAAAGCCAAGTCCAATTTGCTGTACATTCACTTCAAAAAATACACCCAGCCCCTGACTCTACAACCCAAATGTTGTATCAATGCACAGGCACTCTCTAGGTCGAGGCGACATGTACTTGTGCTCAGAGCAAGGCCTGGAAATGCTAGCCCTCAGTTATTCCCCGTTTAGCAGACACAAGGATGCTATTAACTCATCTCTCCAGAGAAAGTTTACATTGCACTTACAGCAATGTTCAACCTTTCATCTTCAGATGTAGGCTAAATCTATCAAAACACAAATGCTGAAGTACCCAGTTGTAATTTATATGGAATAGCAATCACTAATTTTATTTAAAAATGCCAACTTTTCTTTCAATGAGCAGAGGATAAATTGATACAAAAATACTGGTAAATTTGGCTTTAGCAATATATCAATATTTGAAAGAACCCCTGAAAGGGCAGCACAGTGGTGCAATGGTTAGCAATGGGACCCGGGTTCAGTTCCAGCCTTGGGTGACAGTGTGTGTGGAGATTGCACGTTCTCCTCATGTCTGCGTGGGTTTCCTCCATGTGCTCTGGTTTCCTCCTGCAGTCCAAAGCTATGCAGGTTAGGTGGACTGGCTATTCTAAATTGCCCTTTAGTGTCCAAAGATGTGCAGATTGGATAGATTAGCCATGGTAAATGCACAGGGTTATGGGGGTAGGGCAAGGGTGTGGGTCTGGCTAAGATGCTCTTTCAGCGAGTTGGTGCAGACTCTTTGGGCCAAAAAGCCTCCTCCTGCACTGCAGGGATTCTATGAAGGATGTTGCAAGTTCTCCAGATGTCAAGAGATCAAAGGCCTTTCAGACCTATGCTTCTCGTGCGATTGGCTGACTGAGTACAGTATTTCCCTCGCCTGAATGGTGGCTGTTAGCAAATGGATTAAAACCCTTTGGAGTTATTGCTTGAATACCAACTTCCCTTAAATCATATTTGTTATGTATTTGTATTTCTTCCTATTGGCTCACTGGAGCTCTTCTGTATTAATGTATGCACTGGCAACATGAAGGGGCAGCGCTCCGAAAGCTTGTGGCTTGTGCTATCAAAGTTGGAATTTAACCTGGTGTTGTGAGATTTCATACTGTGCTTACCCCAGTCCAACGCTGGCATCTCCACATAAGAGAGAAGCAGCAGTCATGGAAGAGATCTCACATCATTCATAAAGCTCCATTCAATTCTAACCAAAGTCTGCGCATCACCTATTCAATGCACAACAATTCTAACCACAGGAATCTTATCAGAGGGATAACAACTTTCTTTCCCACACACTTGATGATGATATTCTTCACACATCAGCTGTCTTCCGCATTTTGCAACTTTCAATCTTGGGATTAATGCAATGACAGCATACCTCTATAAAGCACTAACTGTAACATCAACAGTTAATTTGCACATATAATCATTCTCGATAAGTACAGGAGAGTGCTACTTCATGCAGAAGACCTGCACAAACTCCTCAAAACCTTGCTAATGCATCAGTACAAGTGAAGAGTGAAGAGTATTCAATCACATTCCTGACGCATTGATGGAAAGATTTTGTGGAGTCAGATGTTACCCATCACAGAATACCCAGCTGCTAAACTCCTTTTATTGCCATATTATTCAGGTGGCTGGCCTAGTCAGATTTCAGATGAATGGTAACTCCTAGGATGTTGAGGGTTTCAGAGATGGTAATGCCGTAGAATGTCAAGGGGAGATGGTTAAATTCTTGGTTGGAGATGGGCACTACCTGGCACTTTTGGGGGTTGGAGGGGTGGAAATGTTACTTGCACTTTCCAGCTCTTACTGCATGGGGATACAAACTGCTTCATTTCCTGAGGAATTGTGAATGGTGATAAACATTGTACAATCATCACCAAACATCTCCACTTCTGACAGAGATAAGGTCATTGATGAAGCAGCTGAAGATGGTTAGTCTCAGGACACTATCCTGAGGAACCCCTGGAGCCATGTCCTGGAACTGACATGATTGGCATCCTCTTTGTTATGGTTGCAACTGACAGACAGACACGCGTGCGCACAGACACGCGCGCGCACAGATCTCATGGAGATTCAATTTGAGGCTGGACCCCATCAATTGCTGCCTTGATATCAAGAGCAGTCACACTCACCTCATCTCCAGGACTCAGTTTTGCCCAAGTTTGGACCAATGAGGTCCAGAACTAAGTGGCCCGGGGGGTGTCCAAACAGAGGATCAATAAGCACCTTATTATTGAGCGTGCAGTTTGAAAGCATTGGCAATGATCCCTTCTATCACTTTGCTGATGATCAAGGAATAATGAGTCAGATTGAACATGGCTAATAGAGGTGCTACTGTGTCACTCCTAATAATAGACATTGTTCCCCCCATCCAGAGTATATTCTGTGCTCTTGCCACCCTCTGTGCTTTGGTGTTCAACATGAAGGGAAACTGGTGCATCAGCTAAGAAAGGGTTGGAGGTGGTTAATCAGCAAGAAGTTCCTTTGCCAGTCCTGCAACAGGCTTCAGACTCTTGAGGGGGTGGTGGGGAACTGTTCTCGACTCACATGCACACCGATCAGTACTGGTTTGTGTTGGAGCTCCATCATCAAAGCCCTGGCCCTGACAGAGCATTTGAGCATCATCTCTGAATCCACATGCACTGGACCTGGGCTCATGTTAGTTTAAAACATCGCTGGGATTTGTCCCATAGTGAGTGAGGAACTATTCCCCATCAGCTGAGACCATTTCCATGTTCTCATTTTCAAAAAAAAATCACCCCTGTGCTAGTGTCGACCCTTTAAGGGGGTGTTCTCCAAGGGGCATGTGATCAGGTCAGACCCTATGGAATGTCGAGACAGGAAGCTGAGCCAATCAAAAGCAAGGGTGTGTTCCAGGTCAGGGAGGAATCCTCAGTTGGAGCCGGGGAGGAATGTTGTATCATTGCGTGGTTATTCTGTCTGATCCTATCAGTGTAAATACATATTTATTCATTGGCAGTAAATCCTTTTGTTACTTTAGCCTCATTGAGTCACCCTCAATTCAAGTAGTGTTTTTGAGTTTGCTTGGCTGCCCAATTCATACGTGCATCAGGTGGGAAACAGTGTTTGGATTCATGTGGGACCTGGAGTTAAAATTGTCCAAGCCTCACAGCCTTGCCCACCTCAACCGTCCTTAGAGTTGAACCGAGTTATTTAAACAATTAGGGAAATTCAGCAACAGCACCTTTGATGTCTCAAGGGATGCTGTCTGGCTCTCTCTTGTAAGTACTCTCACAGGTCCATAGCAGGTAACTAAGGTAAAACAGCAGAAGCCAAGTAAGTTGGGATGTCCCTGCTCAATGATCTACTCTGGGTACCAGTCCTGGCTTTGTATTTGTCCAGTAATAGGCTCTGGTTACAATTTTTGGGCATTGGTAATTGTTGCCCAGAGAAAAGATTCTGCTTTCAATACAACCATAGTGACAACAGCAACAAATTGCATGGCAGGCTAGGGCCAACAGTGCAAAGTCCATCGTGTAACAATGGAGGCATAATGACTGTACAGATAGCTTTGCGGGGGGGGAAGAGATTGGATACTTAAAACCAAAACATTTCTTTTCCTATTTTATAGGATGGGGACCAGAGGCCGAACACAGGTGGAATGGGAGCTTATTGTCCTGCCCCTCAGGTTTCCAAAAACCTTCTTCAAATGATCAAGGAAAACATTCTTCAGAAAACAATTGATGGCATGAGACAAGAAGGAACCCCTTATGTTGGAGTACTGTATACAGCATTGATGCTCACCCAAGATGGACCTAAAGTGTTGGAGTTTAATTGTCACTCCATATAAGCTTGAAAATATTTCATTTGTGAAATGGGAAAATATCGAAATTCGGCGCACCCTTTTTAGTTTAAAGTTCAAATTACCCAGCACCCACTTGGAGATACACATTTCAGTGCAAGATTAACTAAATCATTTGAATCCCATCAACGTCCTGATGAACAGATCTGTTAAGTGTGGCAATGAAAATATTCTAATGACAACATGCAATATTTGCTTGGACGCTACAATAATCGACATCTCCATTTTAGTCTAACTACCTCATTATTACTTCAAATTGCTTTAAGGACTGGATTGGATTAATCATGTGTACTTTGTCCCAGATTACTGAAGTTTATCAACATTTTTTTAGAATTTCCAATCAGTGATTGCCCTAGAAATCGTCACCTTTCGAAGATTTGTTTTTTTTTAAAGCTGTAATTATGTAATCATCAGTCTAATAACACGTAATAGAGCTAGTCAGTAAAATGACCAGGTCGGAAACTGATGAAAGGGAAATATCACCTCACAAGTCCCATCAGTATTCATGACCATGTCGCTGAAAATGATTAATGAGGAGAGCAAAATGAAAATGTACTAAAAGCAGCATTGTGGCTATGTTACTGGACTAAGTATCCAGAGACCTCAAATAATATTTCAAAGATTTCAAGTTAAAATCTTTTTGTGGTATCTGGGAAAATTTAATTAAATTAATTAAATGAATCTGGAATAAAAAGCTACTTTCAGTAATGAGGAATCATAAAACTACTGGATTGTCTGAAAAACCCGTCTGCTTCACTGACGGCCGATGGTGAGCACATTTGCCGTCCCTGTGCAGCCCATGTTAAAGTTTATTCATTAGTGCCTCATGTCGGTTTACATTAACACTATAATGAAGTTACTGAAAATTTCCTAGTTGCCACACTCAGGCCAGCATCTGTTCGGGTACACTGAGGGGCAACTTAGCATGGCTAATGCACCTAACCAGCATGCCTTTTGGACTGTGGGAGGAAACCGGAACACCCGGAGGAAACCCACACAGACACGGGGGGAACGTGCAAACTCCACACAGACAGTGACCCGAGGCCGGGAATCGAACCCAGATCCGTAGCACTGTAAGGCAGCAGTGCTAGCCACTGTGCCACCATGCCACTCAGACCATAAGTCCAGACCTGCAGCAATGTGGTTGGCTCTTAATTGCACGTTGCAATGTTCTGGCAAATCACTCCTATGTATCAAAATGTAATGAAGAAGAGTCAAAGAAGAATAAAACTGGACCAACTACCTGATATCAATCTAGGCAGCACATCCAACAGCCTTGACCTGTCCAGTCCACAATGCAAAGTAGTTCTCACAAACATCTGGAGACTTGTGCCAAAATTGGGAGAGCTGTCCCACAGACCAGTCAAGCATCTACTTGACATGGTTATACTCACAGAATCATATAGTCATACTACTCATCACCATCCCTGGGTATGTTCGACCCCATCAATTGGGCAGACCCACCAGAGTGGACAGCACAGTGGCATACAAAGAGGAAGAAGTCACCCTGGAAGTACTCAACATTGACTCTGGACTGCCAGAAATCTCATGGCATCAGGTCAAGCAAGGACAAGGAAACCCCCTGCCGATTACCTATCAGCCGCCCAGCCAATGAATCATTCCACCATGATGAACATCAATTGGAAGAAGCAGTGAGGGTAGCAAGTGCACAGAATGAACCTGGGTGCGGGATTTCAATTCCAAGAGTGGCTCTTGATGACCACTTAAGACAGCTGACAAGTAAATCAAGAGGGAAAAAAACTACTTGACTTTGTCCTTACCAATCTACCTGTCAAAGATGCACCTGTCCATGACAGCATTGGTAGGGATGACTAACACACAGTCCCCGAGGAGACAAAGTCTCATATTCATACTGAGCACTACATCCTGCATGCTGAGAGATAAATGGGATGGATTCAGAACAGATCCAGCAACTCAAAACCGAGCATCCGTCACATGCTCAGCAGCAGCAGAACTATACTAAACCACAGAATGTAACCTCATGGCTCAGATGTCCCTCACTCAAAACTTACCATCAAGACATTGAACTGCCCCGATTCAACGAGAGCAGCATAAGGCATATATGAGGTGCTAACCTGGTGAAGTTACAACACAGGACTACTTACATGCTATACATTTGAAGCAACGTGTTCGGCAAACTAAGCAATTCTGTAAACAATGGGTCAGATCAAAATTCTGCAGTCCTGCCCATCGGGTTGTGATTGGTGGTGGACAATTGCACAAATAATGTGGAAGAGGATTCCATGGATATCCCCATTCACATCATAGCGGAGCCCAACATGCAAGTGCAAAAGACAAGGGTGAAGCATTTGCAACCATCTTCAGCCAGGTGTGCTAAATGGATGATCTAACTCTGACTCCTCCCAAGGTCCCCAATATCACAGACGTCAGTCTTCAGCCAATGCTATTTACCCCACATAGTATCAATAAACAAATAAGTACACTGCACTCAGCAATAGCTATGGACCTGACAACATCTTGGCTGTAGCACAGAAGACTTGTTCTCCAGAACTAGCCCCAAGCCAATCGGTTCCACTAGCTACAAGGGGTATCTGCCCAACAAACTGAAAAAAAATCTCTATGCGTGTGTTTGTCCATGAAAAATAAAATCTAATTTAGTCAATTACTGCCCCACCAGTTCCTTCTCAATCATCAACAAATGATGGAAAGTGCTGTTGACAATCCTATCAAGCAGCACATGTACAGTAGTAACCTGCTCAGCCACATTCATTTTGGGTTCTACCTGGGTCACTCAGCCCCAGTCCTCATTACAGCCTTGACATAAACATAGTAAGTTGTAGCACAACACCAGGTTAAAGTCCACCAGGTTTATTTCGTAGCACGAGCTTTCGGAGCGTTGCCCCTTCATCACCTGATGAAGGGGCAATGCTCCAAAAGCTCGTGCTACGAAATAAACCCTGTTTGACTTTAACCTGGTGTTGTGAGACTACTTACTGTGCCTACCACAGTCCAACGCCGGCAACTCCACATCATGATTGACATAAACATAGAATTTCACTCATATCCATAGGTGAGGCAAAGAGAGAGAGAGAATGACCTTGACATTAAGATATCATTCGATACAGTGTGGCATCAAGGAGCCAGAAAAATATGACTGTGCTTGTTGTAAATCCCAAGCCCCAGGACATCACTGCAGGAGTTGCACTGCCTAGTCCTCAGCTCAATCATCTGAAGCTGCTGCATCAATAACCTTCTCCGCACCAAGGTTAGAAGTAGGATGTTCACTGATGATTTCACACAATTACATTCCTATAATTCTTCGGATAATCAGCCTGTGCTCGCATGCAGCAAGATCTAGACAACTTTCAGGCCAGTGTTGATAAATAGTAATTAACATCTGCACCATTTAAGTGCCATGCAATTCCTATCTCCAGCAAGAGAGGATATAGCCACCTTGTGCCTTCAATGGCATTATGATCCCTGAATCTCCCACCATCAACATCCTTGGGGCTTACCACTGACAAGAAACATAACTGGACATGGTGCAGAAATAGTGTAGCTGTAAGCACAGGTCAGATCTTGGAAATTCAGCAATGTGCAAGCCTCAGCCCGAGTCCCCAAAGTCTATCCACCATTCACAAGGCAGAAATCAAGAACATGAGGCAAAATTTGTCTGGATAAGTGCAATATAACAACATTCAAGAAGTTTAAAATCATCTAGGACAAAACAGCTTGCTTGATTGGCATCATCTTAAACATTCGCGTCCTTAACACACTCACTACTTGTGCATTGTGACAGCAGAGTGTAACATCTATAACATACACTGCAGCAACTCGACAAGATTGCTTTGACTGCCCCTTCCAAATGCCCAGCCTCTAATACCATGGAAGAGAGCGCCAGCAGGCAAAAACCAACACCTACAAGCTCTGCTCCAAGTGCCTCACCATCCTGGCTTAAAACTATATCATTGTTATTGGATCAAAATCCTGAAACTCCCTCTCCAACAGCACTGTGGTTGGCCTACACCACATGGACTGCAGCAGTTCAAGAAGGCATCCCCAACATCTTCTCAACTGTAATTAGGGATGGGCAATAAATGCTGAACTTGCCAGTGATGCCCACATTCCATTTTTAAAAATTCATTCATGGGAAGTGGGTGTCTCTGGCTAGGCCAGCATTTATGGTCCATCCTCAATTGCCCTTAAGAAAGTGGGGGATGAGCTGCCTTCTTGAATTGCTGCAGTTCTTATGGTGTACAGCCAGCCAGGTCTTAAAGGTACAGATAATGTGGGTGGAGGGAGCATTCAACACAGGTTAAAGAGATGTGTATTGTCTCCAGACAGAACAGCTAGTGAGATTCTACAAGCCCAGGAGGCAAGCTGTGGGGGTTACTGATAATGTGACACAAATCCAACATGCTGGTTTAGGCCGTCCTCATGTGTGTGGAACTTAGCTGTAGAGATTTGCATTCTAATTAGTATTCTGTAACTTGATTTCTGTGTCTGTGCACTGTTGGAGAACAGATATCCACTCCATCTGACGAAGGAGCTGTGCTCCGAAAGCTTATGGTATTTGCTACCAAATAAACCTGTTGGACTTTAACCTGGTGTTGTGAGACTTCTTACTATCTGTATGATACCATGAACATCACTATTCCAGGCTGCTGTGACACTAGTCTGTGGGACAGCTCTCCAAATTTTGGCACTAGCTTTCAGATGTTAGTGAGGAGGACTTTTGCAGGGTTGACAGGGCTGAGTCTGCCGTTGTCATTTCTGGTGCTGAGTTTGATTCTGGGTGGTCCACCCAGTTTCACTCCTTTGAGACTTCTTAGTGGTTTGAGTGGTTTGCTAGGCCATTTCAAAAGGCATTTAAAAGCCAACCACATATCTGTTGGCCTGGAGTCACACGCAGGCTTGGCCAGACTAGGGGTGGCAGAATTAGTGAACCAGATGGGGTTCTTTTTTTTACAACACTCGACAATCGTTTCATGGTCATCATTAAGACTTAATTCTGGATTTTAAAAATTTTGTTCAAATTCCGCCATCTGCCATAGTGGGATTCGATTCTGTGTTCTCAGAGCATTACCCTGGGTCCCTGGATTAGAAGCAACAACACCACGATGCCATATCCTCCTCAAATGAAGATTTAAAAAATCTTTTGTATCACTGAAATGTCTTCTAAAAATGCTGCATAAACCTTTACGTTTAAGTCAATCTTCTCTGCAATCCGGAATGATGGTCAATAGTTCATTATGGGCAAAACAGGAAGTGCTTTTGCAAAAACAATTGCACCATGATACACTCGACAGCAAACACCAATTTATTCATTTTCCTCTCCATTGTGAAAAATCATTATGTTGACACATCATAACCAATCTCTCCCTCTGGTTTCACCACTCATATCAAACATTGTGCTTTGTAATCGCGCCCCTTGGCTTTCCCACAATCCGCTTCCCATTCTTGACACTGGCTACATGATACACAGGTCTGATCGAGATCCTCTTGCTAATGCACACCAAGCTATCACCTCTTGAGGGAGCAGGAAAAGTAGGAAAAAAAAAATCAGCATGACCGCAGGGCTAGAAAATTAATTCCAATTAAAAAAGCTTCTGATAAAACAGCACCAACTTGGTAGGTCTTTTGGGAATGGATTCGGGAGAAGGCAAGTCAGAAAATCTATTATATGTCCTGGGACTGGATAAGAGTCCATTCCATTTATTATGTAGCTGGGTACCAACCACAAGAAACTGGCCATGAGACATGGTCAAAGCACAATGGTGGCAGCCTGGGAAAATTATGAATCGAACAAAGGAAAAGATAAAGTTTTAATACCATAATCGATTAATGCAGTAGCATTTGGAAATTTAAATGCCTCTGGCTCCTTAGCAACATTGGATGGCAATTGTGTATACTGTTGCTAAGGATTCATTCAACTAAATTGCATAACATTATAATATGCGCACATATTTGAGGTTTAGTCCCAACTTCTACACCAACATCCAGCTCCAGCTTTGCAACATGTACAATGGCAAATTATGATGCCAGGGTATGTAGAATTGTTCAGAAGTCTTCCCACTACCAATGCTAACATAACTGCTATGTACATTGTACAAGTTTCTGTTCTCATTCCTCACATGCTAAACTAATGTGAGGAATTGTGGCAATCAAACAATCCATGCTTCAACTTCCCTCATTTAGATTGGCAACCTTCCTTGCTCACTTGCTGTTCTCAAAACGCGTGTAGAAAAAAAATTCTTAGCCAACAGGAAAAAGCAGCAACTAAACTTTATTTACTGCTTGTTGATGTAACTACAGTGCTGTGATGCTGCTGCATACTCAAGAGCTTTAAAGCATCAGAAAACTGTATTATGTGCCAAAATCTCCGAGACAGAAAATAATCTTGCAAGCACTTGCCTGCCAATTGGGATGTCAGAAATAACTTTCCACTGGCGGAAGGGCTGAGAACCAGAGAACAAACATTTCAAGTGATTGGCAAAGGACCAAAGGTGGCATGAGGAAACATTGTTTTATGCAGCGAGTGGTTACAATCTGGAACGCATCGCCTAAAAGGCTGGTGGAAGCAGATTCAATCCAAGGGAATTGGATAAGCATTTAAAAGGAAACAATTGCAGGGCTATGGGGAAAGACAGGAAAGTGGGGTTAACCGAGTTACTCTTGCAGAGAGCTGGCATTGAGTCCATGGGCCCAATGGCCTCTTTCTGTACTGCAATCTTCTATGATTCTAAATAATTGATAAAAACCAGATCATCACTCATTGCTATAATCAGCATGTCATTTATACTCGCAAACTGAAAGGCGGTATCCACTGTGTACATAGAATGCACATAGGGCTAACTATTCCTTCAGACGTGGGGGGCCCATGCTTGGTCTCAGCACACGTGGTAGGCTAATTTCTTGTGAAGCAGCCCCCTAATTGGTCATCTATACGTTTGCCATCCAACTAAGGGTGGCAGACAGGATCATGATGAGGGAAGTCCAATAAAAGGGCCTGCAGCACTGGACAGCTGGCAATCCCACCTCAGAGGTGGGTCTTGCTGAGGGAGGTAGGGAGAATGAGAGCATCTCAGAACCAAATGTCTGCTGAACATGTTTAGAGAGAAAAGACCCAGATATATCCAGGCCATCATATATGAACCATTTCAGTCCTCTCGCTCCATCATTGGGTTTTTAAGGACTGGCTCCATTGGTCCTTCAACCCAGCCTTCTGGAGTCCAAATCCATACAATTGATCAGTTCCTAACTAAGTCGGGGCATTAGCCACTGTAGGAAAGTGGGATAATAACCCCCGATTAGGACCTGCTTTGGAGCTTTCGGTGGTCCATCTCCGTGAAGCAGGCTGCCAATTCCCCTGGAGGCCTATCCCTCAGAAAGTCACATGGAGTCAGGAGCCTTCCCAACAGGGTTGCCTGGTACCCTCCAGCTGTCCCCTGGCACCAAAACATCCCCACAAGGCTGGGAAAATTCAAGCCAGTGTACCTTAAATGTAAAACAGAAAACTGCACCTACAGGAAAATTAGGTATTAATTAATGGATGCAAGCATAATCATCAGCCCGCATATCATTAGCTGCAGCATTCAATGGAAAGATGCCGCCTACCACCTGAAAATGTTTGTTATTTTAACACCGAGTTCTGTATATTTGCATTCTGAAAGTCACCTTCATGCACATGCCTCAAAAATTTGTATTGGCAACCTTTGCCAATTTATGACATTTATGACATTCATCAACATAATTACATTCACCCTCACAGATCGAAATCTTGGCAAAAGATTATTGTTATAGATTATATTAAAAATTACTGTTTACCCGAGAGACAGATAACCTTTTCTAGTCAAAGCTTAGCTCAAAAATTTCAGCTGAAAACTGGCGCTACACTGCAGGGTTATATAATCTATTTGGGTCTGATGCTTTAGTAAAAGAATCCTGAACAATGAAACCAACAGTAGCTCCAGGAGTAAATCAAACTCATAGCAACTGGCCCTGCTGACTGTCTTCACAGTAAATGAATTCAGCCAGTTTCACAGATATTTTAGGTCCTAATTTGCTGCAGGGCATCTTATAAAATTCTCCTTTACTCATTTAGGTATGAAAATTTTTACATGGCAAGCTCCTCAAATTGTGAGCTGGTAAAATCGCAGTGGGGGAAAGAGAGCACCCGGGACTTGACGTTTTCATAGCTTTCCCAGTACCTTTTCCCTCGTGATTGTTTTATGTTCCTCTCTCCCTTCTGCCTCTTGATTTCCAAGTATTCTTGGGAAGTTTTTGTTATTTTCTACATTGAATACAGACACAAATGCTTGTTCAACACTTCCAGCATATTCTTGTTTCCCATTGTTAATTCCCCAGAGTCATCCTTAAGGACATTCATTTTTTTTATCTTTTTCTAATTTTATGTATTTGCAGAAGCTCTTACTACATGTTTTAATATTGCTCTCATACTCTAATTTATCCCACTTTTAAAGGGAATATTGGACAGGACCCAAGTTTAGTAAACATCTACAAAGAAAATACAGCATCTACATGGTATTCAATGCATTTAATTATTGAGATCGACAGAAAACTATTATTTTCACAAAGGCAATGGTGAAATGGCGCAACTTGGAGAGAAACTGTTCCGAGTATAATCATATACATATCCCTCGCTTGAAGTGTACATACATACAAATAACAGCAATGCCATTAGTCTCACCATTATTTTGACAGCAAGTTATGGCACATTATGCATTCACATTTGGTGTAAAGCATCTCTGAAAAACAGATACTCAGGTGTTCCCTTGTGGGCTTTCCCCATCAGTGTCACCGGTTTGATGATCGGCAGGAATACTAATTAAAAAACGGTTTCTGCCAACGTTCTGTTGTCTGATCAGCAGAACCCAAGGGATTTCCCAGAATCTGTACTTAAGAATATCCTTTATAATGGGTTTTAGCAGGTTACAAATCAATTCAGAGGACCAGCTTGTACTAAGAACATAGAGGATATTACAGCACAGCAGGAGGCCATTAGGCCATCATGTGTGTGTTGCTAGTTCTTTAGGAAAGGCTACTGAATCAATCTTCCTCATTTCGATGCTTTTTTTTCCATTTCAAGTATCTATCAAATTCCTTTTTGAACGTTTCCATTGATTCTGCCTCTGCTACAATTTCCATGCATTGCAGAGCATAACAATTTGCTGCATAATAATTCTGGAAATTATCTTGTGTCCCCCCTCTGGTTACAGATCCACAAGCCAATAAAACAATTTATCCTTAGTTAATCTGTCAAAACCTCTGCCAAAGTTATTTCTGAACTGCAAGGAACTCCAATTAAAGTTAAACTCCTGTGAATCGGTTGCAGAAATCCTAATTATTTTACACCATTCTCACATTATAAATTGCTTTCAAATTCCTAGTTGCTGTTCAGGGTTAACAATAATAATAGCTACTGAGCGCGTGCGTTAGAGACATGTCACAGTCGTGTCACTCACTGAAGGAAGAGGAGTATGAAGCATCTTAAGGGAGTAGCTCCAGCAATATATTTGTCTTATTTAGACTTTGTAAATAGTTAATATGTAAATAGTTGAGTTTAACGGAAGACTATTATCTCCAGCAACTTCAGAAGTGTCTGAAACCAGAGATAAAAAACCACAATAACAGATGACGGCAGCAGTGAATTCATCCATAGAGTTACAGCAGAAAATGATGGGAAAAGCCAACAGTGCAGCTCAGTGGGTGAAGAACATTGTGGCCAACCCAGCAATCACACTGGGGATGATGAAGTACCAAGGGCATCCAAGTAACTTGCAAGTGATGCAGAGAGGGAAAAGGCAACCTTGGATCAGGGTGAGAAAAGGTTACATATTTGACTCGACCAAAATCATTTCAATGTGTAGAGGGCCCCAGACAGGCTGAATAATGGCAAAATGGTACCATAATGCATCAGGTCTTGCAAGTTGTGGTGAACCATTGTTGGTTCCCACCAGGTAGTGCTGAGCCATGGTCTGGCCAGTACTATGAGTCTGTAGATATGTTACTGTTGGGGTTAGGGTTGGGCTGTTCTACCTGTTAATATAGTCCTATGGTACACCCCAGTTGGCTCCACCTCCTGGAGAGGTATAAAGGTCACTGCTCTGCCTGGTGACCCTTTAGTCTGGGATTGTATACTGTATATAGTAGCTCCGTTATTGTTGGCAATAAAAGCCTTTATTTCCCGAGTACATCCTGCCTCTCGTGTGATATATCGCGCATCAATTTTATTGCCAACAAGTAAATTCTTTTTTTGGAAAAAAAACCCAAAAGAAAACATGGAGCAAATGCTTAAACCCGAACGGCTTACGTTGGACCCACGTGCGGCGGGAGCATCGAACACTTTCGACCACTGGTTGAAGTGTTTCCAAGATTACCTTGACGCCTCCACAGCGGTCACTGACGACGCCGACAGACTCCGGGTCCTCCAGGCGAGGGTAAGCGACGTTGTATACTTAGCAATCTGTGGGGCCACCGACTATAAAGGGGTCCTCGAGCTTCTCAAGAAGCGATACAACAAACCGCCGAATGAGATCCATGCTCGACACCTTCTAGCCACTCGACGGCGGCAGCCCGGCGAAATGACGGAACAGTACGCGTGCGAGCTTCAGCAGCTAGCCAGAGCCTGCAACTGCAAGTCAGTGTCGGCAGACCAGTACATGAGCGACCTAGTTCGAGATGCGTTCGTGGCGGGAATCGGCTCGTCGTACATCCGCCTTCGGCTGTTGGAGCAAGGTAACCTCGATCTCACTAAAACCATAGAGTTAGCTGACGCTCTAGAAACGGCCTCCAAAAGTCTGGAGATGTACCCTGACGACCGCGTGGAGATAGTGTGGCAGGGGCAGTCGCAGACTCCACTTTATTCAGCGGGACCGAAAAACTGCGCGATTGCGTTCCCAGCCTCGGACCTGACGACGGCAGCAGCTCCAGGTGGCCCGCGGTGTTACTTCTGTGGGGGGGGTGAAACACCCTCGGCAGCGATGTCCAGCTAAAGCGGTGTTGTGCTCCGCCTGCGGCAAGAAGGGGCATTATTCCAAAGTATGCCGGTCCCAACCTCCATCAAAGAACAGCAGTGTGGCGTGTGACTCCCCGGAGCCGGCCTCCTTGTCTTCTGCACCTTCAAGGTCTTCTACCACGTGCGATTCCAGGACGTCGCCATTCCGAATGACGGAGTCACAAGACACGTGCGACCTGCAGGGGCCGCAGGTTTTGGCGCCATCGTCCACGTGTGACCTATGGGGGCAGCCATTTTGGTCGGCACCGACCGCGAATGACCAGCAGGAGTCGTCATCAACCATCTCAGCTGCCTGCAGTTGCACCCATGAACCAACGGTGGCGTCGATCATCCTGGACCAGGCCAAGCCTCACAGACTCAACAAGTCCATGATGGACATACAGGTAAACAGACGCCAGATTTATTGTTTGTTTGACAGCGGGAGCACGGAGAGCTTCATTCACCCGGACACTGTAAAGCGGTGTGGTCTCCAGATTCGGACTGTCAAGCAGACAATTTTGATGGCGTCAAGGTCCCGATCTGTCACCGTGCTAGGGAGCTGCATGGTCAATCTGACGGTGCAGGGCACAGTTTACGAGAACTTCAGGCTCCTTGTGTTACCACACCTTTGCGCGCCGATACTCCTAGGACTAGATTTTATGGTCCACCTGAAGAGTGTAACCCTGCAGTACGATGGGCCACTCCCTCCGCTTTCAGTGGGAGACCCGCAGCCTCTAAATTGCCCAACGCGCTCCACATGTAGTCTCTCAACGCTTAGGATTACCACACCCTCCCTATTCCAGAATCTCGTGCCAGGCTGCAAGCCCATCGCAACAAAGAGCAGGCGTTACAGCGCTGAGGATCGGATCTTCATTCGATCTGAAGTTCAGCGGCTCCTCAAGGAAGGGATCATCCAACCTAGCACTAGTCCTTGGAGAGCGCAAGTCGTGGTGGTTAAGAATGGGAACAAACCCCGGATGGTCATAGACTATAGTCTGACCATTAACAGATACACGCAGCTGGATGCGTATCCCCTCCCGTGCATATCTGACATGGTCAACCAGATTGCGCAGTACCGGGTGTTCTTCACCATCGACTTAAAATCTGCTTATCACCAGCTCCCCATTCGCCCAGAGGACCGACAATACACGGCCTTTGAGGCGGATGGTCGCCTGTACCATTTTTTAAGGGTTCCTTTTGGTGTCACGAATGGGGTCTCGGTCTTCCAGCGTGCTATGGACCGAATGGTGGACCAGAACGGACTGCGGGCTACCTTCCCGTACCAGGATAACGTCACCATCTGCGGCCATGACCAGCAGGACCACGATACCAACCTTCTCAGATTCCTACGCACTGCATCGCGCCTGAATCTGACCTACAACAGGGAGAAGTGTGTATTTCACACGCGCCGCCTAGCTATCCTCGGATCCGTGGTGGAAAACGGGGTCTTTGGCCCTGATCCAGACCGTATGCATCCCCTCCTCGAACTCCCCCTGCCCACTAGCATCAAAGCACTGAGAAGATGTTTAGGCTTCTTCTCATACTATGCACAGTGGGTTCCCAA
Organism: Mustelus asterias; assembly: GCF_964213995.1. Taxonomy (NCBI): domain Eukaryota; kingdom Metazoa; phylum Chordata; class Chondrichthyes; order Carcharhiniformes; family Triakidae; genus Mustelus; species Mustelus asterias. The sequence continues at coordinate 49,117,260 of NC_135803.1, forward strand.
TTACGCGGACAAAGCCCGTCCGCTCATCAAGTCTACCTCTTTTCCCCTAGCACCAGAGGCTCGCTTAGCCTTTGCAAGAATAAAAGCCGACATCGCGAAAGCCACGATGCACGCTATCGATGAGTCCATCCCCTTCCAGGTGGAGAGTGATGCATCTGATTTCGCCCTGGCCGCCACACTTAACCAGGCGGGCAGGCCCGTCGCCTTTTTCTCTCACACCCTCCAAGGCCCTGAAATTCGACATTCGGCGGTGGAAAAGGAGGCCCAGGCCATTGTGGAGGCCGTTCGGCATTGGCGCCATTACTTGGCGGGAAAACGGTTCACTCTGCTCATGGACCAGCGGTCCGTGGCGTTCATGTTCAACAACACGTTACGGGGTAAGATCAAGAATGATAAAATCTTGAGGTGGAGAATCGAACTCTCCACCTACAATTATGATATCATGTACCGTCCAGGGAAGCTCAACGAGCCCTCGGATGCCCTGTCGCGTGGAACATGCGCTAGTGTGCAGGAGAATCGATTGCAGGCTCTCCACAATGACCTCTGCCATCCGGGGGTCACTCGGCTCTTCCACTTCATAAAGGCCCGGAGTCTACCCTACTCGGTGGAGGATGTCAGGTCCATAACCAGAAGCTGCCGGGTATGCGCGGAATGCAAACTGCACTTCTACCGACCTGACAGGGCACACCTCATTAAGGCCACTCGTCCCTTCGAAAGACCGAGTGTGGACTTTAAGGGCCCCCTTCCCTCGACAGATTGGAACGTGTACTTCCTCAATGTGGTTGATGAGTACTCACGATTCCCTTTTGTCATTCCCTGTTCTGATATGACCGCTGCCACGGTTATCAAGGCATTTCGTGATCTTTTCACCCTGTTCGGTTACCCCTGTTACATCCACAGCGATAGGGGCTCGTCGTTCATGAGCGACGACTTGAGGCAATACCTGCTCTTATACGGGATTGCCTCTAGTAGAACCATGAGCTACAACCCAAAGGGTAACGGACAGGTTGAACGAGAGAATGCTACAGTCTGGAAGGCTGTCTTACTGGCGTTGAGGTCTAAAGGTCTTCCAGTCTCCCGTTGGCAAGAGGTACTCCCTGATGCGCTCCACTCCATACGCTCACTCCTGTGTACGGCAACCAACACTACTCCTCATGAGAGAATGTTTTCATTCCCTAGGAAGTCTTCCTCTGGGACCTCATTACCGTCTTGGTTGACGTACTCAGGACCTGTCCTCCTGCGGCGGCATGTTAGGACCCGCAAGTCCGACCCTTTGGTTGAACAGGTCCATCTCCTCCCCGCCAACCCTCAGTATGCCTACGTGGCATATCCTGACGGGCGAGAGGACACGGTCTCGATTCGAGATCTGGCGCCAGCAGGGGGCTTGGAAACCCCTGTCGCTCCCACACCTCCTCTTAGGGACCCCCCAACCATTATTTCCCCTCCTGACACGGCGCGGGCAGTATCGGGACCACCACTTAACCCTCTTACTCCCGTGTACAGCTTGCCTGAGTCCAGGAGATGGTCGCCACTTCAAGGCGTGCCCGAGTTCAGCGGATTGTCACCACCTCGTGGTCTACCGGCCCGTGAGGAACTGGAGGAGTCGCTGGACACCGCCTTGGAGAGAACGTCACCGCGATTGCCTGAACCGGTGTCATCGCCGGTGTTGAGGAGGTCACAGCGACGGTGCGGTCCCCCAGACCGTTTGAACTTATAGACAGATGAACAATTGTTCTGTGTTTTGTACCCCGCCGGCCTTTGTTTTCAAAGGAAGGGTGAATGTGATGAACCATTGTTGGTTCCCACCAGGTAGTGCTGAGCCATGGTCTGGCCAGTACCATGAGTCTGTAGATATGTTACTGTTGGGGTTAGGGTTGGGCTGTTCTACCTGTTAATATAGTCCTATGGCACACCCCAGTTGGCTCCGCCTCCTGGGAGAGGTATAAAGGTCACTGCTCTGCCTGGTGACCCTTTAGTCTGGGATTGTATACTGTATATAGTAGCTCCGTTATTGTTGGCAATAAAAGCCTTTATTTCCCGAGTACATCCTGCCTCTCGTGTGATTTATCACGCATCACAAGTAAAGAGAGCAAAGATCAAGTTAAGACTTTATCATATGCTGTTGGGAGCATAGCAGATGACATGCTGGACAGATGGGTTAAATGAAGTGTCAATCACCTTAGAGGATGTCATTGGAGTCTTTAAATCTTCATAAAAATATTTTCATTGAGCGGGTGAAATTTAATCAGTGCAGTCACAAGCAGGACAGTGGGGATTGACACATTCACCAATCACTTGTATCACCAGCTGAAAATTGAGAGTATGGAAACTAAAAGATGACTGATGAGAGCATAGTCGCTGGTGTATTAGATGAGAATCTTTTTGACTTCTTACAATCTCAAGAAGATTTAAGTTTAAGCAAAGATGTACAACTGACCAGACAGGCTGAAGACCAGAGGCAGAATAAGGCTTTTATCAGAAATGTGAAGGAAATTTCCCAAGATGATGAAGTTGTTCACTTTCTAGGTTGTAAAACCAAAAATATAGCAAGACAGCAACCAGAGAAATGCCTTGGAAAGACATCAACAGCCATTTTCCAATATCCTTGCTGTAGTGGGAAGAAGGTTCACAGGCAGGGAGAATGTCCTGTCTGAATCACTGGAGCAAGTTAGGCCATTTTAGAGTGGTCTGCTGCTCCAGGAAATGTGTTTACAAGACTGGAGGAATCTGCTAAAAGAAACTCCACTCAAGAAATTTAAGACTTTGACAACCAGGAAAACAATTTCCAAGGAGAAATAAAGGAAAGTAGTAGCCAGTATTAGAGTGCTGACATTGATGTGGGCATATGGCTTGTGCTCATTGGAGTTTAGAAGAACCTTAGTGAAGACATTGAAGTTTAGAAGAACTTTATTGAAGACATTGAAGTTTAGAAGAACCTTATTGAGACATATAGGATTCTCAGGGGCCTTGACAATTAAGAGTTCTAAATACAAGGAATAAATTCAAATTGGAAATTTGGAGATGGTAGCCATTACTGAGACATGGCTGCAGGATGGTCGGGACTGGAAACTAAACGTACCAGGCTATAAGGTTTACAGGACAGACAGGGAAAATGGCAGAGGGGTGGAGTAGCTTTATTAATTGGAAACAAAATCACTTCAATGGTGAGGGAGGATATAATGAGCGAAAAGCATCTAGTCGAGGACCTACAGGTGAAACTGAGGAACAGTAAAGGATCTAAAACTGTAATGGGTGTTGTGTATAGATTCCCTGGTAGCAGCTCTGAAATGCTAGATTATATAAATGCAGTAATTATGAGTAATGAGCCAGATTTAGTTACTAACCTAACTGCGCTGGAACATTTATGAAACAGTGATCGTAACATGATCAAGTTCAATGTAATGGTTGTGAGCAAAAAGCACAAATCAGCTCAGTACTTTAGATTTAGTTAAGGCCCACTTTAGTGAGATGAGACAGTGACTGTCCACAGTATACTGGGAAAATCTGCTAATGGGTAAAACAACTGAACAACATTAAAGAAACATTTAATGCAATACAGAACCAGTTTATACCACTGAGAAGGAAAAGCGCAACTTCCGAAAAACAGCCAATGGGAAAGAGATAAGAGACATGATAAAAGAAAGGGTTTACAAAATTGCAAAAAAACACAGAACCTGCTGAATGGGAAAGATACAAAGATCAGCACAGGGCCACAAAACAGCTTCTAAGAGTTACTAAAAGGGATTATGAAAAGAAATTGCAAGGGGCATCAAAATCAATAAGACAACATTTGTTAGTTACATAAAAGGGAAAGAGGGTGGTCAGGAGCAGTGTTAGCCCACTAAAGACTGCAAGCGAGGATATTGTCAATGACTATGGGAAAATGGCAGACATGTTAAATGATTACTTTGCCTTAGTATTTACAGCAGAAATTGGGGATAGCTCGTCGGACGTCCCGAGGAAATTAATAGTGGATCGGGGACAGGGATCAAGTACAATTCATGTCAATAAAACATCGGTAATGAGGAAATTAATGGAACTAAAGAGTGACACATTCCAAGGACCTGAGGTTTCCATCTGAAGGTGTTAAAAGAAGTAGGGGAGCACACTGAAAGATTATAGTTAGGGCACTGACAGAGTTTCCTAGGTTCAAGGGTCATCCGTCTGGATAGGAAAATTGCTCATGTCACTCCACTTTTTAAGAAAGGTGAAAGAGGAAAACCAGGGAATTACAGACCCGTTAGCCTAACATCTTGGGTGAGAAAATTGTTGGAGTCTATAATCAAGGATAGAGTAACTGAACACCTCAAAATTTTTCAGTTAATCTACGAGAGCCAGCATGGATTCATGACAGGAAGATCATGCCTAACAAACCTCATTATATTTTTTGAAGAGGTGATTAGGGGAGAGTGACTATACAAATTAGAACTGGTTTCTCTAGCATTTCTAAGTTTGAGGGGTGATCTGATTGTAGTCTTCAAGATACTAACAGGAAAAAACAGGGTAGGTAAAGACAACTATTTTCACTGGTTGGAGGTTCTAGAAGTAGTGGGCATTGATTATAAATTGGGGCCAGACAGAGATATTAGGAAGCACTTCTATACAAAAAAGGTGGTGAAGGTTTGGAACTCTCTTCCACAAATGGCAGTTGATGCTAGATCAGTTGTGATCTTTAAACCTGAGATAGTTTAATTTTTGGTAAGTAAAGGTATCAAGGGATATAGGTCATAAACAGGTATATGGTGTTAGACCACAGATCAGCCATGATCTGATTGAATGGCAGAACAGGATCAAGGAGCTGAATGGCCTACTCCCGTTCCTATGACGGGGTCGATGCTGAGAGTCATTTTCCCTTGTGGCTCAGTCTAGTACCAGAGGCCAGAGTAAGGGGTCACTCATTTCAGACAAAGGTGAGGAGGAATTTCTTCTGAGGCTAGCAAGTTTGTGGAATTCTTTACTGCAAGAAGGCTGTACAGGCTGGGTTGTTAAGTTTATTCAAGGTGGATTGTTATTCACTAATCAAGAGTTATGGAGATAAGGTGGGAAAGTGGAGTTGAGGGTTATTCAGATCAGTCAAGATCTCACTGAATGGCAGAGATGACACAATGTTACAAATAGCCTACTTCTGCCTCATCTTATGGTTTTATGGTCAAATTCAAGTTAGATGCAGGAACTGCTGCCTCCGTGCTGTCTGAAAGAGTTTCATGGTTGAATAAAATTAAACTGCAACCATCCTCCATTCAACCCCAAGAACCACAGGAAAATATTGTTGAGATCTCACTTCCCTTTGGGGACCAGCCAGAAGAAATGGGAACAGAATGCACCAAGAATAATGATGACCACCAGCAAGCTGATATTCTGGAACTTAATTTGCTTTTTCAGGCAAGGCTGAGAATGAAGCCACTGCAAAAGCAGCTAAGAAGAGGAGATTCTGGACCTTACTGCACTTTCTGACTCCACGATCAATGATCACAAATTCTTTGTTGACTCTTTTGAGGATAATTGACCATTTTTTGAAGGTAATAAAAGATGAATTTTCTGCTTTATTCCACTGAGACCATCGACAAGACTCAATAATCACAAGCAGGCAACAAAAAGCTATCTAGGGAGAATCAGATGTTTAACTCCATCAAAACAATTGCGAAGTTCAAAGATTCTTAATCCATACAGACACCACCAAGAGTACATGTTTAAATCTCACCAGCAAGCCATGGAAACAGTCAAGCTTTCTTTCAGTAAAGAAGCAAAGGCCCAAACTACAGAACTTCGACCAAGCTGATATTAAATTTCAAACAAGTCTTCAGTGATATGCAGGAACTTCCCAAAGATTCCGGTCCAAAGTTTATTCCATTGTTGATAATGGCACAATCCTAATTTCTCATGCTGACCCCAAGATCCTATTGGTCTGCAGTGAAGCAGCCTCATGCTGAAACGAGCATGGAAGTGATCCACTATGTTCACAAAGAGAAATTTCCAGCCTAGAAGTAGGTATGCACTCTTTTCCTCATCTTTAGCAGTATCTTAGGGATATTCTTCATTCTTCTTTTCATCTGCCAGGTTCATTCCTGGCTCAGGGATAGAATACTTCTCTTGTCGTCTTAGCAGTGGTGAATGATACAGCTGTAAGTGTTCTTCATAGGAGCTGAAAATGCTTCAGTTTTTCAAACTATTGCATTTGTAAATCAGAAAAAGATGAGAAGAATTTCAGTTTGTTGCCTTCATTTGCAAGGGGATATGATTATTCGAGTCCTGGAGGCTATCCACTGTGGTCAGTTTTTACACGATTGATCTTCACTGCCTTTACATTGTGACGTTAGTATACCTTTAAGAGTTGTTTTTTAATTAATGTTCTTTGCAGCTCTCCCAGCCTCAGCTTATGTCATTGTTGCCGAGTTGTCTATTAGAAGGCCTTTTATTGCTCTTTCAGTGGTTTAAATGGGGTTGTTTATTTTTACTCCGGGATCTTTTATGACCCTGCATTGTTAGGAGGAAGGTCATGTGTTCTGACACTTTTTTGTCCTACTGAATTTAAGGTTTCATTTTTTTGGCTGCCGTTTTTAGTTTTAGAAGGGGCATCAAGCTGAAAAGAAGTGTTTCACTCTTTCCCTAGTTTTGGAAATTCTGTTGTTTCACTGAAAGCAAGGCTTCTGGCCTTCCTGGAGTAGAAAATCTGCTGTCGGTGGCTTGACCAGAGTCTCTCTCTGCTGTTCTGGAAAGCTGTTCTGACTTTAAGCTCTTCTGGATGTATCTTGTTAGCGGACAACAAATTTATGAAGTTACATATATATGAAACAGGCCAAACTGCACTCAGAACCCCTCCATTAAAGATTAAAAGGAACAGATCCAGACAAGCAAGCAAAGGCATGCTTTTAAAATGCAAACAAGGTCTAACACACAAAAGGGAGCCAGACAGGGTGGCACCAAAGGAAACTAAAGTAAAGGTACCCCCCTCATCTAATCAAATCAGCACCACTGATCTAATCAAGTGATATCAGGAAGCCTTCTTGGCCTCAAAGGACTTCCTGAGATCAGCCAAACACCCATTGTTCAAGAAACCCCGGAGATTCGAGATCATTGATAAACCCATCGGACAGAAATGATTACCATACCTAAATATCAATACTGTAAACAAAACATTAACATTTGAATCATATGACGTGTCAAAGTTTGAGTATAACTGTAGCCCATTGCGGTGGGCTTTTAGAGTGCTTTCGGGACAGTGCTGTTTGTATGTTCTGATTGCACCTCCGTCGACGTTAATAAAGCTGTACCGCGTTGAACCTGACTCTGAGTCCGAAGTGGTCGTGTTCGCCCACTCGTGCTAACAATCTCAAGGGCTGATTGAAGTTACAAGGCTGAGGGATCAGGGTTTCAATTCTCCAACCAAAGGACTCAGTTCCAGTATCACGTGAGCATTAGTCTTTGCTGTGTTAAACCTTTGGAAAGGGTTTCTGTCTATGGGAAGTTTCTGTTTGATTGGAACATTTTAGATATATTTAAGGGTTATATATTATCGTGGTTGTTTTTGATTTTTGTTTGTAATTGATAAAAGATATTGCACGGTGGCACAGTGGTTAGCAATGCTGCCTCACAGCACCAGAGACTTGGGTTTGATTTCTGGCTTGGATCACTGTCTGTGTGGAGTTTGCATGTTCTCCGTGTCTGCGTGGGTTTCCTCCGGGTGCTCCGGTTTTCTCCTGCAGTCCAAAGATGTTCAGGTTAGGTGCATTTGCCAAGCTAAATTCTCTCACAGTGTACCCAAACAGGAGCTGGAGTGTGGCAACTAAGGGATTTTCACAGTAATTTCATTGCAGTGTGAATGTAAGCCTACTTGTGACTAATAAATAAACTTAATTTTCTTTCCATACATGCTAACTATTTCCTTAAAATAAACTTTGTTTGATAAAAGCTCTCTAGTGGGTCATTTGAATCATACCCGAGGTGAAACATATCATGTTTATCTTACCAAATTCAAAGTGAAAAGCTTATGATCCAGGCGGGCTTCATAAAACACTTTGGAGTTTCTGACCTGAATTATAACAACATGCAGATCACTGCAAGTGTCACAACACAGGAGCCAGCTGTCGTGAGAAGCTGCTATCCCATTCCACCCTCCACCAATATGTTTGCTTCCCAAGGAGACAATAAGGGAATATACATATCCTCTAAGACAGCTGAGAATGTTGTTTGGGAGTGAATGAGGGGTGGGAGGGAAGAGGTAGAATTAATAATTGCTAATAATTGCTACTGAGCGTATGGTAAGGAGATATGCCATAGTAATCTAACTCACTGAAGGAAGAAGCATGTGAAGCATCTTCGAGAGTAGCCCCAGCCACATCTCAGTGTTAATCTTTGTAAATAGTATGCAAATAAATGTTTTTTCAACAAAGGACCATTGTCTCCAGCAAGATCTCTTCTTGAGAAAAAAGCGAACAAATCCAGAGAAAAAACACGATAAGAGCGTTCCCTTGATGCAGCTATCTCTAGATTACCAGGAAGCTACATTTTGATGGTTATCTGCACACTGATGGCACATGAACAAGGAGACAGAATGGCATGGCAACTCAGGGAGCAGGAACAATTCCATTTCTCATACAAGGTAGGGACCATGTCTATCAATTTACTTTTATTTATTTAATTGTGGGCCTGTGAGGATTGCTGGCAAGTATAGAATAGAATCACTACAGTGCAAAAGGAGGCCATTTGGCCCATCAAGCCTGTACTGACAACAAACTCACCCAGGCCCTCTCCCTGTAACCCCATGTATTTACCCAGCGAATTGTCTGACACTAAGGGGCAATTTAGCATGGCCAGTCAACCTAATCAGCACATCTTTGGAGTGTGGGAGGAAACCGGAGCATCCAGAGGAAGCCCAGGCAGACACGGGAAGAATGTGCAAACTCCACACAGACAGTCACTCGAGGCCGGAATTGAACCCGGATCCCTGGCACTGTGAGGCAGCAGTGCTAACCATTGTGCCACCGTGCTGCCCATGTCTGCATTTAATGTCCATCCGGAATTGCCATGGATAAAGGGATATTTCTTGAACCGCTTCAGTCCATATGGTGACAGTATTTCTAAAGTAGGGAGTTCATGTAAGTGAAAGAAGGAAAATTATATTTGCAAATCAAGGTAATGTGTGGCTTAATGGGGAACTCAAAGGTGGCAGCAATCCCGTGCACCTGCTCCCGTTACCCTTCTGAATGGTAGAAATTGAGCTGGAAGGGGCTAATAAAAGAGGCTGGTGAGTTGTTGCAGTGCAGCTTGCAGATGGAACTCACTGCTTCCACTGCATGCGAGTGGTGGTGAAGGTTTAAAGTGGTGGAAAGGACCTTTATCTGGTGGGCTGCTTTGTCCTGCATGCTGTAAACCTCTGTAAACAGAGGTTTATAGCATGGAAACAGGCCCTTTGGTCAAATTTGTCCATGCCACCCCTTCGTTTTTGACCACTAAGCTAGTCCCAATTGCCTATGTTTGGCCCATATCCCTTTATAGCCATCTTACCCCTGTCACTGTCTAAACGCTTTTTAAAAGACAAAATTGTACCCGGCTTTACTACTACCTCTGGCAGCTTGTTCCAGAATCCACCCTCGGAGTGAAAAGATTGCCCCTCTGGACCCTTTTGTATCTCTTCCCTCTCACCTTAAACCTATGCCCTCTGGTTTTAGATTCCCCTACCTTTGGGAAAAGATATTGACTATCTAGTTGATCTATGCCCCTCATTATTTTATAGGCCTCTATAAGATCACCCCTCAGCCTCCTACGCTCCATAGAAAAAAGTTCCAGTCTATCCAGCCTCTCATAACTCAAACCATCAAGTCCCGGTAGCATCCTAGTAAATTTTTTCTGCACCCTTTCTAGTTTAATAATATCCTTTCTATAATAGGGTGTTGAGCTTCTTGAGTGTGGTTGGAGAATACATCATCCAGGCAAGCAAAAAGTATTTCCTCACACTCATGACTTGCACCTTGTAAGCAAAGGAATTGCTTTTGAAAGTTCGGTGCGAGTTACTCAACCCAGCTGCTCACCACCTTCTGTGGTCATTGTATCTATACAGCTGGTCCAGTTCAGTGCCTCACAGCGTCAGGGATCCGGATTTGATTCCCGGCTTGGGTGACTGTACGGAGTTTGCACGTTCTCCCCGTGTCTGCGTGGGTTTCCTCTGGGTGCTCTGGTTTCCACCCACAGTCCGAAAGACGTGCTGGTTTGGTGCATTGGCCATGTTAAATTCTCCCTCAGTGTACCCGAACAAGCGACTAGGGGATTTTCATAGTAATTTCATTGCAGTGTTAATGTAAGCCTACTTCTGACACTAATAAATAATCAAACTTACTGTAAAAGAACAACATGACAGCTTCAAACATGTACTAGCTCTGCTGCCTTAACGCATGCACATCCTTCACGTGCCTGTAGGATAGGCTGCACAGATGCTGCCTGATGTACAATATGGAACAGCAAAACTTACTTTATTTCCTTGTATTATTTCCTTATGCACATTAAAACAAGTTGCCAAAGTTATCAAATGCCAAAATATTAACAAGTGCCTAAATTCAAAATTTGAGACTCAGGCCAAATGACCTTCTTGCATGTACCACCTCCTCCCTCTCCCCCCTTTCCATTGATGATTGGCCCTTGCAGGGCACATATGTTACTTGCCACTTATGAACCCAAGCCTGAATGCTGAGCAGGTCTTTCTGTATATGGATGAAGACCGCTTTTGTATCTGGGAAGTTGTGAATGGTACTGAACAAGGCAGTCATTGATGAACATCTGCACTTGAAACATTATAATGGTGGGAAGATCACTGATGAAGCAGCTGAATGTAGTAGGACCTCAGATACTGTTGTGAGCTATTTCTGCAGTGATGCCCTGTAGCTAAGATGATTGGCCTCCAAACAATCACAATCCTAACTGCTTGGTATTATTCCAACCAGAGGGTTTCCCCCAATTCCCATTGACTCCGGTTATGCTAAGGCTCCTTGATTCTATACTCAGTTAATACTGGCTTGATGTCTTGGGCAATTACTCTCACCTCACCTCTGGAACGTAATTCTTTTGTCTGTGTTTGGACTAGGGCTATAATGCGGTCTGGAGCTGAGAGGGCCCGGAGGAACCCAAATTGGGCACCACTGAGCCGGATATCAGTAGGAGCCACTTGATGGTACTGTTGCTGAATCGTTATCACTGCTGATGATTGAGAATAGACTAAAGGGGCAAAAATATCCAAATTGAATTTGTACTGCTTTTTATGGAAAGGACACACCTGGGTGATTTTATTTGGAACTGTAGTTGTACAGAACCACTTGGCTACCGGCTCAGCAAATTCTGGAACAGAAGTCTTCAGAGCTACAACAGAAATGTTAGGTTCTACTGCCTTTATTGAGCCCAATGTGCTCAATCTTTTCTTGATATCATGAGAAGTGAATCAAATTGGCAGAAAACAGGCTTTGCTAATGCAGGTGATCTCAGAAGGAGATCCAGATGGATCACCTACACAGCACTGTTGGAGATGGTTGCAAATGCATCAGCATTGTCTTTTGATTATCCCTCAGTTGAAAGTGGGAAAAGAAAATCAGCAAGAGCTTACATTAATGATTATTAAGCGACCTCTTTGCAAAGTGCATGGAGGATTTGATCAGGTTCTCATTTCGTTTTGGTAAAAGAGGCTTCCCATTTGTATGGAATTAGCTTCAGCAGAGTAATGAACAGAGGAAAACTCAGGAAAAGCAAACAAGAGAATATTTCTTTCAGAAAATTTATGATAATTGCCTTAGTGAAACTAGTTTGGGATATGATACTATTAATATTTATAGTAAGCAAGAAAGTTATAGTCTAAGTAAATATAGTCTTTGCAGCAGTGCAATTGATTACTGTTGTGAATATTGTTTCATTCCACACTACATTTATTACCCAAAATATATTTCATCACAACTGAATCAGTTACCCATTCTAGACAAGACTCTGAATCAAATGGATCTGCCTCTGAATCACAGGCAGCATGGTTGCACCATGGTTAGCACTGCTGCCTTACAGCGCCAGGGACCTGGGTTCAATTCTGGCCTCGGGTGCCCCCCTGTGTCTGCGTGGGTTTCCTCCGGGTGCTCCAGTTTCCCCCCACAGTCCAAACATGTACGGGTTAGGTGGATTGGCCAGAGTAAAATTGCCCTGTGGGGTTATGAGCTTAGGGTGGGTAAGGTATTCTGTCAGAGAGTCAGTGCAGACTCAATTGGCCGAATGGCCTCCTTCTGCACTATAGGAATTCCATGTTTCTATAAATATGGCGTGACAATCCAAAAAATGTTTGGGCTTTGCCCTCAAATGGAGAAACAGCAATCAGCCTGGGCCTCAAGTGTGCACATTCCCCTGCCTGCCAGCAGTCAAAACCATATTCACCATAACCATAACAAAAACCCACCAAAAGGATCACTCATCATGCTCTCCGATGAAAAACAAACTTAAAAGGCAACTTCATATAAAACCCTCTACATTGTGCCCTCCAATTTACAGCCAAGTGCAAACTGAGGGAACTGGAGCTTCAAGCGGCTTATAATGGAGAATTTTTGTTGCCTCAAAAGATTCACAGTTATTGAAAGTTTATAAATTAGGCTTTTTGATTTACTGTATGAAAGGGATGGGGAGTCAAAATTCGGAAGCAGATTCCTTATTAGATTCTTACTGGATCAATTTATCCCTATTAAAAGGCATTTGTGTGGGTGTTGCTCTTCCCACATTACTGCTCCAAAACACAAATAGAACTACTTTCAGACAGATATTTACTTGGCAGCCTGAAGTCATGACTAAGCCAGCTTGCTTTTAACAAAAAGTACAAGTGGAGAAGAGAAAGAGATAAAGAACAGTTCAACGTGATATGAAAGAGAGAGAGAGGGAGAGAGAGAGAGAGAGAGAGCACAACACTCTTGCCTGATCCAGATAATGATTTTGCAAGTAATAATTAGATTATGAATGCCAATTTACTGCACTATACCTGCTTCCCATTTAAAGCAAGGAGACTAATTTGACAAACCATTTATTTTTCAAAACCTTGGTGGATTCTTATCAATTATTAATTGATTTCAGTCAGTTTTTTTTTCATCAGTATTTTGGATCCCAATGGTTTGTGTAACCCTGATTTAAAGTGTCCTGTATGCAGGTCAGCTGTTGTCCGAGTAACAAGATTTTAGAATGAAGAATTCATGAAGCTACTAGATATCCAAGTTTAGACTAATGGGAATGAGTTTTAGATTTTAAAAACAAGGGTTTTTTTTCCTTTACTTGGGGTCAGGTTGGCTCAGATAGCAGCAGTCTTTCCTGAGGCAGGAGGCTCTGGGTGGGGTGAAACTCTATGCTGGGACTTCAATATATAATTCACACTGACACTCCAAGTACAACATTGATGGAGTGTTGCAGCCAAGCAATGAGTCAACTAGTTGAAGTAGCCATTAAAGATATAAAGGGACGAAACCAAAGGAGATTAGTGGAGTCTTCCCTGCCCAACATTACTCTACCACAATCATCATCATTAAGGGGTCCTTCATCTCTCTGCACTTTGTGGCATCTTGCTGTGCACAGACTAACTGCTGTGTTTGCTTACATAAATCTACACTTCAAATATCAATCAAGAGAATTCCGAAACAAAACATTTACATTAATGCAACGGTATGCATTTGGCATGAGGCCAAATAGGGAAACAACATAGGTTCAATGAAAAAGTACAGTCGACAAAAAGATGACCAAAAGTGGATCAAACTTTAGAAAAAGGCCATGCTCAGTGAGATGACCGCAGATCTGACCCAAATTAACTGGACAGAACAGTTAACAAGATGACAACTTGGAAAAGGGTATCTTCAGATATGATAAGAACAGAGTACAAAAGAGGTATCTGCCTATGAGATGATTGTCCACTGTTCCTCATAAAATCAAAATTAATGCACGAATGTTCAGGCATCAGTAGTTATTGAATGGAAACCCATTTACTAACTTAGATCCTGAATAACGTAACTGATATAGAAGAAAATGAATAATCGCATCCTATAATTATTTGATGTGCAGACATCCTAAAAGCCTATCCCAATGAAACAGATGGCGAGAGCATCTTTATTCAACATTGGTGAATTACTGTTTTTCCCAAAGCTGAGCTATTGATGAGTGTTAAATTTCAGTTCTGTTATGTCTGGAGTTGTTAAAATGGAGGTTTCCATCAGACCTCCAACACAATTTGTTCAATCTGTGCCGTATCCTTGCACTTTAGAACGTGAACCCACTTTCAGCTTTCAATAATAACGATCTCAGGATTTACAACGTGGCTGCTGAGTTTAGGAAATTTATTTGACAGGGTAATGATTATGGAGAGTGTAAATACTGCAGCTTGAACCTTACCACACAGCAGAATCCTTGATACAACGATTAGCTTAAATGAGTAATTACATTCTGAATGTAATTTTAAGCTACCACAAAAGAAACCAAGTATTTCTGATAGGTTTAACAAAGAAGAAGGAAAAAAAACAGGCAAATCCAAAGTTCCACATCTTGAAGCAATGGGAAGGAATACCATCAGAACCAAAACTCTCATTAAAGTGCAGAGTGAATGTTGGGTTTGCGACATACAATGGATAAAAGTTGACGTCAATAGTAAGAGCAGAATAGAGCGGGGTTCTTTATCAAAGTCTTTGAGGCAGGAGATGACATGAGTCAGAGCTGGTAATCACTCAAGAGAGGTGGTAAGCAAGATTTGGTGAAGTTGGACAAGATGTCAGGGCATCAAAAAGAGTAGCTGCTGAATTGACAGGAGGATGGTAGAGTTGGTGATCATCAATAAATTTAATTTGGCTAATTAATTATGAATGGAATGACAGATATTTCTGGTGAAATATGCTTCCAGACCACTTGCCACGCTCCACAAATACATTGGATAGCATCAGGGCTTGCTTCAGAAATGTCCAAGTCTGTGATTACAAAAATGCACACTTACGTAATTGAGCTTCAGGTACTAAAGCTGGTGGAATATTAGATATAGCTGCAGCATAATTATGTTGTCATTGTGCATAGCATCAGGGCTGAAGGTTTTTGAAAAGTAAAGTTTGTTTATTAGTCACAAGTAAGGCTTACATTAACAATGCAATTAAATTACTGTGAAATTCCCCTAGTTGCCACACTCCGGCACCTGCTCAGGTCAATGTACCTAACCAGCATGTCTTTCCGACTGTGGGAGGAAACCGGTTTGTGAACACGAGTCCTCACTCACCTGACGAAGGGGGCTTGGGGCTCCGAAAACTAGTGCTGCCAAATAAACCTGTTGGACTTGTGGTGAACCACTGTTACTACATGTATGTGCCTGGACACACCCATGCTGCACCTGGCCCGAGACTCCTCCCTTTCCACCTGCGACCCTTCCCTTTCCACCCAGAGTGGGGTATAAAGGTGATGGTCCCTCCTCCTCGCCTCAGTCTAGACCAGGTCAGCTACAAGGGTGTGCTCCTGTTCTCTGTGAATAAAAGCCTATTAGTTTCCCTCACTCACAGGAGTCTTCGTGTCATAATTGATAGTGCATCAGGACTTTAACCTGGTGTTGTGAGACTTCTTACGGAGGAAACTGGAACAGACATGGGGAGAACGTGCAAACTCCACACAGACAGTGGCCCAAGCTGGGAATCGAACCTGGGTCCTTGCCGCTGTGAGGCAGCAGTGCTAACCACTGTGTCACTGTGCCACCCAAAAGTAAGGGCAGTAAGGACAGGAGGTTTTTTTTAGTTTAGTTAGGGCATCATGATCGGCACGGGCTTGGAGGGCTGAAGGGTCTGTTCCTGTGCTGTACTTTTCTTTGTTCTTTGAAACTTTGGGCCTCACCGAGGTCACAATCAGAGGCAGATGGATCCTAGAAGTAGCGGTATGGTTTGTGTGCTGGGGTCTCAGTTATTGGGTGTTTGTAGAGTTTGTAGAGTTCAGTAGGTCTGAAGTCATAAAAATCACACGTATGTTAATGATACATCTTTACGGATTCAGAACTATTTACAGATATACACTAAATGGTACAAGTTACGAGCTGTTTCCATGCTTGATGATACACACATCTCTGTCCAACATCACACTGACCCCAGATGCAGGTCATGTGCTCTCTTATATCACTGAGGGTTGTACTCAGTCCTACATTAATTCTATATGTGCCAAGCCCTTACAGAACACCTCCTCCAAAAGGCTTTATCCGATGTATTCAAGTGATTATAGTTTAACCTTATGTCTTACATTGTCATTGCTATCATACCTACCATGTCAGTAACACATTATCGCTCATGCATCTCCCGCCTTCTAGTCCTTGAATTCAAAGCTTCAGGTACTCTGAAGGCTTTATAACCATGCCATATCTCTCATATTACTGTCAGAGGAATGGTAGTGACTGTCATTGCTGGTGTGGAGGTTGTTCTGGCATCTGGGCATGTTCCTCAATATCTCTTCATTGCACAGTGGAGATGGGCGGACAAAGGATGAGGAGGAGACTCTTCCTGTTTCTCCTGACTGTGCCCTCTGCAGTGCCAGCCAGGTTGCAGCAAGTTTGCTCCTCATTGTTTCTAATGTTGGTACCTGGTCTCTCAAATCTTTAAACCAGACTTGTCACATTTCTGTAATTCAGGCAAGAATCCGGACTGTCCTCTCTGTTGTGAGCAGCGGAATTTTATTCCTGCCTGTCAGACTGCTCTCTTGCTTCGATGTCCTGGCAATTCTTAGTTGCCAATCCTGGTATGAGAGACTTTTCGGCAGGATTGTAAGTTGTGTGTGGAGTTTCCTGCACATCCAGAGTTCAGATTGGGACAGGCTGCATTGTAAAGTATTGCACCTGTATATGAGCAGTGCTGCAGGGAAGTCCTCGTTCTTTGTTTCACCTCAAATATCTGGAAGTTGTCCACCACTATAAGGAACAATGTGTTATTGAAGATGATGAACAGATCAACCCAGCCTCTCAGTTGGCTTGCTGGATAACATGAGGGGCTCTCTTTGGTCCTGCATACATACACATAAACACACCTGACAATTTACAATGGTATCTTGAATCGCCTTGGGAATGCCTGCCTATGCTCTGCACTTGGCAATGCCCAGGCAATCTTGGTGTATTTTTTGAAGGATCCCTGGCCGCTGGAGGATTGGACTGACCAGCCACTCACCATTGGCCAAAAGGTCATCTATAATAATGTGTTATTGTGCAAACCAAGTTTTCATGGTCCCTCCGTTTGGTTCTATTGAGGCCAAGAATGCTGGCAGTAACTGTGAATGTGAGCACACTTCTCATTGTGTATTTGTTCCTGGTAGATCTGGGGTTTACTTGTGGTTGCTGGCAGGTAGTCCCTGGTCAGTTGGGAGCATTCTTCAAAGTTGTCTGATGAGGTTGACCTTCCTGTTGCTTTGGAAAGGCCATCATTGTCCTTGAAACTATGTCAGCTGCTGTCTGTTTCTTTTTTAAGCCTGGATGAATATCATCTCATAGTTTAACATGATGCGGTACAGGCAGAACATCTGGATTCTGGGAGGCATCAGAGCGAGCTCCTTCTCCAATCCACCTGCAACCTTGAGGCTGGTGATATAGCCTGAAAACCTCTTGCATGCCCATGTGACTGCGAGGGTTTCCTTTTCTATGATACCATACTTCGTCTCCATGTACACAGGTCGGCACCTTCCATTCAGTTCTATTCCCAGAACTTTGGATGAAGCATTTGCTGCTATGATGGTGGAAAGTGCTGGGACGTAGTGGGCCAGAATATCCATGGAGTGTGGCATCACCTTGTGAGTGAATGCTTGCTCGTGATGTGAGTCCCAGTACCATGCCTGGTTTTTCTTAAATAAATGGCTCCAAGGTTCTGTGACCTGTGCCAAATTTGGTTAAAAATGTGGCAGCTAGTTCACCATCCCCAAGAATCACAGGAGGTCTGGAATTGAGAATGGGGTTGGGAACTCACCGATAGCCTTGGGTTTTTGTGGGTCTGCCATGATGCCTTTTTGTTGACAATGTGGCCCAGAAATTGATCCAACTCCTATTTATTGATTGCAGCTCAGCCTTCAACACCATTATTCATACGAGACTCATCTCCAAACTTTGGCCTCGCGCTCAGCTCCTCCCTCTGCGACTGGATTCTGAACTTCCTAACCCACAGACCACAGTCAGTAAGGATAGGCAACAACACCTCCTCCACAATCATCCTCAACACCAGTGCCCCACAAGGCTGTGTCCTCAGCCCCCTACTATACTCCTTATACACCTATGACTGTGTGGCCAAATTCACCTCGATTTTCAAGTTTGCTGATGACATAACCGTAGTGGGTTGGATCTCAAACAGTGATGAGAAGGAGTACAGGAGAGAGAGAGAGAGAATCTGGTGAACTGGTGCGACAACAATAATCTCTCCCTCAATGTCAGTAAAATGAAGGAGCTAATTATCAACTTCAGGAAGTGTAGTGGAGGACATGCACCTGTATACATCAGTGGGGTTGAAGTAGAAATGGTCGAGAGCTTCAGGTTTCTAGGTGTCCAGATCACCAACAATCCACGCCAATGCTATAGTTAATAAAGCTCACCAACACCTCTACTTTCTCAGGAGGCTAAGGAAATTCAGCATGCCTGCCACAACTCTCACCAACTTTTACAGATGTACCATAGAAAGCATCTTTTCTGGTTGTATCACAGCTTTGTATGGCTCCTGTTCTGACCAAGACTGCAAAAACCACAAAAAGTCGTGAACAAAGCCCTGTCCACCACACAAGCCAGTCTCACATCCACTGGCTTAGTCTACACTTCCTGCTGCCTTAGAAAAGCAGCCCGCATAATTAAGGACCCCAAGCACTCCAGTCATTCTCTCTTCCACCTTCTTCTATTGGGAAAAAGATACAAAAGTCTGAGTTCACGTACCAACTGCCTCAAAAACAGCTTCTTCCCTGCTGCCATCAGACTTTTGAATGGGCCTACCTCACACTGTTGGTCTTTCTCTACACCCCTATGACTCTGACGCTACATTCTGTACCCTCTCCTTTCCTTCTCTATGTACTGTATGCTTTGTCTGTATAGTGGGCAAGAAACAATACTTTTCACTGTATGTTAATACATGTGACAATAATAAATCAAATGTGTCATTCAACGCCTGCCCTGCTTTCTGCAGATGGTCCAAGGCTGCTATGAATCTCTTGTTGAACTGTGAACCAATACGTGGCCCATGTGGCAAAATGGCCAAGATTGTACACTGGGACATTTCTGGTGCTGATGTGATTCCAAACGCCAGGCAGTTAAAGCAGAATCTGCTGAAGGGGATGGTAAAGGTTGTCAGCAGCCTGGACTCTAGTCAAGGAAGGGTTGCCGAAAGCCGCTTTTTGAAAATATTGTGCTCTGAGAGTTTTAGTCAGGCTTTCATCCACAGGATGTACTTCACTGGCTACAGCATTATTGAGCTGCGTCAGGTGTCAAGTCAAGGCAGATACAGGTAGACCTGTTCCGATTTGGTACTGGGACCATCCCAGAATACCATGCGGTTGATTGGGGAGATGTCCCCCATGCTTGTCCTCTTGTTCAGCTGCTGCTAACACATTCTTTGTGAGAGGGTGGGGATCTTCCTTGGTGTGAACAACCACACGGGTTTAACATCCTCTCCCAGCATAATCTGTATGTACCTTTCAGTCACCACAGTCCTGTGAAGAGTTTTGGGAACTCACATTTGTAGTTGGAGCTAGTTGACTTTGTCAATCTTCTGCAACAGGTGAAATTCAATACAGGCTTTGTGGCTTAGTATGAATCGTCTGGTTATGGATCACAAAGAGGGTCTCATGGATTGCTTTATTCTTGTATCTCAGTGTCATCCACATGTTGTCTTGCAGCAGGAGCTTTAGCTCTTTTGCCTCATCTGGGGGTGTTGTGGATGGTGTTCGCTGCTGGGTCACCAGCCACGATTCTTTGTTCGAAAGGACTGTTACGCTGACCCCTGTGTCTATTTTAAAATGTGTTAAATAGCCATTGACTAAAATATCCTGCTGTCAAAATTATAAACCAAGAGCTCACCTAAGAATCATGGCTGTCTCTCTTCCAGGCTTGCAGGTTTAACTTCGTAGAACTTAAACTAGAATGTAACTAGAACCTTAGTTAGGCCGCACTGGGAATATCGTGTTCAATTCTTGTCGCCACACTACCGGAAAGATGAGGAGGCTTTGGAGAGGGTACAGAAAAGATTTACCAGGATGTTGCCTGGTATGGAGGTCATTAGCTATGAGGAGAGATTGGGGAAACTTGATTTGTTCTCACTAGAATGACAGAGGTTGAGGGGCGACCTGATCGAAATCTGCAAGATTATGAGGGGCATGGACAAAAACGATAGTCAGAAGCTTTTTCCCAGGGTGGAAGAGTCAATTACTAGGGGGCATAGGTTTAAGGTGCGAGAGGCCAGGTTTAAAGGAGATGTATGAGGCAAGTGTTTTTACACAGAGGGTGATGGTTGCCTGGAACTCACCATGGGGTTGGGGGGGGGGGGGGGGGCGCGGTAGTGGAAGCAGATAGGATAGTGTGTTTTAAGGGGCATCTGGACAAATACTTGAATAGGATGTGAATAGAGGGATATGGTCCCTGGAAGGGTAGGGGGTTTTAGTTCAGTCAGGCAGCATGGTCTGTGCAGGCTTGGAGGGCCGAAGGGCCTGTTCCTGTGCTGTAATTTTCTTTGTTCTTTATGATCTTTGGGCCTTCTGTGTGTTTCAGGGTTTTTGCCCTGCACAATTTGCTTCAGTGTCCATTCCTGTTGCACTGAAAACACTGGGCTGAAACTCCAGGACATTGACCTCACCTGTGGGTGCACTTTGCTCCACAGCCTTGGCATGGCAGCGCTGCTGGCCAATTTGGATATTGCTTTCCCTGCTCTGGGGTATCTCTGTGTTTTTGTTGCTGAACTGTGGGTTGGCCTCTGCACCATGGCTTAAAATGGCTCTGTGCTGCTCACAGAGTTCTGACTGCCGAACTGTCTGGATTACCTTCTCCAGGGTTAGATCTTCCTTTGCTTGCATGAGATCAGAAAGTGTGTTGTCTGCTACTTCTACCACAATTCCATCTCTGGTGAGATCAGATATTATCTCTCTGTATTCATAACCTTCTGCCATCTTATATAAATCATTTTAATCTTCGCAGCAATCAAATATGTCAAAATATTTTAGAACTTCTTCAAATTTAGCAGATGATTCATTGATTCCCTGTCCTGCAATGTCATCTGCAATTGGACCTACTGAACAAAGCAGTGAGTTCACCTGCTCTACTTCAGGTCTCAGCAAAAAGTCAAAACTGTGGTGTATCTTAGGAATTTATACCTCTAAATTCCCCAAATATGCAACCGATCTGGGCTTTGGCCCAGTCTGAATTGATTTGATAGAGTGGAATTCTGATTCATAGTTAAGTTTTTAAGTATTGATTCTGCTTTAAGAGCTTTATGAATTTTAAGATGGCATTGGCATTTACTTGGAAACAGATTTCTCGCACTTGCCGGTTTGGTTGGACTCTGCGACAATGGCGATTGACTCCGCCAACAATGGCTGCCTGGTACACCTGCAGAGTTCTGTTATTCAGAGTTTACTCTTCGAGTCTTGAATTTGCTGAATCCTGGCTTTAGCTTTCTCTCAGCTGAGTTTAGAATCTGTGATTCTCCCAGATTATCTATTTAATTTTCTCCCCCCATTTCGGAGCAGGCCTGGATGCCACATGTTGTGTCGTCAAGTGGTGGAACGGGTTTTAAATAAATTTGAGTCAGAAATGCAGTTTAAAAAATTTTTCAAGACTTGCTGTAGCCTGGCGTTTTAAAAGATTTAGCTCATCCTTGTTTCATCTGCTGATTCTGCATTTTGGAATTTGAAACTGGACTTCCAAAGGTGATTCAATGGAGTCTTCTGTTGCAGTAAAGAAGGTTAAAAGAATGCTTTGTTACATGTTTTTCTCAGTCTTCCAGAATTGTTTTTCCTCTGCATTTCCTGAGTGGTTTGAGGATTTTCACCTGCTGCCACCATATGGTGTTGGTTATGTTTGGTAAGTCTGAAGAAGTCTTTGTGATCATACATAGGTTAACTATAAGGTTTCATTAACTCTTAGAACTATTTACAAAGGGTACAAGGTAGGGGCGGCCTCCATGCTTGCTAGCACACATGGCTCTGTCCAACATTAGAGACCTTGGCTGCAGTCATGTGTTCTTTTACATCACATTTTGGACGCTCCTGTACCCAGTACAACATTAACCCCATATGTGCCAGGTCGTTATACTACACTAGTACAGTTCTATTGAAATATCTGTTTGTCACATAAACTACCTCGTTCCAATTTTCACAGAAAAATAACTGAATTGTAGAATACAATCCAATAACACACATCCTGAACTTCAGTATAACAAAATAATTTAACAAAATTGCTTAAGTAGTGGTGTTTATATACTTTTATTCACAAGTCTCTTTCAGTTGTATAGTGAGATTTGTTGAGGTTGAGAAGCTGTCAAAATGGATGTTATTTCTTTGTGCTCCCCTCTGTTCATTATTATGTCAAGTCTATATAATTTGTGTAATGTCAGTCTTCAGAAATGAAACCGTCTCACAGTAAGAAAAGTCCTAGCACTTGCAACTTAGGAGTTGTGCTTACTAATGACTAATGTTTTAACTGCAGGAAAGGTTTGTTGGTTGTTATCATTAAGAAAAGCCTGTACAAATGAACCGACCATGCGAGCTATACTAAATCTGATCACCAACAATCAGTATCAGATACAAGAGATTTGATTTTTTTGAATAACTGCACAAAAGTTGAATTATATTAGTTTTGGTTTTAGGCATCTTATTTTCTGAATTAGGGTTAGAAAAATAGTTTGGCTTGCTGAATAAAAAGTTTTCAACATTCAACAGCTTGGATCACCCTGCAGTACTCAGATGAGAGAGTGCCATGGTCTACTGGAAGCTGCATATCCTCACCATCATGAGATCACGGCTCTTGCCACTCACTAAATGGTGAGCAACTGAGGAACAGGAGGAAAGCAAGGCTGCCCCATCCTGGTCAGGATGCCTATGAACAACTCACTTGATCAGCTTCACCCCAATTCCTCATTCATCAACAGTCCTACCTTCCTTGCCGACTATCATAGCTCCCACCAAGCCACTTTGCAAATAAAAGTCAACACTAACTAAGCATGTCAAACGTAAACTAATCACCCCCATGCACTCCCTTGGTGAGTTTCCTGCCCCTGTGCTCCTGATCACTGCAACCATCGCAGTTGCAGCATAGCTAGAGGAAGACTGCAGATGATCTTGCACAATAACCTAGAGCTGTTCAAGCCTTAGATGTCACTGCTTTGGATTGCAGCATCTCAGAATGACTGGCAGCTATCTGGCATGATTGGCTGACAGACAAAAGCAAGGGGATTGTCACCCTGAGTGATGATACTGAGTTCATGCTCCTGGAGCCACTGCCATTCCTCCCTGAGGCAACGCCACAGCAATCCAAGTAATGTGGTGGAGGACAGGATTGTTGAACTATTGTGAGCCCTGCAAGCCACTTCAAACATGAATCGACAGCCATGATGGCAGGCAAACTCGCATAACAGAAGTCTGAGCTTCCAGTACAATACCAAGACATTGAGTGGCTTCTGCTTATGTTGCAAATGGAAGTTGAAACATCAACCATCTAATGCCACATTACATCCGGGTCTGTAAAATGTCCTCAAGGAGTTGGCCATCACTTGCTGGAAAGCATAGGCTATAGGCTCAGCACAAAGCCCTGTGCAGAGTTAGTGCCTTGATATTGATAGACCTACCAGAACACCAACTGGCAATGTACCAAGCATTTTGCCTACCAGGCTTCTTTTATAGACCAACCAAGCAAACTACTTATCAGAGCTCTCTGCAGCAGACCTTGATTTTGTAACCTCGCCCTCCAGTCAGCTGCACAACCAATCCACCAGCTGTGCCTAGTTTCTTACCATACGCAGATCCCATTTCAAGTCTGCCCTCTAAATTATGAGAAATATCAGTATCTGAAATGGTGGCTGCAAGTGTAAATCAAGTGATGGTGCAGACTGCATCAGTCTTATTTCTCTTCCCCACTGTCTGGACAGGTTGCAGTTCTTGGGCATCTGAGGGGAGAAGAAGGGCAAGATTGTGGGCTGCTGGAAGAGGATACTTACACTATCTCTCTCTGTCTTCAGGTACCATGGCCTAAGAGGGTGGTGGTGACCATGGACTTTCATGTTTTGGCCCACGACTACATGGTACTGTAGTGTTTGCCATTGCCTTCTAGAAGTTCTGGCTGACCAGGAGACTCTCCCACTCTTACCAGCTGCCGTAGGCTTATTGGAAGGATTTGCAGGCTGATAATTAACTTGTTTTGCCACATCATGAATGCAACTTCCATGGTCAAGTCCCGGACTGAGACTCAGACTTGCAGTTTCTGGCTCAGAGGAAGGGCTGCTCCCTAATGTGCCACAGGACCAATCCATCTATAACTTGTAGTGGGATGAAGAGGAAAGTGGGATTATGCAGGGGAGGATTAGGTATGAGAACACCATCGTCTTTGACAATTTCAGTTCCACTGCTGACCACAGCCTGCCTTGGCTGCTCCAATGATGGCAAGTACCATCTCCTGCATGGGGGCGAGCGTATGCAAGCTGTTACATCTGGCTGCCTCCAGTTATGTGTCATCTTATTCTGCAAGAGAAAGGGAAGTGAGTCAGTGAGTGTCATGCAATCTGTCTCAGTGATGTGACATGGTTGACTATCTGGCAGTGTGTAGAAGCTGTGTGATGTGGGTGTGAGGATTTCAGCAGTGCCCAGTATGTGAGAGCTAGGTGATGCAATGAATGCGTGGAGGAGCCCGTATTGATAGGAAGTGTTGGTGAATGGGAGTACAAAGCGTAGTGCATTGAACAGTGTCTGAAGTTTAGTGGTGTAGTTGATAGGATGTGGCATTTGAGGATGAATTCTCCAGACTTAAACATTCTGAGGTCATTGAAAGGTTTCCAGCACTGCACCCAGGTCCTTGGTGTTGGCTACTGCCATAGACTACCACAGCTATCAGCGCACAGCCTTCTGAGCTTTTGGCTATAGGTTGTAAGCTGGTTCCCTATAGAAACAGCACTGGCTTCCTCCTCTCCTCTTCACCTCATCTCTCAAAGCCACCAGTGCAGTGTCCAAAGAATGCTCTTTCTCATGGTACGCTTTAATTCAGTCATTTTCCACAGCAGGGGGACTTTTATGAGGACTTGCACTGTTTGTGCCAACATAATACAGTTCCTCTTCACAAGGTGCAAGGTATCTCGTGCTAGCCATTCACAATTTTGGGCCATCAGCTGGGGTGAGCAGCCACTAAGCGGTTAACATTAGATTCATGATAATGGGCACACTGACAAAATTGGAATGATGTCTGCCTTACATTGAATGAGTGTGGGGTAATCACACACGACGAGTTTCAGGCCCATTTTTTGGGGTTGTCCAATTGAGCATCCCAAGCTGTGCACAGTAACGCTCTGCACTGAAAATATACTAAAGAGAAAATGTTTTGTTTTGACAGACATAGGGAGCAATCTATTTGATGCCATAGGAAGGATTTATAGGCTGATAATTAACCAGTTTTGCCACATTTATGAACGCAACTTCTGTGGTCAGCAAGTCTCAGAGTGGGACTCGAATTTGGAGCTTCTGGTTCAGAGATTGGAACACAATACCATATGCCACAGGACCAACCAACTTACACCATCTTGTAGTGGGACAGAGGGGAAAGTGGGATCATACTTCAAATGGTTATTAGAGCAGGTCAGAGGCTAGAAGAATACTGCAGTGAGTAACTCATTTCCTGACTCCTCACAGCTTATCCATCATCAACAAGGCTCAGGATTGGAGTGTGATGGAATACTCCCCACTTGCCTGGATGAAATGTTGCTCCTACAACACTTAAGAAGCTTGACACTTCCAGGACAAAGCAGCTGGCTTGATTGGCACCACATCCACAAACATTCAATTCCTCCACCACCGATGCTCAGTAGCAGCAGTGTATACTATCTGCAAGATGCACAGCAGCAACTCCTCAAAGTTCCTTCAACAGCAACTTCCAAACCCATGGCCACTTCCATCTAGACGGACAAGGGCAGCAGCTACATGAGAACACCACCACCAGCAAGTCCTCCTCCAAGCCACTCCCCATCCTGCCTTGGAAATATATCGCCATTCCTTCGCAGTCGCTGGGTCAAAGTCCTGGGATTCCCTCTCTAAAGGCATTGTGGGTTAACCTACAGAACATGAACCGCAGCGATTCAAGAGGACAGCTCACCACCACTTTCTCAAGGGTGACTAGGGATGGGCAATAAATGCTGGCCAGCCAGCGCCGCCCATGTCCCAAGAATGAATTTTTAAAAAGTAATGATTTAATCACATGCATTTTGACCTTCAAAGCCAGCAGTTAATTCCTCAAAAGCTATCTGCTGGTGCAGAAAAAATAGGTCACATCCCAACGCAAGAAACTGGAGACCTGTGGAGAATTCGGCAATATCTGGGTAACTTCCCCATATGATTTTGCTGCCATATGGCCAGCTGACAGTGGAACTAAATTTGACTTCGGTGCAGAGATAAATAAAATCAGCCCTGTCGCCTTATAATATTAGAAGTTGAGACCATTTATCAACAATGATGTGTGCCTTTTAAAATTTTAATTAAGGTTGAAAAACAATGCAGATGAGTCAGTCAATCATGAACACTTGTCTGTTTGTTCAACTGCCACCTACCATTGATCTGCTGACTGGATTGAGTGACTTTGTAAAGGAGACTAGACAGAATCCTTTCTTGCTTGCTTTCAGTGAGGAAATGACACATTCAAGTTCTTGAAACAACTTTAAGAATAGCATGCACCTAATTAATTCTGAATATTTATTATGCGGTATTGAGGTGAACCTATCCTGCTGGAATTCTGAACCAAGGTATGGCAAGGTATGGCAAGGGCATTGACAATCATTGCCATTGAAACTCAACAGATATGACATGGAGAAAGCTATTTGGCCCATCTTGCCTTTGCCAGCTCTTGGAACGTATTATCAAATTGGTCTCACTCCACTCTTCTTCCCCGCTAGCCCAACAAATTTTCTCCCATTTGCAACTTGTCTTGCCATTTTCAAAGCCAAAAACCTTTTTACACAGTGAGTTGTTGAGATCTGGAATGCACTGCCTGAGACTGTGTGATGACAGCAAGTTCAATCAAAGCTTTCAAATGGGATTTAGACCATTAAGCAAAAAGGGAGAATGTGCAGAGTTAGCATAAGACATAGGAGCGGAAGTAAGGCCATTCGGCCCATCGAGTCCACTCCACCATTCAATCATGGTTGATTTCAACTCCATTTACCTGCTCTCTCCCCATAGCCCTTAATTCCTCGAGAAATCAAGAATTTATCAATTTTTGTCTTGAAGACGCTTAACGTCTCGGCCTCCACAGCCCTCTGTGGCAATGAATTCCACAGACCTACCACTCTCTGGCTGAAGAAATTTCTCCTCATCTCTGTTCTAAAGTGACTCCCTTTTATTCTAAGGCTGTGCCCCCGCGTCCTAGTCTCCCCTGCTAATGGAAACAACTTCCCTACGTCCATCCTATCTAAGCCGTTCATTATCTTGTAAGTTTCTATTAGATCTCCCCTCAACCTCCTAAACTCCAATGAATACAATCCCACGATCCTCAGACGTTCATCGTATGTCAGGCCTACCATTCCCGGGATCATCCGTGTGAATCTCCGCTGGACCCGCTCCAGTGCCAGTATGTCCTTCCTGAGGTGTGGGGCCCAAAATTGCTCACAGTACTCCAAATGGGGCCTAACCAGTGCTTTATAAAGCCTCAGAAGTACATCCCTGCTTTTGTATTCCAAGCCTCTTGAGATAAATGCCAACATTACATTTGCTTTCTTAATTACGGACTCAACCTGCAAGTTTACCTTTAGAGAATCCTGGACGAGGACTCCCAAGTCCCTTTGCACTTTAGCATTATGAATTTTGTCACCGTTTAGAAAATAGTCCATGCCTCTATTCTTTTTTCCAAAGTGCAAGACCTCGCACTTGCCCACGTTAAACTGTCTAAATCTTTCTGCAGCCTCCCCACCTCCTCAATACTACCTGCCCCTCCACCTATCTTTGTATCATCGGCAAACTTGGCCAGAATGCCCCCAGTCCCGTCATCTAGATCGTTAATATATAAAGAGAACAGCTGTGGCCCCAACACTGAACCCTGCGGGACACCACTTGTCACCGGTTGCCATTCTGAGAAAGAACCTTTTATCCCAACTCTCTGCCTTCTGTCTGACAGCCAATCGTCAATCCATGTTAGTACCTTGCCTCGAATACCATGGGCCCTTATTTTACTCAGCAGTCTCCCGTGAGGCACCTTGTCAAAGGCCTTTTGGAAGTCAAGATAGATAACATCCATTGGCTCTCCTTGGTCTAACCTATTTGTTATCTCTTCAAAGAACTCTAACAGGTTTGTCAGGCACGACCTCCCCTTACTAAATCCATGCTGACTTGTCCTAATCCGACCCTGCACTTCCAAGAATTTAGAAATCTCATCCTTAACGATGGATTCTAGAATTTTGCCAACAACTGAGGTTAGGCTAATTGGCCTATAATTTTCCATCTTTTTTCTTGTTCCCTTCTTGAACAGTGGGGTTACAACAGCGATTTTCCAATCCTCTGGGACTTTCCCTGACTCCAGTGACTTTTGAAAGATCATAACTAACGCCTCCACTATTTCTTCAGCTATCTCCTTTAGAACTCTAGGATGTAGCCCATCTGGGCCCGGAGATTTATCAATTTTCAGACCTTTTAGTTATGGGGGGAAAACAGGAGAATGGCATTTAGGAAATCACTTATTCAGGCAGCTGCTGCACAGGTATGAAGGGCTGAATGGCCTCCTTCAACACGATTATTCAATTCAACTTTTGATTATTATTAATGTATCAGTTCCCATCACACTTTCAGGCAGTGCATTCCACATCATAACAACACGTTGTATAACTTTTTTCACCCTCATGCCCTTTACTAATTACCTTAAATCTGTGACCTCTGGTGACTGCCTTTGTGCCACTGGAAACAATTTATCCTTATTTTCTCTAACAAACCATTCAGGACTTTGGACAACTCTATTAAAAGCTCCTCCCAAAGAAGAACAACCCCAGTTTTTCTAATCTCTCCAAATAACTGAAGTCCCTCATGCCTAGCACGATTCTCATAAATCTCCTCTGCATCTTTTCCAAGCTACTGACACATTACCTGAAGGATGCTGCACAGAGTTGGATACAATACTCTATGCTTATGTCCTAAAGTCAGTTTCTATGTCCTTTGATACTTACTGCACTTCTAAGTTTCAGCTTGTATATAAATTTGGAAAATATGCCCTCTATACAGAAATCCTGGTCCTTATTTTACTTATCAATCATAAAAAGAGCAACGACTTCTGAGGAACACACTGTACATCTCCCTGCAATGTGAAAAGGAACTGCTTACTACTACTATACTCTCTGTCCCTTAATTAGCAAACTGTGCCCACACAACCACTTCTATGCTTGGGTTTCAATTTTAACAAGCCCATTCTGTGTTATGAAAAACTGTTCTTGGCAAATATATCAAAATTATATTGCAGTAATCTTCAATCTCACTACAGTGGGACAAGAATTGAATGGTTCTTTATCCCTACATTGTAATCCTGTTGCTGGCTGACCTATAGCTGGATCCTTTTCATTGAGTTGGATTATGATGGGTAACTCAGGGGGGAGGCAATAAGATCTAATAAAATTCCAAATGTAAATCCTGCTCTATTTTCCTTACAAGATAATCAATGAGAGCCCCAATAATTTATGGGCGATACCAACTAACCATATGATTTTTAAAGACGAGATAATGAACTTGCAGACAAGCTCAATGTGTCTGAGACAGATCACAGTTCAAGAAATGTTTTTTTTTTAAACAGTGAAGTCTTGGGGTGGTACGGTGGCACAGTAGTTAGCACTGCTGCCTCACAGCACTAGGGACCCGGGTTCAATTCCCGGCTTAAGTCACTGTCTGTGTGGAGATTGCATATTCTCCCCATTTCTGCTCGAGTTTCCTCCGGGTACTCTGGTTTCCTCCCACAGTCTGAAAGACGTACTAGTTAGGTGCATTGACCCAAACAGGCAATGGAGTGTGGCGACTAGGGGAATTTCACAGTAACTTCATTGCAGTGTTAATGTAAGCCTTACTTGTGATTGAGAAATAAACTTTCACTTTAAATCACTATTCCAATGTTGACAAAAATAGCTGTCAAGTTGTTCTCATCAAGGTGCCACAAAATACAATGAGATTAATGACTAAGTTAAACTTTCTTTAAGTGACTTTAGCTCAAGCATAATTATTGCCAAAGACAACTTCTTGACTCTTCTTCCAGTAGTGCCATGGGATCTTTTACATCTGCCAAGGTTTTTGTAGTGTCTTAACTATGTTAGGGGGGGTTTAAACCAAAGGAAAAAGTTGTGGTTTGCACATAGATTCAAATTAACAGCAACAGATTTATTTTCAGAGTTTTTTCCTGTGCAGAGTACAAACTGAAACTAAAAGCAGGAGCTTGTGAAACTGCCAGTAACATCACCTTCAAATCATGTGTCCTGTTCTTAAAGCAATCATGCACTACTTAACTATATAACATCCCTCCCTCATTACTTCTGTCATCATGACAACAAATTACTATGATGTTATACACAAGATCAATAATGCTTTATACACAGTACTATGCATCATTAATTATTTTACAGAGTCAATAATAAAGTCGATCAGAAGGGCATCTTTGATTGTATGTGGCATTCTGGAACTCAGCTGTCTTTGACCCCAGCAGTATGATATGGAAGTTCAGTAGACACTACTTCTCTTGGAACTAATTCTGCATCATTCTCAGGTGGTATTGTAGTAGAGGCACAATCATTAGGCGACTAAGTGTTCTGTAGTCGGATTCACAACACTAGGGACTAAAGGCGTTGGTGCTTCTGGAGATGATTTGGAGAAATCATTGAGAGGACAACAATTGGTCCACATGGCATTGCCGAATTAGTTCATCTTCAGTTTGAACCATGTAAGTAATTGAACCTGTTTTTGCTTAAACTATGGCTGGTACTCATTTCTCACTCATGGTATAATTGCATGCTAACATTCGATATCCTTACTAAATTGAGTGTTGTTTTGCCCTTGCATCTCATCTAGCAACTAGAGATTGTTGTGGGCACTCTATCATCTACTTTCTGAAGCTAATAACAAATAAAACATAGTTCACAACTTTCTCTGCATGTGAACTTTGGGTAGTTGCATGAGTAATGTTTCTATAAGGTGCTAAAAAGTTATTCACACGATGTGATCATGAACCTTGCTCACGCAAAAGCTTTTAAAGAATGTTTCAAGGATTGTATGAATCTTTCAGCTAATCAATTGCTTGATAGATGATAAGGTGCAGAATTTACATGCTGGGTACCATTTAAGTTGAAATAATCGTCAAACTCTTGGAAGTAATTTCTGAACCATCATCACTATCACTGTTGCGGTTTACCAAATCTTCCAAAATTTTCTTCAAGTTTTCAATGTTTTGCTCAGATATAATGGGTCTCATGATAACAACTTCTGGCCATTTTGAGTGTGCATCAATTATGGGTAAGAATATGTAACCCTCAAATGGATCAGAAAAATCTACATGTAATCATTGCCATGGTCTTTTAGGCGACTCCCAAGGATATAAAGGAGACAAAGTGCACAGAATTGACACTAGCCCATATTTTCTTCAATCTGAGTATCCACACCCAGCTACCAAAAATAACGATGTGCTAATTCCTTCATCGGGACTACACCAGGATGTCCTTCATGTAGTTGTTCGAGAACTCTTCCATGCAGATGAGGAGGAACAATAACTCAGATTCCCACAAGAGGCAACCATCTTGGGGGACAATCAAATCTAGTTTTCTTGACACCCATCATTTCAAATCAGGATGCATCCAATATATCCCAGCAGTTGTTACTTTCAATACCATATCCATCACCTTCCCCATCTGGGGATCATTGCTGGTATATCTATGAACTAGAAAAACAGTCACAAGCAAATGATCTAGCAGTGGAAAATAAAGAACATTAGCAAAACTAGTTGGTGGCATTTGCTCCAAAGGTAAGCATGCTTCGAATTAAAACAAATCAATACTGCAGATTTCTGCAAAGCATCTTTTTCATCCTTGTATGCTTTCAAGTCTGTTGTCCAGTTTCATGATTGTTTCACACCTGGTAAATTAAGCAATGGTTTCAATAATGTAGTTAAGTTAGGGACAAATTTGCCATAATAATTTACTAATTCTCGAAAGGGCTTCAATTGTGTCACATTAGTTGGACGTAGTGCTTCTAGAGTAACGTCCGTTTTTTAAAGTACTTTATGTAACCATTTAATATCAATAATATGACCCAAATACTGGACTGATGTCTGGAAAAAGTCCCACTTTGGTTTTTTGATACACAGACCATGTGCTTGAAGACGTTCCAATGTTGTTTCTGAATTATTCAAGTGCTCCAGTTTACTGGACTCTGTAATTAGAATATCATCCAGGTTACATTGTACACAAGGGAAACTACTTGAAAACTGATGCATCAACCTTTGAAATAGAGCTGATGCAGATGATTTTCTAAAATACAATCTTTAAAATGAGAAAAACTTTTATGAGTAATGATATAAACAATGGCTGTGATTCAACAGCTACATTCATCTGTAAATATGCTTGTGAAATATCAATTTTGCTGAATTTCTTCCCACCTGATAACTCAGCAAACAGATCTTCGATTAAAAGAACCAGATATTGATCATGGATATATGGTTGTTTTAAAAATCACAGAAATACGAACTGCATCATCTGGTTTCATAACAGGTATGATGGGGGCCCAGTCATTTATTGTAACCACCTCTAACACACCAGTGTTAACAAGTCATACTAATTCTTCTTCAACCTTGGGATGAATTGCATTTGGCATCGCTCTTGTTTTGAGATGTTTTGGTTGACTAGGCTTTATCTTGAGTTTCACTTGAACTCCCTTCATTGAGCCAAATGTCTCTTGAAATACACTCCTGTACTTATCAGAACATGCTGCTTACTGCAGGTCTGTTTTGGCATCAACCAATCTGCTGAAACTAATCCAGTTAAGCTTCAAACTTCTCTAATGATGATCTCCCAAATATAGCTGGAAAATTATGATGGACTACATGGAGAGGCAACTCTACAGTTTGTCCACTCAATCTACATTGACTGTGATGTAAACTTTTCACTGCATGGTCTCTTCCACATATGTCCTTAAAATCACATCTGCTGGCTTTAAAAGAAGCTGCTTCAGCTTTTGTTGGTCTGAAGTCTCAGGAACTAAAGATACAACAGCACCAATATCAACCTCCATACCAATCAAAATCCCTACAGTGCAGAAGGACGCCGTTCACCCATCAAGTCTGCACTGTCTCTTCCCCAGGCTTACCCCATAACCCCACATATTTCCCCCGCTAATCCCCCTAACCTACGTATTTTGGGACGCTAAGGGGCAACTTAGCATGGCCAATCTGCACATCTTTGGGTTGTGGGAGGAAACCGGAGCGCATAAAGGAAACTCGTGCAGACACAGTGAGAATGTGAAAACTCCACACAGTCACCCAAGACTGGAAACGAACCTGGATCCCTGGCACGGTGAGGCAGCAGTGTTACGTACTATGCCACCAGGCCACCTCCCACCTAATAGGTTGTCCACTTAACTTCAGAATAACCCAGAATTTACATGATCCACCCTGTTTGGACAAGATGTCCAAATGGAGCTCATCATATATCTGGACATTCTCTTCTTCACAGTCATAATTCTTTCTTCCATGTTGTAAATTATTTTTGTAGAATGCAGCTTGAAGATACCCAGGTTATTCTTTTGAATATTCTTCTTGAGGCAGCTGGTCTAGCCCAACAAGCTTTTGCAATGTGATGCATTTTGCCACAATACTGGTCCTTGCTCCAGCATTCACTCGCTGAATGGCCCATTTTGGCACATCTGTGACTTGCTAGTTGCTGTTTTGATTTCTTATGGGCTGTTCCCAACTTGTGGATCTTCAGTCCTGCATCAAATTTTGAAGCCTCTTTAGCAGCTGGCTTCATCGATACTGCAATTTCGACTGCTGTATTTAAAGTCAAAGAATGTTCAGTGAGCAATCTTCTTTGGATAACCTCATTTTGGAAAACAAAAACTAGGCAATCTTAAAGAGTATCCTCTAATGACGTGTGGAACTTCATGTTGTGCCAGCCTTTTTAAGGTTGCCACAAACTGAGCAATGCCTTCGCCTTCCACTTGATTCCTTCGGCGGCACCTAAATCATTCCGCGATGATCAGTGTCTTTGGAAAGCCGCTTTGAAGGTCCTTTAGAAGGATCTTTGTCAAGTCATCAGAATTTTGATTCCCGCTTTTCGAGATGAACCAAGCTCTGGAGAAAATTGATGGTTTTACTTCCTGCTGCACTGAATAAAGCTGGTACAAGTAACTTGTTTGCAATTTTACTCACTTGAATTAAGTACTGAAAATGTTCTGCATAGGAACTCAATGAATCATTTTCTTAATTAAAAGACCCCATGGATCCAAATTGACCCGCCATTTCCCTTGCAGGCACTAGTGAGTTGAGATTGCTCCGTGCGCTTTTCATGACTGTTTTCCCAGTACTCTCCTTTTTATCCAGGAGATTTTTGACTGGATGTATCTTTTTCAAATGACTCCAGCCTTACAGCAAAGCATCCCCCTTTTCAAATATGCTGCATACTCCCTGAAATCTTACCCTTCTCTGATTGGATATAAACCCCCTTTTTAAAACCACAGTAAGCTTTTTTCTTACTTGGCCTTCACCTTACTGGCACTTTAGTCTTAAATCCGGTTGTTGCTTTTTCCCGGCCTTCTGATATTCAAAGAATAAGGACCCATAATGCATCTTTCCTTCTTAGGATCTTTACTCGATGTTTTTGAGAAAACAAAATCCCGACTCATTGCCAATTTTCTTCTTGTAATGTGCTAGCTATGTTAGGGGTTACGAGTTTGAAACAAAGAGAAAAGCTGTGGTTTAGACACCTACGGCCGGATTCTACCATTGTGTTGTGCCCGTTTTAAATTGACTTAATGAGCTGCACGCCCAATCTTACCGGCACTTCCCCCTTTACCACCGCATTCGCCCATCCAGAATTGGCGCAAATCAGACATGCTCAATAGAAGTCCGATTCAGGCGCTCTAGTTAGTGAGGAGGTAAGTGCCTCGCATCCGATGGCTCTCCGCTTGAGATCGGTGGTGGTGGGAAGGTGGGTCCGCTGCCACTCTGCTCAAGATCGTTGCGGGGTGAGAAGGGGGGGTTCACTGCCACTCTGCCTGAGATCAGTGGAGGGAAAGGGAGGTCCGCTGCCATTCTGTCTGAGATTAGTGTGGGGGGGGGGGGGGAG
The DNA here is from genome assembly GCF_964213995.1 of Mustelus asterias. NCBI lineage: Eukaryota > Metazoa > Chordata > Chondrichthyes > Carcharhiniformes > Triakidae > Mustelus > Mustelus asterias. The sequence continues at coordinate 49,152,737 of NC_135803.1, forward strand.
GCGATTGGTCTGGATGGCGGGGGGATAAGGGGGTCAATAATGTTTTAGGGTGTGGGCCAACTTCTGTGGGAGCCAGGGGGAGGCATTATTTGGCCTGGGAGGGATGTGGCAGGGGAGCAGCATTCTATGTTTTTTTTTCTGCACATGTGCAGTTAGAGGCGCCGATCAGAGCTGCTGTGTTTTGGGCGCATTAAGCCCCGCCCACAGGCTTCTACAGCCCGATTCGGAATCACTGAAATTTTTGTACACAGAGTGCGTATGGGGACACCTGAGAATGGGTCTAAAAGTCGGATTTGAAACACTCCCAGTTTCAAGTCCAACCCGGACCTTAGATTCAAAATGGTAAAATAGGGCCCTTAGATTCAAACAACCAACAGATTTATGCTAGGAGCTTTTTCCTGTATGGAGCACAAACTGAAACTAAGAATAGGAGACTGTGGAACCCCAAATGACATCACCATCAAATCATGTGACCTGTTCTTAAAGCAATCATGCATTACTTAAATATAAAACAGGTTTATAGTCTCATCTGAAAGATGGCATCTCAGAGAATGCAGCTCCTCTTCAATGCTGCAATGAATTGTCAGCCCAGATTATGCAAGGTTCTAAATTTGGGTTTTCATACTTGGACTTGTATTAAATCGATTATTAGCGTAGCCGTTATGTAAAAGCGACAATGAAGAGATTTAATTGGAAAGCAATTAATATGCTCCAATCTATAATATTCATCCTCACACGATTTTACCAAACCCCCACCACCCGATTCCCACCATAAATAGAAAATGGATTGCTATGAATGAGATTCTCTGCAATTGCAATGGCCAGCAAATTGTAATGTTCAAGCATTGAAAAATCTTATTTGCACAAACCTCAGTTGTGAAGTTAAAGCTGTTCATCACACATTTCATAACAATTTTCATGGGCTTTGCATTTAATCACCACAATGCTTCTCATTTGATTCAAATCCTGTAGTTCATGTGAAAAGAGGTGTATGATTTTTCAGACTTGGTTTTTGTAAGTGATAATTAAAATACACATCCAATAAAAGGAATGAGGTAACCATGGTCTTGCAAGACACTTACTGCGCTTGGAGAAAATAAGAGGAAGCAGCAATGATTCACTTGGAAATATAACATCAGCATCACGTTAAATGCTGAAAGTTCATTACTGCTATTGGTTTCGGTAAAGGGATGAAAAAACAATTTGAAAAAACAGATAGTTGCTGTTATAGAGACTTTGAGAAAGTATATTTCGGTCCTAAGCCTTGTAGAAGTCCCTGATGACTGCTCTTAGTGAGCTCCATCATATTATCACTTCAACTTACTTTACCAGATTGGCAGGCTTGGAGTCAAACAAAGGAATAAGAGAATACAGAGTTAGATTTTCCATCCAGTCATAGCCACTGGTGGAAAATCTAGTTCATTTTTATTATTTATTAGTGTCACAAGTAGGTTTACATTAACACTGCAATGAAGTTACTGTGAAAATCCCCTAGTCGCCACATTCCTGCACCTGTTTGGGTACACTGAGGGAGAATTTATCATAGCCAATGCACCTAACCAGCACGTCTTTCGGACAGTGGGAAAAAACCGGAACAGCTGGAGGAAACCACACAGACATGGGGAGAACATGCAGGCTCCCCACAGACAGCGATCTAAGCCAGAAATTGTGCCCACCAGTACTCAGAGTACTTGTCATGAATGTGATAATTATGTTTAAGTAAACAAAATGCAACTACAGCTCCAAAGACCACAACACAATTTTATATAAAGCAATGATTATATTGCATCTTATGCAATAGTACAGCCAGACAAGTCAACAATTATTAATTTATTGCTATTAACATGGCATATCAGAATAATCATGCTGATGTAAATCTTATCCATCAATATATTGTAATTAGTCCTAGAAGATTAGAATAAAAGTGCAGTACCTCTTTTGTAGCTGTGGTTGCCCCCAAGACTGTGCCCTATGCAGAGAAGAAAAGAATAATGTCACTCGAGAGACTGATTAAGAAAAAAAATTATTGACTGTAAAGCCAAATAATGAACTTCACATTTGCAAAACATGTTCTGATGAAAATTGGAGGATTAACATTCCCCCAGGTTTTGGTGTCTCAAGCAAATGGCATTTCATTTAATGAGAGGGACAGTTGCAATACTATCTTGGATGGAGGGATATTAATGGGCTGGATTTTATGGAGTGACTTTATTACCCGCTTCCTTGACTGAAAAGCTGGCCGTGAGCCTGCTCGCCCAAAAGGCAGCTGCCTCACAGTTATTTCACCCTGGGAACAGCCTTAATTATTTCAGGGTAAAACCACTTCCTCCCCTCCACCCCCTCAATCATGGGTGGAAATCCTACCTTGGAGAGCGACCATCTAATCTGATTGGTTGGCACTTCTGTAATCCAAGCAGCACCAGGTTCAAGCAGTGGTCACTGCTGGGACTACAGATAGTCCCGTAGAGGAAGTGGTGATTAGGCTTGGACTTCAAGCTAAATCCAGGATTTTGGACAGGCCTGATTGGCAGGCCATAGAAAGGAGGTGAAGGCCTGGATTTGAGAGCACAAGACTGTCCAAAAGAACGTTCTGCTCCTCTTTTTGATCTTACTGCAGCCCTTACTGTGAAAACTGCCCAAGCTCCCCATCTCCCCAGCCTTCCCATCACAGTTAAAATAGCGACAAAGGTAGAAGGAGGCCTTTATGTGCCCTCTAATTAGCCACTGAAGGACTTTGATAGGCCCAAGCACAGGCAGGCTTCCTTGCCCACTATAAATGGGAGAGGGGTCAGGGTGAACAAGAGGCCATTTGCTTTACTTCACAAGTACCCCACCTGCCTTCAAATATGTCAGCAAAAGGTTATAAGATCTAGCCCAATGTTTTTCTAAATTTAGATTGAAGCGATGAGAACATTTGCAATGTCATCACTCAACATTCTATAAGCTCAGGAATCAAAGAGATGACAACAAGCTGCAGGACCAATTTTTGGAGCCAGATTTCAACAGTAAACAAGATGAAATAAAACAGGAAATGCCTGAAATACCCAGCAGGTTAGGCAGCATCTAGAGAGAGAAATAGTTAATGTTTCAGGTCAAATGATCTTTCAATAGAACTGGAAAAGGTCAGAGATGTAGCGGGTTTTAATCAAATAGCGAGGCAGGGAAGGGCAAAAGCAAAATACTGCGGATGCTGGAATCTGAAACAAAAACAGGAAAGGCTGGAAATTCCCAGCAGGTCTAACAGCATCTGTGGAGAGGGAACAGAGCAAACCTTTCAAGTTTGTGGTGACTCTTCGTCAGAGCTAAAGAGAACTGGAAATAGGGTGAGATTTATACTGCTGTGTGGGATGGGGGTGGAGCAGTAGGGGCAGGATAGAAGCCTAGTGATAGGTGGAGGTGAGGGAGAGATTGACAAAAAATGTCATGGACAAATGGTCAAAGGGAATGTAAATGGTGCAGGTCATGGCTAAGAAGGATGACGATCATGGCACATTACGAGATCAGAATGGCAGAACAAAGGTAAACAGTGTGACAAAGGACAACCTCTAACAGGTAAGAGATCGTTTTTGTGAGGCATGGTGTTGTGGATGGGTAAGACGGTGTTAAGGGGAAAAAAAAGTGGAAAACAGGATGAAAAAGGGAATGAAAAAAACGTTGAGGCAGAGAAGGGCAAAGGGATGGAGGGGAGGGGAAAAAAAGGGAAAGTCTACGTTAGGGTACAATTTAAGAGAGATTAAATGACAACAAGGATGGTAGATTCCCTTCCCCAAAGGACACTTCTGAATCAGGGAATTTTTAACAAGAATTTCATGGTCCCCTTAATGAGACCAGTTTATTTAATTAATTGAAGCTCCCCAGCTGCTGTGGTGGGATTTGAACACATTTTTTTCTAGGTCATCAATCCAGGCCTCTGGATTACTCGTCCCATAATCTTTTAAAATATCTCTCCCAGTTTCAATATTTCAATCCAGCGCCTCAGATTTTACAAACAAAAAGTATTAATTGATTTAAGGCTGTGTTGTATGTAGCAGTCACATTGATCAAGAAATTAAAAATATATTATACATAAATCATTAAAGTACTAATGTCCAGCTTTGTATATAAAAATCTCAATTTCATTAATTATCCATAAATACCGAGGCCATATGAGGCTTGACACTTAATTAATACATTCCAAATTCAGACCATAGTTTGTCTTTTCCCTTTAAGTCTCTTAATTTGCCATCCATGCCTCTTTTAATTTATAAATTCTTTATGCAATACAATAGATTTTGAGGCAGGCATGGGAACGCTTGCCAACCCTTAATGGTTTTCACTTCAGTGAGGTGCAGTCCATTCAATTGAAAACTGTGCAATTAAAGGAAGGGGGCCAAGATCCTATTAATGCATGTTGAAGCTGTTAAGCTGCTTTTGTCACCAAGAATAGGAAGAGTGAAGGATATCCGAGAGATAAAATAAACCACAAAAGGTTAAACTTGTGCCAGTGAAAAATAGAAGTCATTAGAAACGTCTTATTACATAACAGAGCAGCAACTGATTACATTGTAAATATTTCATCAAGATTAAAACGGCAAAGACCTTCACCACTCCTAGAATCAGCGAAGGGCTAACCAGATAATTATATGCCCGCGGCTGAGTTCTGCTACAACATACACAAGAACCATTCATTGATTAGTACACACCAAGCTGAAATGCTATGCTGGAAAGGGAGCAAAGATCTACTGTTTCTAGTGTGCAGCTGACACTATTGTAACACTAGCCCAGGACGTATAATAGTAATCATGGAAGGTTAGCTGAGGTATCGCAACATGAAATTTGACAAATAATTTAAAATCAGATTTATTACTACGGGAATGAAAAAATATTATGGAATGTGTTTTTGCCAAACTCAGAAAAAGCAGGGTGTAAATTGAATAGGGCCACAATTACATTTTCTGTTGCTCTTGCAGCACAATGAGGTCAGGCAACGAGCTGCAAAGTAGTTTCCAAATCAAAAGGTACCAGCTCAGATCAGCTTTTCCATGCCACCTCTGGCCATTCTAAGCAAATGCAGCAATGGGTGGCAGAGCATTGAGAAATTGGGACCCAGAGGTTGTGTTCCCAACCTTCCTGAAAGAAGAGTCCCCTGCAGAATCATGTATACCACCCCTCAAGTAACCTAGGAGATCATTATGAATTTCCCAACCCCCACCACCACTTGCGAGGATCAGGAATTCCAGGCCTTAACAGAGCGTCTTTGATTTTGGCAGGGCTCGGAACAAGTGTAGGCATCCAAGTGTGGGATGGAAGGAAAGAATACTGGAGAATGGGGGCCTGAAGAGAGAGAGACTGGGAATTTGAGGCTCAAGTGAGTGGTTGGGTGGTGGGGGGGGGGGGGGGGGGGGGGGGGGGGGGGGGGGGGGGGGGGGGGGGGGGTTGCGGGGGGCAGGCATGTGACCATGAGCATGAGCAGCAGCAAGGTGGTAACCGAGAGTGGCGTTGAGGGGGAGCAGCCTGTGAATGGATGATTGAAATTTTGGAACAGGACTGTGGGTAAATAGTGAAAGATTTTTTCCCAGTCGTGTGCTAATGGGGAAACTCAAGAATGAAAAACAAGGATTGTTAGTGGAAGACACAGTGGGGAAGGGAGAAGGAAAGTCCATGAACTGAGAAATAGTAGACAAGTAGTCGGAATTTTCATCACATTTCAACTGAGGCAGAGACAAAAACTTCATGTGAAAGGAAATTATATTATAGATTTGTAAAGGAAGTGGTCCACTTGGTAGTGGAAGTGGGGTTACAGGAGAGAGAGAGAGAGAACACTGGGCCCAAATGGCCTCCTCCACCCTGTACTGTCACTTCTATCATTGAATGAAAACCATCCTCTCTCAAGTCCAGGCCAGGACTGATTTAGAAATGTTGGTGGTGAAGTGATTTTCAGACAATGTGCCGGATGTGAAGGGCCGAAACGCAAAGCCATGTAACGTCTCAGTTTGGTTCAGGTCAATCTGTGCCCCACAGCTTTGACATGTGAAGTCCAAGCACAGATCAGTTCTGACCAAAGTTCCATTTCAAAGTTTTCGCCTTCAAATATAATCAGAATCCACCAAGACAGGCAGAAAGATCAAGCTGGGTAAATCTGGTATTGACTGGGAGAGTCTGCGTGCACTTTTTTAAAGTAAAGTTTATTTATTAGTCACAAGTAAGGCTTACATTAACACTGCAAAGAAGTTACTGTGAAAATCCCCTAGGCGCCACATTCCAGTGCCTGTTCGGGGTCAATGCACCTAACCAGCATGTCTTTCAGACTGTGGGAGGAAACCGGAGCACCCGGAGGAAACCCACGCAGACATGGGGAGAACGTGCAAACTCCACACAAACAGTGACCCGAGCCAGGAATCGAACCCAGGTCCCTGGCGCTGGGAGGCAGCAGTGCTAACCACTGTGCCACCGTGCTGCCCAAGATACAGTGCAAGTGCAAGGGGACTTTTTGACTCAGGTTTCAGGTCAGGGTTGCCAGCTCTAATTTGACACCGCCCCAGAAATTTGATCTGATGATATTTGCCTGCTGTTTGGAAATATTATTACACTGAATATAGTTGAGTGTCTCAGTATCACCATGTCCCAAACAACATTTAATATTTTGTTTTGTGACGGTGAAAACATAATTTATAAATAAAGAACACAAAGGTAATAGTTATGTAATGTGTAAATAAAAACTGCTCGAAATGTTTTGCAGCAATGACCACAATTTGAAGCACTAGGCAGGAACATGTGACCTCATCTCACCCGCCATTCGGTGAGGTGAGGTAGTAAGTTAGGGTGATAGGCGAAAAACGCCTCACCTCCCCTGATCTTACAGGCCTGTTTTGCCTCAGCCAATTTAAATATTAGTGACATCATCAGCATGTCATTGATGAGTCATGGGCACTATTGTCCGGGCTCATTTCAACTTACCTGTTCACCAGCCGTGCTTCTCACTGGCGAGGATCACAGATGGTCTCCACCAGCGTGAGACCAGATGGGGTGACCTCGCCGGTGGGATCAGAGGCCACTGAAACCCTCAAGTGATGGGGGGGCAGGGCCAGGCAGTGCCCATAGGGCAATGCCAGCATGGCACTCCCCACTGGACACCTTGGCACTGCCCACCAGCCACCATTACTGTGGCAGGGGCAGTGCCAAGGGTGTGGGGCCTGTGGGTGTGATTGGGGAGGGACGATTGGCAGGGACGGGGTGGTGGCGATGTCTGTGGGACGAGTGGGACGGTCCCCGTTGTCCATGGGGCAGGTGGGGGGGGAGGGGGGTGCAGCAGATCTCCCAGTCTATTGGCGCCCCGAGAGCTCAGCATTTGGCTTCCCTAGCGAGCTCAGGCTCCGTCCTCCCTCCTCCCCTGCAGGCGAGAATTGCATCCTGGCACTTTTATTGCATTAAGTGCTATAAGATTGCGATTTGCAGCTCACTGAATAAAACCGGCGCAAACTGGCACATTTGCTTTCGGGAATCTTCGTCTTCCAGGTTGTCACCAAGCAGGCTGAACTGCCAATCGCATTGAAAGATTGTCAGACGATGAAGCAGGAAGTAAAAGCACTAATTACAATTCATTTTTAAAGTCACTTTCCAAACAACAAAATAAAGATTGGAACATACACATGGGGTTATGGGAGAAGTTGAAGCATCATAAACTCAAAAAAAGTCCACAATTTCATTACAGTGGAGAATTTTGACATTCCAGGAATTTAAAATTGATTTTCAGGACCAGAGAGAGGTTGTACAGCAATAATTATGAACTTAACATTAAAACTGGCAAGGCTTGCTTTTAAAGAGTTTTTACAGTGAGGTTAGATATTGTAAAAGTGTAAGTTCAGATCAATTCAAATGACTTCAATTATTTCCACCAGCAAACACTTAAACCATGTATCCAATGGAGGAACAAAGAATTACTGAGCAGAACTTCTGGATTTCTGCTTTAAACTGCACATTCTTGAACACCAGTAGTTGCTGTCAGTTTTACAGGGTAGTGGTGAGTGTTGACAGTTTTGCCATTGTTGCAACTGCAAAAATTCAGGCCCAAGGTGTGGTGGACTTCAGTTGTGCTTTTGTCCTACCTGGACCACCGTTGTGTGTTTGTTATGCCTGGACACATCCCCTGCCGGCTCGGCTCCTCCCCTTGTCACCTAGTATAAAGGTGGCTGTCTCCTCCCCCTTGTTCAGTTCGGGTCGGTTACCTGTTGGGATGTGCTCCTGATTCTGTTATGAATAAAAGCCTACAGTTGTATTGGCACACAAGTAGTCTTTTGCCTAATTGATAGCGCATCACAAGGATAATGGCACGGATCATAGAACTGTCCCTCTCCCCTTCAGTTACTTCAGTTCTCTCTCTAGGTTTGTGTTACTCTCTCTCTTTGCAGTTACTCTTGCAGGACTCACAGAAATACCGTTGGATTTGGTTGTCCCTGACAGTGACATACTCACCACCAGCAGTAAAGCTGAATAAAGAATGAACTGCAGGGCTTAGAAAATACAAGTTTGGTTTTAAGTTGCAACAGTCAGCAAATAGCACACGTGCAAACCACTCAGACAGGAAATGTGTCTTTGCGTTGGCTGTTAAAATACCTATTCCAATAGACTCTTGGATATTTCCCTCCAGATTTCAGGGTAAATAACAGCAAGTTAAAATAAAATCACGGAGCATTATTTTCTGACCCTTCCCACTGCCCACCAGTGGGATCATTCGGTCCTGCCAAAGGTGACCCCTCCCCCCCCAACCCAATGGTGGGTTCTCCAGCGGCAGGATGGGCAAGTCACAGAAAGTGCCACAGACATCGACAGGACCAAAGATTCCGCCATGTGGCCAATGGCAAGCTGCCTCTGCCATCAGAAAACACGATGTGGAGATGCCGGCGTTGGACTGGGGTAAGCACAGTAAGAAGTCTCACAACACCAGGTTAAAGTCCAACAGGTTTATTTGGTAGCAAATACCATAAGCTTTCGGAGCAATGCTCCTTTGTCAGATGGAGTGGTCTCTGTTCTCAAACAGGGCACAGACACAGAAATCAAATTACAGAATACTGATTAGAATGCAAATCTCTACAGCCAGCCAGGTCTTAAATGCACAGACAATGTGGGTGGAGGGAGCATCATCTTCACTAGTTCTTTTCATATCAGCTTAAATCCGTGTCCTCTGAGCCTCGACCTTTTTGACAATGGGAACAGTTTTTCTACATCAACTCTGTCAACACCCATGATCTTGAGCATGGGTGTTGACATCAAATCTCCTCTCAGCCTTCTCTTGTAGGGAGAACAGCCACATATTTTCCAATCTATCCACACAGTTTAAGTCCTTTATCCCTGGAACCACTATTGCATATTTTTTCTGCACCTTTTCACAGTTATGAGCATTACTAGTCAGAAATAATTGGATTATTACATTCCTTATCAGTTAACTTTAGACTACCATTGTTGTTTGCTATGGGGGAAATCTGAGCATGATCTCTTTACCATCAGTGTAACTTCAGGGAGTTACAATTAGTTCCTGGAAGAATTAAAATTGCTTCCACCTCTGCAAATTGGCCCCTCCACCTTAGATAGCCCATCCCCACATCCTCTGGTTGGTTTCCTCGCTTCCTTTCCCTCAGTTGCCCTGTTTCCCTGTCTTTCATTCTCACTTAAAGACAGAGGACCTAAACATTTTGAGGGAAATGCAATAGCATTTATGGAAGCCATTGGGCGGCATGGTGGCACAGTGGTTAGCACTGCTGCCTCACAGTGCCAGGGACCCAGGTTTGATTCCCGGCTTGGATCACTGTCTGTGTGGAGTTTGCACATTCTCCCTGCGTGGATTTCCTCTGGGTGCTCCAGTTTCCTCCCACAGTCTGAAAGACATGCTGGTTAGGTGCATTGACCCGAACAGGCGCCGGAGTGTGGCGACGAGGGGAATTTCACAGCAACTTCATTGCAGTGTTAATGTAAGCCTTACTTGTGACTAATAAAAAAAACTTTCACTTTTAACTTTACGATGCCATGAGCTCAGGCCTCACACAGTCATGTTGTTGGAATATCTCATTAGCAAACATTCAGGGATGCCTCAAGCCAGAGTTGGAAGCCCTTCCCAGATGCATAAACTCAAAATTCAGGTTTGATCAGATTCAGCTTCATCCTCCCATCTCTGAGAAACACACTGGATGTGTGCACATTGAATTTGAAACGTGGCATTATTGTGTTCATATAGTGTTCATTCACTGTGAACAGTAATGTAAATACAAACTCATACTGACCCAAACCAAAGAACCTTCCGTGACGTCCTATAAACTGGTGGCTGCAGGTAAATTTTCTTTTTAAAACATACAAATCTTAACTGAGCCAATGTGCAACCATGGTAACGGGCCCTGCGGAAACCCATTGCAAACCTTATAAACCATACCAGTCTCAGGATTGTAGAGTGACTAATAAATCCATTCTGGCAACTTTCCCACAGGATATCATCCCTCAAATTGCTGAGTAAAGTCGAGGAAAGAAAACCAAGCCAGCAGTGTTTAAAATGAGCTAGCAATTTGAATTTAATTGTTATAGTGGAATGCAAAACCCTCAGATTTATGGCCTCATATTTTAAACAGTCCTGCCTCCAATTATCACTGAACAGAGGGATAAGAATATTGCAATTGAGCAACCGAACATCATTTAATTTTTTAATTTGGCCTTAAGGTTAGCATTCCTAGCCATACTAGCTACACCACCTGTTATTAGGCTCCCCTACACCTCTCTGCCATCTGTCAATAGCAAGGCCTTAACATTGAACAATCAGAAAAGAAAATGAGGCCCCTGGTCAGTCAGCTACTTATAGTTAAAGCTGAATAATTGGGCGGCAAGGTGGCACAGTGGTTAGCACTGCTGCCTCACAGCGCCAGGGACCCGGGTTCAATTCCCAGTTTGGGTCACTGTCTGTGTGGAGTTTGCATGTTCTCCCCCGTGTCTGCGTGGGTTTCCTCCGGGTGCTCAGGTTTCCTCCCACAGTCCAAAGATGTGCGGGTTAGGTTGATTGGCCATGCTAAATTGATCCTAGTTTTGGGGAGATTAACAGGGTAAATATGTGGGATTACGGGGATAGGGTGGATTTGTTGTCAGTGCAGGCTCGATGGGCCGAATGGCCTCCTTCTGTACTGTAAGGATTCTATGATTCTAATAATTCTTCTGATGACCTGGTAGACGCCACTAACATTTAAAAAGTTATTCCCAGGGAATAACTCAAAGGATCGCCCAAGAAGATTTCATGCTAGGACTTTTACTGTAACAAATACACCAAATCATCACAGCTGCCAAAGTAGTAGTTAGTCGAATGCACTAAAACACAGAAAAGGTATTCCCTACAACTTCTTAATTCAACCGAAAACCCCATGCCACTTTATATCATACATTCCGCTTTCAGCGGAACTGCAATCTTGTGTTTAACATTCCCAGCTGATTCAGGCTTTAAAAAGGATCTCTTTTTCCTGCACTACCAAGGTGAATCTTCCCGTCCTTAAACAAAAAAACTTTTATTCAATTCTTCTGAGCATAACCAAATGGACTGCCTGCAGCAAGGTACCCCCTGGTGATTCTGTAGTTTAACTCCTTCACAATTGTTTTCCTTTGAACTAATAATCCATCCTTGCCAACAGCTTGCCTGGTGGTTAAACCAAAAATCAGTCATTTTCTCTTGCTTGGCATACCCATCGAGTGTCTTCTTCCTCCATATTCCTGTGTCTGACAAGCCTGTAAATAGCAAGAACAGTTACTTCCGGGGCGGCACGGTGACACAGTGGTTAGCATTGCTGCCTCAGAGCACCAGGGACCCGGGTTCGATTCCCAGCTTGGGTCACTGTCTGTGTGGAGTTTGCACGTTCTCCCCGTGTCTGTGTGGGTTTTCTCCGGGTGCTCCAGTTTCTTCCCACATTCTGAAAGACGTGCTGGTTAGGTGCATTGACCCGAACAGGTGCCGGAGTGTGGCGAGTAGGAGAATTTCACAGTAACTTCATTGCAGTGTTAATATAAACCTTACTTGAGACTAATAAATAAACTTTAAAAAAAACTTTTCCTCTTTTGCATACAGGCGTTAAACATGGCACTTTCCCTTCCAGCAGTTTTAACCCAGTTCTCATGGTGACCAGATCACATGGCTTTTTGTCATTCACATCCTCCTCTCCATTTTACCATTAATTAAAGAAGACAGTCTTTTAAGCTCCAACGGTCATAACAATACATCAAAAAATTTAAATACTTGGTCAGTGGTGTTCATTTAACAAACTCCCTCTGGGATGAGCCTGTTTAATGCATTTGCCTTTTAATGTTGCAAAGTCTCTTTCAATCTGCACCTCATCCTTATCACCAGGCCCCATGGCTTCATTTTTCCAATTTATGCAAGTATTCAATTTTATTTATTTCTTGAACCAGGGATTACAGTTTTTCAAGAGAATGCCTTGTGATATGACCGATATGGTTCTAGCACAAATATTGCACTGATAAACCATCCACACTACCATTCAGTTCAGCTGGAATTGTGTTTTCAGTGACAAGAACTGCATTATTTGGTTAGAAAAATGTCCCTGCAAGCAACACATGGAAATTAATGAGACTTGTTGCACAATATTGCTGTGCGTCGCATCATTTTCTCCGTGATCATGCATACTGAGATTTAGTAACAACTGAAGAAGAAACAGCTTTGCTCCTGTCTGTGCTCCTGCATTGTTTGGTAGTTTTATGGATTACTTGGTTTAAACATGCTATGTAGCCAAAATGGTGTTGATCACAGCAAGGAAGATCAGTACTTTTATGTTGTGGAATTGTTAATCATTAGTGCAAAATATTAAACTCTTCTCAAAGCTCAAGATAGATATTGTTTTGAGAAAACTGGTATTGAAAACAACCATCATGACAAGTGTCTGCCACTAAGAATAACAATCAAGCTCTTAAAGTCTCTTTACAATCAATGATGTTCCATTGCTGCCTGTTCAGCCTTGAATTCCACTGGCAAGACATCAAGCAGCAGGGAGAGAGCAATGCAATGAAACAAAAACACTGGAAGAAAAAGAGGCTTGATTTTGCTCATTTGTGTGTGAGGATTCTTCATTCACCCTGCTGACAGGAGGTGCCAGGAATGATTAATTCATTAGCAACTAAACTTGCCCCGACTTTGCATGGCTTCTGCCCATTTTTATTTCACGCAGTGCCAGAGGTCTGCATACTCTGTGACAGAGAACGTCATCTGTGAAAATCATGACAAACAAGGCAGCAAGGCCAGTCTTTGCAAAAATAACAAGTGCAAAACTGAGTGATGACAGGACACAGTCACCTAAACAGAGTGTGACCAGTAAGCCATGTACTTGGAAGCAGCTTTCTTTGTTGCATCATGTACTTTGAAGTTCTTTAACATCCGTGAAGAGCAGCCTCAAGGTAATTTGCCAGTACCTTCAAGTCACAGACTTCTACAGAGAACAAAGGCCAGTGAAAATAAGATCCTCTATCCACTGAATGGGTAATAAAGAATTCTCCGGAACCACCATTTTATTATGCTCCAGCAATTACCTGCCATCTGATCCAGAGCTTCATTGAACAGAAATGTTTTTCCCTCTTATGAATACACTACTTTTCCCAGAATTAGTTACTATTCCATGACCTGTCAGTAATAGAAAACAAATGTAATGATTTAAAATGTTAAAAGGGTAATTGGGGATACCAGATATTAGCCAACTTCTGTAACTAAACTGAAAGGAATCTGGGGTAGTCTCAATTCAACTAGTTACAGTCATATTAAAGTTTATTCATTAGTCACAAGTAGGCTTACATTGACACTGCAATGAAGGTACTGTGAAAATCCCCTAGTCACCACACTCCAGCACCTGTTCAAGTACACTGAGGGAGAATTTAGCATGGCCAATGCACCTAACAAACACATCTTTCGGACTGTGGGAGGAGACCGGGGCACAAGGAGCAAACTCACATAGACATGGGGAGAATGTGCAGACTCCGCACAGTGACCCGAGCTAGGAATCGAACCTGGGTCCCTGACATTGTGAGGCAGTACTGCTAACCACTGTGCCACTATGCTAATGCAATACCTTATATAACAAGCCCAAAGCACAACACTCCGATGATTTGAGCATAAATTAGCTACATTATTTTGACTTATGCTGGAAACGTAGAAATGCTAAAAAGGTGCAGTTGGGATAATTCCTCCAAGGCCAAAGTACATTTTCTCCAGTATAGTCGAAAGAACTTTAATCATAACCCAATTGCGAATTCAAAATGTTTGATGCTGATACCAAGTACCTCGGTTGTACAGCAGCTCTTATACAGCATTCAGGAAAAAACCTTACCCTGCAAATAATTCAAAAGTACAACTACTATTGATGCTGAGGTATTGTAGCTGTTTGAAACTCACTTTTTACACTGTGCCAAGGAAGGAAACTTTCCAAAAGAGTTAGGCAAAAATGTTGAGCAAAGGCTAGGATGCTGGGGCTACACAAGCTCAGAAACTGACCCTGCAATGTATTTTGACCCTTTCACCACTGGGTGATTTCAAACATTCAATGGGAGATAGCAGAACTCTTTTTGGGAAATGGGGGAAAATCCTGTTGACTTCAATTGGATTAATTATAAACTTGGTTAGATTTTGACTATGCAAACAAGGGCAGCTAGGTGGTCACCCTGCCTTTTTGCAAATGGGTTCAGGTCCAAGGTCTCATGCTCAGAGTTATAAGCTGTGGAAAACAGCAGAAATGGGAAATGTTGGTGATGATGGAAGAAGAGCAAGAACTTAAAGGGACAATCGTTGCTTAAAGGTTGAGGATTCTTTGGGAAGGAGAATTGTGCATCCTTTAAGCTCCCAATGAAGGCAATGGGGAATCACTTCATTCATTATTTTCCATATTGCTCAGTGAAATAGAAAATGGGAAACATTTTAAATTTCATAGTGGTTTTCTCTATGTCCTTCCCACATCCGAGCCCATCACCATAACAATGTGAATCACATGGGCCGTGTATCTAGATAGAGATGAATAGCTATCCTTGAAACCCCAACTCTCTTTCATCTCGGAACTAAATGGATAGCTTAAAGCACAAAGGTTTACAATCTGACATTCTCAACACTTCTAGGACTTGAGGCTCACTATCTCTCCAACCATAAATATGTTGCACAACAATCAAAACCTTCCTTTAACCTCTAATAATCAAACCACAACAGCTTGTTGTCATGGCAAGTGTCAGAACATGTTAAATGCCTCCCTTCATTGTACACTAAATTGAGGACAGAGCCCCAAAACATAACCGTATAACATCATAATGGTAACATTATTCAAACTAACCAAATACATATAGATAATGGGGTGTCATTTTATAATTTAGTTGAAAGTCATTAGACTAAATATATATTGTTGATCCAGCATATATTAAATTGAAAGATTAGAAGAGTTGTTTTAGATTAATGCAGTCCGCAGTAGAACTAGAAATATTCTGTAGGTTTTAAAGTGCATGTTTTGAAAACATCCTCCAAATAGCGTTTTTATACCAGATTTTTCATGAACACTGCACTACTGAACATCTCCCAAACCATCTTTAAATACTCCACAAGGTTTATAATTTTCAAAACCAACCTAAGTTGTACTGAACTGAGCCAGTCACAACTGCATTGTGTCTCCCATCCCTTCTTGCAATACCTCACAATTCCTTGAAATCCAGAACACACTGGCAACTGCACTGAAAAATGAGGCTGATTCTGGTTCTGATTCCACTTTCTAAATGTAGATGTTGCTATGCAAATAAGCTTTCCCATCTTCTCAGTTCACTTACGCAAAAGGTTATAGGAAGTATTAAGTCAAAGAATGTCAGTGTTCTGGCACCCGAACTGTCCTTTTCTTCACAAGTACAGCAATATAGAAGTAATCAGTCCCTCATGCGTGTTAATTACACGAGCTTTTGTTTCATACACATTGCCCTCAGAGTTCAACCATTATACTGTACTATAACATCCTGCTCCACGATCAGTCTCTCACTGATTGAAGTAGATCACTCATCTGATAGAATACATTTTTGTTTCTTACTGTTGTTGCTTTAGAAACTGCACAATATCTTTCTTCTCTTGGTATTTTTTCCCCCCTAAGTGCCCTATTCTCCTTTGCTAATGGGCTTCTGGTGCATGAAATGAGACTCTACCTGGCAGGCTGACCTTGTGGAGCAAGGTAACACATCCAAGTGGAAGCTATTATTTAAAACACAATTTAAGATGATCTGTCAGGCTGTATCAGTGGGGGAATATAATTAGAACTAGACTTGGAGGAATGTTGATAGCATTTAAAAAAAGCATCAACTACCTTTCAGTAGACAGCAACATAGCAAGACCACTTTAGATCATACTGTGATTGTTTACTATTTGCATTTCATTGCAAGACACCATTTTAAATAGTTACTTTCATCAAATACTCCACTACCACCTTTCACAAAAATAACTGAATATCCAGGGAATTTCAGTGCCAAGTGTTCATTAGGCTTTATGAGCCATCAATGTGTTCGTTCAATCAAGAATGCTATTCCGAGATCAATGGGAAAATGATGCTCCAAAGCTGGATATTTGACCAGGTGATTTCTCTATGTATGGATTTGAACTTTTTGGGGGGAAAAATGGTCCTTTAAAGTTGGTTTCAAGGTAATGAAAGCTTGGAGTCATGTGGCGACAGTATTCAGTTAGCTCATATGAAGGGAAATCTGATCTGGCTTACACGCGACTCCAGACAATGCAATGTGGGTGACTCTTAACTGCTTTCTGCAACAGCGTAGACCATAACAGGAACATCAAAAAAGGATAAAACCTGACAGAGCACCCAGCATCAAACTAGGCACTGGAAATGAAAATGTCAGGCCCTGCATCGTCAACCCTGCAAAATCCTCCTTATTAACATCTGGGGACTTGTGCCAAAATTGGGAGCGCTGCCTCACAGATCAGATTAGTGACATCTTGAGCAAAGAGTCATACTTTACAAATAATTCATCCTACTCTTCCATCACCACCCCTGGGTGTCTCCTGCCCCACTGGCAGAAGACAGATCCACCACAGGTGGCAGCACAGTGGTATACAATCAGGCGAGAGTTGTCTTGGGAGTCTTCAAATAAAGCTCTAGATCCCATGATGTCTGATGACAGGAGGTCAAACATGTGCATGCATACTCTTCCATGTTTAATACCACTTGACAGAAGTATGGAGGGTTGCATGAGTGCAGGGTGGACGCTGTGTTGGGAACCTCAATATCCACCACCAAGAGTGGCATGATGGCTCTACTACTGACCAAGCTAGCCACGTCCTCAAGGACTCATCTTCCAGGCCAAACCTGCACCAGGTAGTGAGGGAACCAACAAGAGGAAGAAATCTATTTGACCTCTTCCTCACCAATCTGCTGTCACAGATGCCTCTGTCCAGAACAGTATTGGTAGGAGTGACAAGCACACAAACCTTGTGGAGACAAAGTCTTGCCTTCATACTTAAGGATACCAAGCATTGTGTTGTGTGGCACTACCACTATGCTAAATGGGATAGACTCAGAGGAGGTGGCTCCAGAAATATTTCCATCCTCAATGATGGGGAACCCAGCACATTAACACAAAGGATAAGGCTGAAGTGTTTGCAACCATCACCTGCAATCATCACCAGCCAGAGGTGTTGAGTGTATGATCCATCTAGACCTCTCCCCAAGGTCCCCAGCAGAACAGATGTCAGTCTTCAACTTACTCGATTCACTTCGTGTGACAAGGAAATGACTGAAGGTCCTGGATACAGCCAAGCCCATGAGCCCTGACAACATCCCAGCAATCATGCTGAAGATCGGTGCTCCAGAACAAGCCAACACCTGTAGCCAAGTTGTCCCAGTGCAGATACAACACCGGCACCTACTTGACAACGTGGAAAATTGCACAGGCACATCCTGTTCACAGCAAAGAAAAAACAGGACAATTAGAACTCGAGAAACTTTGGTCAAAATTTATATTCAATTGCCTGTAATCATAAAAGAAAAACAAAGAAGAGACGGAGTGTCGTTTTAAATAAACTCCATCCACAGGGGAATGGAAAAAAATATGCAAAAAGGGTAAAATTTGTGCTTTAACATCTTAAATTGAAAATGGAGTATTAAAGAAATATTTTAGTTCCATGCAGGGTTAAGTAAAAGATTACCCTGCTATTGGAGTAAATTCAATACAATAGGTTTATTTTGGTATCGCATAACTTTTGGTCTCGGGAGAGTATAATGTTCCTGAATCGGTCCGTAATTTAAGGATAAATGTGTTTTAATTGAGAAATCTACTAAATTAGCCAATTTTCTACCTGAACACTTATACAAGTAAATGTCAGTTGTGTTATCAATTAATTGGAATACTTGAGCAGAGGTTAAATGCTTACCCAGTGGGTGTCACCAGAGTTTACTCTCTCACATTTCCCAGTAGCTAGGTTAACAGCAAGAATAGAAATGTGGAGAAGGATTAATCTGCTTCAGTCTCATTTCAGGGCATTGGTCAGCAACTTGAAGTCAAAGGAATGGAGAAACAAAACAGGAGTCAAAAATAACCATTTGCTGCTTAGCTCTTGCGTTTGTATGCAAGAATAAGTTCAGTTTACATCAAACATATTGTGTGTAAATCAACTTGCATTACAATTCAGCATGAAAATTTTGATTAACAAGTCACCAAGAAAAATTAATCCGTGCCTGGGTGCAACGTGGTGAAATATCAGCCTTGAATTTCCAATTTAAAATGCTTTTGAGGTTCAAATTCTTGGGAAAAAAATGATTTTATGGTAGTATGCATTACCAATCTGGAAGGGAGAACACATACAGAAGCATAAAATGAGTTCATTGTTATCGATTTCTTTTCATGTCATTTTTTGCCTGTCCATAAGTCTACAACTAACCAAAATGATGTTGCTGCTACGGCCCCTGGAATTCTCAACAGAAAGCTTTCAAGGCTGGGAATTTTACCAGCACACGTTAAAATCAAAGCAAATCAAAGTATCAACAAATCACATCAAGGGGAAATATTTTTGTCTGAAATACTCACTGTTAAATATGGAAGGATACTCATAAAAACCCCTTGCTAAATGAAAATGACAGAAACCATGCAAATTCTCCTCAAAACATCACATCTAGGATGCTAAATGTCAAACTTTATTTACTTTGAATATGCTACTGTAATACTGATTTTATATATCCCAGTCTTTAAAAATTGTTTCAAGATAACCTATCAGTTTAAGTCATGTTCAGCTACAACTTGATTTAATCTGTTCCAATTTTTTTTCATTTCTGTTTGACAGTTTGAAAAATTTAGTGCCAAAAGGTCAATAATACATCAAAACTGAACCATTTCTATGGAGACAACTCATTTCCATCTTCACTGTAGAGTATGATCAACAAGGCTATGAAATATCCACTATTATTGCTTCACAATAGTACAATCAATACTAATTCTAGTACTATTGAATTCTTTAATGAGCCAACACAGGAGGTTGGTCAGGGTAATTAAGTAGATGCTCCATATCTGGACTTTCGGAAGGCAAAGTTCCAGACAAAAGATTTATGAAGGATCACGTAGAATTAAAGTGAAAGTGGTGATATAGAAACACAGAATTAGTTTAGTGGCAGGAAGGAGGGTGATGGTATTAGGGTATTATTCGGGAATATAAGGGTTAATGTGGAGCTGGGGAAACACATGGGAAGGAAATGGCCGAGTGGTATTATCATTAGACTATTAATCCAGAAATTCAGCTAATGTGCTGGGGACAGGAATTCAAATCTTGCCACGCTAGATGGTGGAATTTGAATTCCATAAAAAAATATCTGGAATTAGGAATCTACTGATGACCATGAAACCATTGTTGATTGTTGGAAAAACCCATCTGGTTCACTGATGCCCTTTAGGGAAGGAAATCTGCTGTCTTTTCCTGGTCTGGCCTACATGCAACTCCAGAGCCATGGCAATGTGGTTGACTCTCAACTGCCCTCGGGTAACTAGGGATGGGTGATAAATGCTGGCCAGCCAGTGATGCCTATGTGCCACGAATGAATAAAAGAAAACATGCAGAGTGTCACATGACAGTAGTAAAGAGTAGTAGGGAGTCAGCATAAAGATAGCACCTGGGCAGAACTATATCCTGTCTATATGTATACAGTTGTGTGCAATTAATAAATGGTTGTTGTGCAACAATACAAGTCTCTGGACCTCTTCTTGAAACAACAAACAACTTTATAACA
Organism: Mustelus asterias; assembly: GCF_964213995.1. Lineage (NCBI taxonomy): Eukaryota > Metazoa > Chordata > Chondrichthyes > Carcharhiniformes > Triakidae > Mustelus > Mustelus asterias. The sequence continues at coordinate 49,172,974 of NC_135803.1, forward strand.
TGGTCGCAGCAGGTAGAGGATACCCAAATCCCCAAGAATGAAGTAAAGAAATTATAGTCTGTCCAGAGAGTATTGTGTCCAACTGGTAGACCTTAAATACACAGCTGGAGATCACCCAAGAAGCTCCATAAGTGTGGAGGCTAAAGGCAGAAGAAGATCCACTGTGTAGAATCAGAGAACTCTACCAGAGCATGTGGTGGACTGCAGCAAGATCTGATCAAAAGCAGAGGAAGAAGGACCTAGCCAGATTGCAAATGATGAGCAAACTCAAAAAAACCCTGAAATAAACGTTTAAAATTTGGTGCAATAATCAGGCAGCACTGGCAGACTGCTGGCTTTAACAAGCTTACCTTGAAGAACAATGCAGCCCAGATCCAGAGTCAGTACCATAACAGTGCGATCATGTGAGAGCAAAAATAAAGCTTTTGAAAAGAAGTCAGAGGAAAAATAAAAATCGACTTGGAGAATTTAAGCAATTCTTCAAACTTCGGAAAGCAATTACCTAGTCAAAATGATTTGCTCAAAAGATTTTTTACAGGAATGTCGGTGTTTAAAACTGCCTGGAGCCCACCAAATCCCAACAAGTGCAAGGAGAAAAAAAAAGACATTGCTGCATCATTTAAAAAAAATAAAAGCTGTACTCTGCTGTACTGAGAATAGTCATGGATGGTAAATCAACACTAACTATCAAGGCCAACTGCAGTAGATGAAAAGGTCAGACTAGGCACCGAATTGGGCTTTATACAGATGAAGATTTAAGATACATGATTGCATTAGGCTTGAATAAGAAAACAAAGGCTTAACAAGTGAAGACACTATTGTATGCAGTCAGTACAAAAGTCCAAAAGCCTAGGGAACCAGTAGACTCTTATGAGTTATACCGATTGGCTGTGATTATGGTGACCTTAAGTTAAAGCTTATTAGAGACCAGATAATAATGGGAGTGGCTGGTGATACTTCTGTTGTACCCCAATCTAAAGAATATCTGACCTGGAAAAGCCATCCAAATTGGAAGTCCACCAGCAAAACCGATGCATTTTTCGTGTGAAGTTAAACCGTGATATAGAGCAACCCCAACAGTCCAGCTCATAAAGCAATAACAGAGCAAGGAAAATAATACCCAAAGCAAATCACAATTTGGTGACAGACCATATCAGCGCTGTGGCACCTGAAGACCTCACAGACACGAGCAGAGTCCAATCACTGTGCAGTTCTTTCACTGAAATAGCCTGGGATATTTTGGAAAGATTAAGTTCAAAACCTCAAGATGTGCAAAGGGTCTGAAATGAGATAGATGAGCCCACCAAGAAGCCCAACAATGCTTCTTGAGAGAAATTAAGGATCCCAGATTCACACTTTGGAATGCTGACAGATCATGGTTACCTCCATGAATTTCAATTTAGACACAGGAGACAGTATGACAATCCTGGTGGCTCAGGAACTTCAGCATGGTATGGTCCTGGAGGATCCCAACTACCGGTCACGATTCAAGAGCCTCGTCAACATTCGCTGTCCGGTCGCCCAGGTGAAAAATGGGAAATTGTAAGGTACGGTGGAGGTGTCTGTGGAACCAATCCCCTGACAAGAGTCAGTGATTCATAATATGGAAGGAAGGAAATGTGAGCAAAATGGTTTCACACAGGTTTACTTAAACGGATCAACACTGCAGTTTTCATAGAGATGGGGATGTGAGAAGGCAAATTAAATCGATTGATAAGAGGCGAAATGATCCGCTCTCAGTTTCTGGGTGTCAGTCTCTGTCTCAGTTGGGAGTTGAGTGAACAAGGTGCGGTTTGATGAGCAACTCCAGGACATGCAACCCAACACTGTAGATGTGCTACCCTGTTGGAGGTGTCATATTTTGGAGACCCTGTCAAACTATTCATGGGACAGGCAAACATCTGGCATACTTGTAAAGAACTGAGAACTCTCCCAATGTCCTGGACCAACACACTGTCCCCACCAACATGAACAGAAACTTCCCATCCTGTCAAATCTCATTAGCTGTTTGTGGGACTTTGCTGTGAACAGATTGGCTACAGTGTTTTGACTAAAACAGTGTCGGATCATCTTCAGAAACTCTGACGGTCTGTGAAACTGTTCGGATCCTCCTGTGACCAGAAAGGTTCTTTGTCATACCTTTCTTCTTTCCGCCTCTGGTCTCTGATACTGGGAATGGTGGGCTCCATCCTGAGGAAATCTCCCTGACCTGCCCTTCAGGACAGTGCCCAACTCTGTACAGACTAGGGAGTGGAAGGGAGGGGTGGTATTTTACTAATACAAACTAATTTCACTGTGCGATCCAGCATCAGTAATAATCGACAGACTCCACTTCATGTTTTCTCAATCGCTCCCCCTCCCTCTGTCTGCAAAAACCAGCAATAAATTCATTCTTCAATTTTAAATTTTTTTTAGATACATTGGACACCAGCAGCAGGGCTAGACCAATGTGTTGTGAGGGCGACCCTACTGGAATTAATGATGTGTCAGGCACTGATGAGATGCCACATCAACAAAGGTAAAAGTGACAGATTGCCAGCAGCCCAGGCGCTGCAAGTTCTCACTGAATTAAACCTTCATTCCTGGGAAACAGGTTCTTTTTGATTGCTTCAGCCCCCTAACCCCTGACCTTGTATTACTGCTGTCCAAATAATAGGCTAATCAGAGATAAAACTTACTGCATTGATCATATCTTGTTCCTCCTTCGGATCAGTTTGGCCCAGGTCAAGCTGTTTGGAGGTAGAAAGAAGCTTGGAAATAGAATGAGGCTTGGAAAAGATGCAGGAAATAGAAAGGGAAGATCACTGCTGAGAATCTCGGAAAGTTCAGAATAACATGTTCAGAATAGGATAAGGCATGCCAAGGTATAGCATGGGGTTAGATACAAAGGAAAATGCCCTCTACACCATTCCGTGAAACACTCTCAGGGCAGATACAGCAAGGGTTGGATACAGTTAAACTCCCTCCAGATTGTCCCTAGCTCCTTTATAGAGAACTGAAAATTATTCTCTTTGGTCAGGCCAGCTAAACTTCCAGATGAGCACCAACATACTAAACAAACAAAAGATTCAGAAGAGAAGGAGCAGCAACAGAAGCCTGAGCCTGAACCTCAGAGTAAAACAGATGCTGTCACAGAACCAGTAAAAATTACAGCAACAAAGCTGAAGCTTCAAGCTCACAGGCACAACAAGAAGCTGATCCTGGAGCAGGAGAGAAGCGATTGCCAACTCACCAAGAGAAAACTCAAGGAGGCACGAGTGCACATGAAGAAACAGAGTGCAACATTAGAAGCTAAAACTGTAAGTTGAGCTCAAGGATGAGGAAATGTACAAACTTAAAGGGCGGCACAGTGGTTGGCACTGCTGCCTCACAGCGCTAGGGATGTGGGTTCAATTCCGGCCTCGGGTCACTGTCTGTGTGGAGTTTGCACATTCTCCCCATGTCTGCTTGGGTTTCCTCCGAGTGCTCGGGTTTCCTCCCACAGTCCAAAGATGTGCAGGTTAGATTGATTGGCCATGCTAAATTGACCCTAGTGTCAGGGGATTAACAGGGTAAATATGTGGGGTTACAGCAATAGGGCCTGGGTGGAATTGTGGCTAGTGCAGACTCGATGGCTGAATGGCCTCCTTGGGCACTGTCGGAATTCTATAAAAAGGAGATAAACCTTCAACTTCAAGGAAGGACATGATGGACCCTATTGAAAAAATAAAATCTGTGTCCATTCCATGAATGAATGGACAGAGTGAACATGCAATCTGGAAGAAGGGTTAAGCCCATGGTATCCAACCAGGGAAGACAGATTTTTAAAAAGAAAAATGCCATACTTAAGGAGTGCAAGAAAAAATCAGATATTGACACTGAGGATTTGATACACCAAGTCCTATAACCCCAGACCAACAAAGTCAGCCTAAAACAGTTGAGACAACCACTCTGCCAAACTTGAAAAGAACAAGATCTGGAAACACCATAAAGTCTCCAGAAGGAAAACGCTGGAAAATCTCAGCAGGTCTGGCAACATCTGTAAGGAGAGAAAAGAGCTGACGTCGAGTCCAGATGACCTTTTGTCAAAGCTAAAAGGCATAGAAAGTGGGAGATATTTATACTGCAGGGTGAGGGAATGAAGAATGAGTCATAGCCACAGAAACCAGAGGAAAAGACTGCTAATGGCTGCCCACAGAGAGAATAGTGTGAATGGCCAAATGGCAGAGAAGCTAAAATGAGAGGGCGAACTTTGACAGATGAAGATGTGTTGGGGGGGGGGGGGGGGGGGGAGGGAGAGCAGGATGGATGGGACAGAGATAAAATTTAGAAAAGGGGAAGCAAATGGAGAGAAAAGGGCAGGGGGATAAAGTAGAGGGAAAGAATGGGGGGGAAGAAAAATGAAGAAAGACAATAAAGAAATAAAAGGGAGAGAACAGTAAAAAATTAAATAAAATAGAATGAAAACAAAGAGGTCGAGGTGGGGCAGAGCTAATCATCTGAAGTTGTTGAATTCGATGTTGAGACCGGAAGGCTGTAAAGTGCCTCGCTGGAAGATGAGGTTCACTGAAGCATTGAAGATGAGGTGAAGCGTTGAGCTTCACTGGAATATTGCAGCAGGCCAAGGATAGACATGTGCACATGGGAGCAGGATTGTGTGTTAAAATCGTAAGCAACTGGAAGGTCAGGGTTCCGATTGTACACAGACCGAAGGTGCTCAGCAAAGCGGTCACCCAGTCTACGCTTGGTCTCTCCGATATTGAGACAACATTGGGAGCACTTTCTATGCCTTTTAGCTTTAACAAAGGGTCATCTGGACTCGAAACGTCAGCTCTTTTCTCTCCTTACAGATGCTGCCAGACCTGCTGAGATTTTCCAACATTTTCGCTTTTGGTTTCAGATCCCAGCATCCACAGTAATTTGCTTTTATAAAGTCTCCAGACCATCTGAACCTACAAAGTCCAAGATTTTGGTGAAAGGGGTCGCATGTAAATATCATTGTAAATACATTTCGGTAATGACTTGGAAGGAGGAGGGGGCTTGTATTAGTGTGTTCACGACTGTAAGGATTAATGTGGAATTGAGGAAACAGTACTGCCCACATGATGATATAGCGAGTTAATGGGAGTAGGAAAGCAGGAGGGGGTCTGGTAGGATTTTGCATGAAGGTAATACCTAATCAGGACAACGTGTAACAAATTATATATATATTGATTTGCACAAATGTTCCCCAAGTTCCAGTTTTAGGTCCATTATTCATTTCAGTTTTAGGGATGACTTATATGACCAGAATTATAAAATTTGTAGATGAGGCAGAACTTCCAAAGTAGTAGATAATGAGAACAATTGTAGGAAGATGTCATGGACGGGCTGGTGAATTGAGCAGAAACGTGACACATAGGCCCAGATTTCACTGGCCGGCTGCCCCGAAATCGGGGCAGGCGAGGCTCGCAGAACGGCATTCTCTGTTGGCCTCAGGCGCGATCTTACAAGCCTTAGGCAGGTCTGCTGATAAAATTCCGGCCATGGGATGTGACTGTCTGGTCCCAAGACCAGAAAATCCCGCCCGGGGTGAATGGACCTTCGCATGGTCGGGCACCACCCATTACAATTCCCACGGCGGGAGGGATTGGAAAATTCCGCCCATGGAGTTCAATGCAGAGAAGTGCAAAGCAAAGAACTTTGAGATGACCAATGTGGAAAGACAGTTTAATATAAATGGTATAATTTTGAAGTATAGACGAGCAGAGAGAAGCGGCATGTTAAGTTGGTATGATGGTCATAAAAGCATAAGAGTTCTTGGGTTTATAAGCAGAGGTATAGAATATAATGGTAAAGAGATCTTACTCAAAGTTTATAAATCACTGGTTAAAAGTATTGTGGACAATTCTGGCTTCTAAAGATATGACAGCCTTCGGAAGGATACAAGGACGGTTCAGCAGAATGTTACCAGGGATGAGGGACTTCATTTATGAGAATTTCTCTTTGGAACAGAGAAGAAGTGGTGAACTAATAGAGTTTTCAAGATGATGAAAGGTTTTTAAAGGCTAGATTGAGAAAAAGCTATCCCCTCCGGCGAGTGGGTCAATAACCAAAGGTCATAAATTTAAAATCATTGATAAGACAGAAGAGGAGGAGAAATGCTTTCACTCAAGTTGTCAGGATCTGAAATGGTCCAGTTGAAAGAGGTGACAGAAACTGATTCCATAAATGATTTCAAAAGGCAGTTTAACAGATACTTGAGGATGAGGAATTTACAGAGTTACGGACAAAAGACAAGCTAGAGTGTGGAAGTACACACGGCTGCTCTTTCCAAAAAGCCAAGCGCACAGAAGGAAACTGAAGTCTTAGGTTTAAAATAGAATCAATCAGTTGGTAACAATTACTGAAGTAACTCGTCAGTTCTTGAACTTCAATTTACTGTATCAGTGAAATCCATTTTAAAAATGTTCTCGAGGAACTCCCTCCAATCCTTCAAAATTGTTCATCCATATTCTTTTCAGAGTCCCTTGACACATACAACAAAATAAAGGCAGTACAGAAAATTCTGTATGACACTTATTAATACAGTCACCAGAAAACCATTCAAGCTAAATGACAGAACTGTTGAAAGCTTCTAGGTACCACATTACGATATATTAGCCATTAAAATAATCAAGTTTTTAACCTAGTAGAGTCTGTATGAATGGTGTCAAGATGTATTACTGGGAGCCTTCTTTAAGTGGAAGGATAAGGTTATTCTGCTCTAAAGAGCATCCTTGCCATCCTGGGGCTAACATTAAGATTGTCAGAAGAAAGTAATGTTAAAAGGCTTTGAATATGAATGCATCATGCATGGGAACGTGGATTTATGGGACTGTTACAAAGGAATATGCAAATTTGCTGAATTGATTTTCCTTCTTTTGACAAGCATTAGCACTCTTCTCATCAGCCAAGACCCAAAACAGTTCAGATGACCATAACTTTTCAGATCCATCAGGGACATTGTGTTAGTATGACTTTTTAAATCATTAATTAGAAACATTTTGATTTATCTATGCACATCGACATGAGAGACCAGCATTCTCTTTAACATTGATATAGTTTAAAAAGCATCCGGGAGGCTTGAGATCGATTTGCTACAAGTGCAAAATGTTTCAAAACAAACAGCAAGGCTGCAGAATGATGACAAATGATGCTAAAGACTGAGGGGAAGAGAAGGCACAGAAGATAGGAAGTGGGAAGACAAAGGGCTTTGGGCTTTCCTCGGCCGATTTTCTTGTGACTCTGTTCACTGCACATCCAGCATTGGATTGAAGGTTTCTCATTCCCTTTCACACATTCAGGACACGTATTGCTAATCTTTCCACTCAACATTTCTGTACATTCCATCCAGGTATGCTTAATCGCTCTGAAAACATTGCGTTTGTTTTCTGATTTTATTGCAAATCTGGCTCAGAAACTGGTAGCTGTTGGTCACAGAAATGAGTATGTACTGCCTTCATAAGAAAAAAAAGTGCGAAATAAGATTTGAAACAGGTTGTTAAACTGTTGAAGCATCTTTTCTTTCTAAGTTGTTCTTTCGCAGTACTTCTAGGTTAGCCCAATAATCTGAAAATTGTCTATTTATTTTATATTTCCCAAAATTAAGTCTGGACAATGAGAAAATCCCAAACTTTCCTTTCCTACAAATAGTTTTGAACTGGAGAAAATTTCAATAACAGCTCCACCTTTGATGCCAAAAACCACCTTTGAAAAAAAAATCTGTATTGTCATCATTCCACAAGGAACAGGATAATTAATGAAAGAACAATTCATTGTCATTAATTAGTTAGGTGAAGTTTCTCAGACATCCGCTTTCCCTTCCACCTTTTTTTTTGTTCAGCCAAACCACATCCCACTTTCCTGACATGAGCACCAGCTCCAATAAGAATACGTTTAAACAATGCAATGAGAGAACATGGGACCTATTACGCTCAAGTAGAACCATTAGCAAAAGTAAATACAACAC